>NC_031770.1:74422769-74733321 GCF_001522545.3 Parus major | reverse complement strand
CCTCCCGCTGGTGAGTAACGGCGCCGGGCCCGAGCCCCGGCCGGCCCCGGGCACTGGGGAAGGGCTCCTGGGGGCTGGGAGAGGGCGGGAGAGGAGGGGACGGTGCCCGCCCCCGCCTGCAGCCGCTGTCACAGGGGCCGCGGCGGCCCCCGGGCGGTGCCGTCCCTCCCTCCCGCGGAAGCCTCGCCGCGCCTCTCCGCGGCGGGCGCTCCTGTGCCGGCGGGGCCTGGCGCTTGGTTCCTCAGAGTGAGAGAGAAGTGTGAACGCTCGGAACTCGGTGGCTTGCTCAGGGCATGGGAGCAGCACAGCCAGCTGGGTCTGCTCCCCGCCCTTGCGTTTAACTCCTGTCAAGCAGCCTGGCCCGAAGTGCCCCGGGGAGCTCCCCGTGAGCCCCGGCTAAAGGTTGCTGTCGTCTCATGGCCTGCAGCTGCCCAGAGTTAGGCATGTGTTTCCATGTCCTTACGAAGCGGGAGAGGGCTGGCTGGCATGCTGAAGGCAAATACTCTAATGTAAAAGCTCTCTTAGCACTTTTACAGCAAAGAATCCTGAAGGATTGTTTTTTGTTACTCCTGCTGTCTTTCTTAAATTCAAATCACGTTTTCTGGTTGTCAGATTTAAAATACCTTTTTCTAAATTGAGTAGACCAAAAAGAAATCTTCCATTATTGGAAGTGTTTAAAAAGATACCTTTTTAGTATGCAATACAGCTGTGAAGTGTCTGCGTGCCATACCTGATGGCTTCATACATCTTTGATGATTCAAGCTATTTTTAAAAAAAGGCTTTAGAAACAGTCTTTTAATATACAGAGAGTTTTTGAGAAATACCCTGTTTTTTTCTAACACTAGGAACACTCACAAGGTTCTCACACATATGGTCAGCCTCTGTTGCTTTTTATTCTTTGTGCTCTCCAGGTCAGAATGTGCTATGTAGATGTGGTGCTTTTAGCACTCTTAACTGTCCTCAGTTTAGTAAACTTCACCTGGTCAATCCTTTGGAAAATGAATGTTTCTAGGTGCTGTCTGCATTGTAGCTCCAGAATCAGGGCTTTAAGGCCTAGGAGCTTCAGATCTATCTAGAGCTGATCTATCACTTCAGAGTTTTCAGTTTATTTGAGCTGAGAAAACTTAGTAGAAACTAAGCTTAGATAACTTACCTGAGAAGCTTTGATCCCATCCCATGAGCTACCAGCCTCAATGGCTTCTGGATGACCTTACCTTTGGTCAATAAAATCACATTTTCAGAGCCCTTCCCCGTATTGCATTTTGGTTTGTTATGGTTAAGGAATATCAGAGTGAATAAATAATGGTATTTGCTGAATCCTACTTAACTAGATAAATCTATTTTATCTGAACCTAATTTATTTGCATAGCATATTTCTCTTTTGGAATTTGTAAAACTGAAAAAAGCAACCCACTGGGTAGGATACTGAAACTTGAGTTACCTGACCAAAATTATCTCAACTAATTAAGCACCGTCACCCTTTTCAACCATGTTTGTTGTTTTTTTTTTTTATTGCTTTTTCTTCTCTGACTAAAGAAACATTCTTATTTGGGAGAACGTGTCAGGGAAAACAAGTTATGCATCTGTACATCTGTATGCTTTTTTCTTCATATAGAGGAAAAGATAAACAGTAGGTTTTCCTACACAGTAACTTAAGAGTATAAAAAGCACTAGTGAGGGAGAAAAAAAAAATCACTGTCAGGTAAGAGCTTGAGACATTCAATTAAGTTTGCAGAACAGTTAGGAAAATACTTCAGATTTTTTCACAGACAATTTTTTTCTTTTCTTCATGGAGGAATTGTTTTAAGAAGGCTGGAAGTTTAGCCTGCTGTGATGAATTTAATGCTATTTATTACTAAAAACCCAAATTAATGTGGAAGAGATGATCATAATGGGATAGACTTACATGTATTTTGTGCTTTTAATTCTATATAGTAGTTTACAAACTAAAAAGCAAAACAACTGTGTCAGATGTTTAGGGCCTTTTTGAGAAGAGAATGAAATGTACAGAAAATACAGGTTTTAACTTTTCCTGGTAAAGCTTCATATTTTTCTCATGTTATGAAGGAAACTACCGTCTGTATTCAGTAATGGAGAAACTCTGACCTGTTACTGATGGTTTTTTCCTTCTTTTAAAATTTATTGAATATGCAGGGGAAAGAGCCCAAACTGCTTACATTTTTGTCTGGTGCACCTATATGTGTCAACAAACACAGAGTTTGAATCCAAAAGCTTCTGAGTCAGTGTAACTGCATGTAAGATCTTAACCTTCATAAAGCTGAAGTTATTCAGCCTGACTTTTCTCAGTAGGAAAAGTCAATTGCTGTTAGATCCAAGTGAATCCAAAAGTCCTAGGCAAGATACTTCCTAAGTCTACAGGAGTGACTTGTACCTCAGTAAATACCAGTCAAACTCTAAAATTTGAATGTCCATGACAAATGCAAAATCACACCTATGCTTTGTCTACTGAATGTTGAATCAGAAATGTATTTTTAAGGTTTTTCCACTTCCAAGGACAGACATAATTTCATGTGGCTGTTTCACTGGCTTGTTTGCTCAGTCTGTTTCCTTTTGCTGTGGCACTAGCATTGATGAGGGTAATTTATCCATCACTGTCTCTGAAAAGTAGATCTGAACAAGATTAAATGACATGTGAAGCACTGCTAACCTGTAGCCTTTCGATACAGCTTTCACAATATAGGTGTCTGTGCCAGGTCTAAATTACGTTATCATCATTGAGACTGATGTCTCCCCAAAACACAAGCCTTTACCATAGATATCACTTACTTGTTCTAGAAATTATGCCCTTTGATGCTGAGCCTCTGTATAAGCATAGCAGAAGTTCTTAATATGGTGTGGTAGACCAAGGTCTGTCTCAATGCTAGTCAAATGCTCATAAGCATGCTGCTTTTTTTTAGTATACTTCAATGTGAATATTCCATTGATAAAATACTTGTTGAAATAATAATGTGGAGCACCAAGATCAATTCCTGACACTTCAGACTAATGACTTAATGATAGTGAAATCTTGATCTAAACAGGAGAAATTGAGTAGTTGATATACCAACCAAGAATAAAAAGGAAACAGCTTCTTTGATACGGAATAGAAAACCCACATGAAAAACCTTGAACATTCCAATTATAGGCATTGTAATCATGAGTTCTTCTTCACAGAAGAGATAAAATAATAATTGCAGAGGTAGTTTATCTCTGGCAGTCCTGTATGTTGTTTAATGAAGATCAGTGGCATCTGGGTTAAATTAAATGGAATACATTAATACATTAGTCAGATGAATAATATTGTTTCCTTAAAAAAATCAAAACCCTTCGGAAAACCTTAATTTATCTAATCAGAAAATTGAGTTAAATTACCAGGTAGGGGTAGCATTATCTACTAGAAAGAAGACTGAAAAGGTAATGAAAAATAGCAGGAGCATTTTTAGTGTATTTAAAGTTAATTACTTAATAAAGTAAGATGTTCTGTACTCCAAACAATCTCTGACAGAATTCTAAAATCATGGGATGGATTGTTAGCCATAGAAAAAGTACCCTGTAATTTGACATAAAGCACTGTGAAATCCTCTAAGCATGTGTGCTGTAAAGCCATTTTTCCTGGCAGTAGCCAAATGTATGGTTTCAGAATCCATTTGGGCAAAATGAACATCATTTTCGTAGTCTAGCCTTGCTCCATCTGTTCTTTGTTGGCTTTAGTGCTGTGGTACTTATTCAATTGAGTCCACTCTAACTAGGTAAAAAAAATGCATTGGGATTTTCATGTTGTTTATTTTTGAAATGTTAACTGGGTTTTGCTCTTAAAGTAAATGAGTGGTCTTGCTGTGAAAACCAAATGAATCCCAGAGGTAAGGACAGGATGAACAGATTATTACTGGAAATGGAAGCAGAAGTTCCTGTTGTGGCAGTGTAATACTGCTAATTCAATTCAGGCTGTATTGTTAAAAAGCATATTCTAAAATTGCTTATCTAAAATTATCATAGCAGTAGCAAGCAGTATATTGTGACAACTGAGCTTTATGTTAATGCACTGTAACATTGGTAGGAAACAAAGGTCAGATAATTGAGAAGTATTTTAAAATTACCTGTGTATATATCAGTAAAAAAGGTTCTAAAATTTAGGGGTCAGTGACAGAAATACAAATTACAGCTATGCTGTGTCTAATGACCCTTGAATTAGAAATTTATTCTTAGATTTTCTAGTTTAGTGTTGTCAGTTTTATTCATAATCTTGTTCCACATAATTCTGTAGTAACCTAAATTTTGTTAATCCTTTTCTCTGGTTCTCTTGTGATAATGTTGTACAGGAATTAAAGTTATAAATAAAGTTATCAGACCTTCCATTCCATTCTAGTAAATACTGATTTTCTTCCCCCTACTTTCATGGTTCACATCTTGCTGTGTACCATTGGTCTTGTTTTGAATTTAGCCCTGGAACACTACATGAAGTGTCAGGCAACTGTGACATTGTACTAACTGGCTGCCAGCAGCTAACTCACAGGTTTTCTGCTTGAGATACATCCTTCTTGCTCTGCTGTTTTTTGCTTATGTGATTCAGATTCAGATTCAGAAAAAAAAAATAAATTTAGATGTGTAAAGTTGCAAAGCATCATGGTTTCAAATTTAATTTGCTGGAATATTATGTTAATATAATGCTTAACAGAACACAAAGTGGTTGGTCTGAAGCCAGTAAATAGCTTAGTGAATGAAACCTGCATTCTGAACATAAGTTGTAGTTCTGTCATACCCCATATTGTTTTTGACTTTTGTACTGCTATGTTATTCTCCTTTCATGGCTTCTGCTTTTTTCTGCTGTTTTATTTATTATTTCTGCCTGAATAGCGCTTACAAAACATAATAGTTCTTAAATACTGTAACCAGAATTTACATTTCATGGGATTCATCAGGGTTAGGATAAAAATTAATTTCAAAAGTAAAATACTTTATAAAATATTTGAGTCCTTGGTGGTAGAACCTCAAAATGTGACACATGTTCTCAAAGAAAGAAATGGGGGTTTTTTTGTGTACCCCACCCTCCATAAAGGTGTTCCTTCTGCGGTCAATTTTTTCACATCACGTTTGTCTCTGTGTTATTTTTATTATGTAGAGATTTTATGAAGCATTTCATACTGCTGAATACTAGGTAATAAGAAATCTGACCTGAGAATATTTGTCTTTTGATCAGTTGCGGCCAAAATCCTTCTGTTGGGATTCTGAACTATGACATCATGGCAAGATTTCGCAGAAGAACATGCATCATTTTGTTGCTTTTTATTTTGTTTATTTGCTCCATAATGATGGCTTTGAAGACTCTGAGACCTGACAGAGCTGGCTTTGGGGATCCATTTGGACTTGGTTTGTTGCCGGAGCTTCAACAACGGACAGTGCTCTTAGACAGTAAACAGAATTCGTTAAATAGGGCTCAAGGAGATACTGTGACACGTGTTAGTAATTTGCATAGTATTGCTGTCAATACTATGAAAGCATCTATGTTTCCAGTAAAAAAGCTGGAAGAGGAGCTGTCTTCTCCTAATTATAACTTTCATATCTTCTACTATACTTGGTATGGGAATCCACAGTTTGATGGTAAATACATTCACTGGAACCATCCGTTGTTGCCACACTGGGACCCCAAAATTGCAAACAATTATCCAAAGGGAAGGCATACTCCTCCTGAGGACATTGGGGCCAACTTTTATCCAGAACTTGGATCTTACAGTTCCAAAGACCCTACTGTCATAGAAGCCCACATGAAACAAATGCGTTCAGCTTCAACTGGTAATGAATGTTAACATTTCAGCATGTTGTTCATTTATCCAGCCTTACATATGTGAATGATCACAACTGAGCTATCCTGCTTTCTTTCTGTGTAATTCAGGAAATATCTGAAACTGGTAAATGTCTTTATATGTCTGAGTTTTAACCCCCAACTGAAACCTTCATCTTCAAAGCTGTGTCTGATGAGTGTAACAGCACAGAAATGTAAGAATGGTGTTTGTAATACTGAAGGTACATGTTTTTCATGACTTACTGCTAAACACTGATAACATAAATGAAAATACAGAAACCTTGGCTAGAATATATTGTCTGTGTATTTTATTTTTGGAGATGAATACTTCACTTTAAAGAACAGGTTTCAGTAAATCATGCTTACATGGTTAAGGAGCAGTCTGTTCAAATATGAATGGGCTTTTTTCTCTGAATGCTGTGTGTGCAATAACAGTTACGTATTGATTCGTTACTGTCTGAAAGTATCTCCTTTCAGCACAATTGATGTTCCCTTTTTCTAAATTAGGTTAACTGTGTACATAAGAATATTCAATATATTTTTAGTGTCCTTCGTGGTTGTTGGGCTTTTATGGTCCTTTTTATGTTAATCTTTAAAATAAGCAGTCATATAGGCTAATATTATACTTTGAACAGCTTCTGTAAATGTATGTGGAGCAACATGACCAAAGTTCATTATTGACATAGTGCTAATCACCTTGTATTGAATGTCCTTCATTCACCTCATCACTAAGGTATAATAGAATTCTTATATTTTGATTGATGGTATTTACTTGTGTAGTGTTTACTTCTTGGTTGTTGTCATCTTCTGGGTTTTTACCTCACATTTATTTTGTACAGGGATTAATACAAACAGGAAATTTCTGACCCTCTTGACTAATTTCTGACCCTCTTGACTAATATAACTCCATCAACAGGAGTAACAAGACTGTTGCAGAGAAATCTCAGATATAAGTTGCCAATAAGCACTGTTTTAGTCTTACCTAAAACAAGATAACGTATCATAGTGTGATGAATGCAAGGGGGGCACTTGCAGCTTTAGAAGAATATGTGATGTTTCTCATCATCTTAATACAGATGTCTAAGAAAGTGGAATTGCTAATGGAAAAGGTGTCAATTACTAGAAAAAAAAACACTTTGCATAATAAATTTTTTAGTAGCTTCAGTTAGTTTTCCATTTAAAACTTAGAAATGTGAATGAGTGGTTCAGGTTTCCTGTGACAACTTTGTAACATAACTGGTATTTATAAAGAGTCACTTTTTCCCTGCTGTTGTTCTGATTTAAGGATTTAAGTGCAATTGAATTTGTTCTCTTCCATCTAGATTTGACTAACATAAATCATCAGGTGTTTTTTTAAGAATTATCCTTTGTTCATTTGTTGTGCACTGTGAGGTTGACTATTTACAGTTTATTCTTTTTCTCTCTTAGCCAGTGTCTCTTCCATTTTTATATTTTACAGTCACATAATCATTTTTTCTCACCATTTTTGAGGCTTTATCAAAGAACATATGAAAAAAGAAAAATGTAAGTGGTTCTTTCAGCAAATATTGTCTAATGATTGAAGGCATATACGAGATTGGGGCATCAGGAGTCTCATGCAGTGCTCTCCTGTAGTCTTTTTATATTTTACAATTTTTATATATTAATTTCCTAATATTTTACAGATTAATACAGTAAATTCTATTAATGAGATTGCTTGGGGAAGTTTGTTTGTTTTTTGCAGCAGCCTTTTTTTGTGTCCACTTTTGATTTTACTCACTTTTCTGGTTCTAAACATTTATGACACTATTTTTAGTGTCAAATTCACCCTGTGTTTTTTTTTAGACTATTGAAGTGACACAATTATTTTTTTTTAACTACAGGAAGGAAAATGTGTAGTAGTCTTTCTCAGGAAAAGACCAATACAAATTTGAATTTAGGTTCCTTGATCAACAATTCTGTCTCCTGAGCTTTTATGTATTTCCTAAAGGTGTAAAAGAGGTTCTTGTCAGATACATTCAAGAAATCCAGATTTGCTGCTGTTCTGCTTGTCCTCTACACCTTGTCATTAGCATTTAGTCTTTTTATTTTGTGTGAAATAAAAGGTAATCTGAGAAAATGCGATAAAATACTGCATTTTTCTTTCCTTGAGCAGACTGTGTCTTGTGATTATCTGTTATTTGTGATTTTCTTTTTGATAAAATGCAGAGAGAGTGTGTCTAAGAGTAGTTGAACTCCCTTCTGTGTGTAGTGAGTTGCAGATTTCTGGTTTTGATATTGTGTGATTATTCACTGTAATTTATGGTTTCTTTTTCCTAATTTTGGAATTGTTGGAAATTGTTGTTCAGAAATGTTAGAATGTTAGTAAAGATACTTCCCTAGCTCAGTGAATTTATTCATTTACTTAAATCATTACTTAGTTAAAAAGAACCATATTGACTTACTCTTCTGTACGTTCTAAATAGCATCGCTAGGAAAATATTTCTACATCACTGTTTCATGATTTTTTCAGACTTAGCTTCTTTTTGATACTATTTCCAGCTGTGCGCCTGAAAGATCTAATCTGTTTATCTAGCAGCATTTTGTTTTAGCAGGGAAGGGTTTAGTCTTTCTGAGGAGCATGTTCTTTTGATTTCTCGGGGAGCATCAGAAAAAATTTACAACATGAAGACATGTTATTTGTTGTCTTTTTTATCCACAGCACTGGTAACATCCTTAAATTATTGATAGTTGCTCAAGCATTTTTGAAGACAATAAATTTAAAAACTAATTTTACATGCTTGGAAGGGTGGATTATACCATAGTAATTGTACAAGCAAGAAAGAAGGTTGTGGGATTGAAGTCACTGTTTCTAGTAATAAATTGTTTTGTATTTTAGCCAGAGATACAATGAGGAAATATGATGGAGAGTAAAGTTTAATAGGATAAGAATCTTCTTCATCACGTGTACAACTCTTACCTCTTCAGTGTTCTATAACCCATTTTTCTTGATACTCTCTGCCTGTGTCATGGCATAGCTATAATGCCTTAGTGGAGAGCACTCTTTTCTTCTTGTACAACCTGAAGGTTGAAACGCTGTGCTGAAAAGTGGGAGGGGACAGCTCTTAAGTGTTTGGCTTAGGACGCTGAGTACAGATTTGTTCCCTTGACAAATGATCTAACCACTCTTTGTTTTGCAGTCCTATAAAGAAAGGAGTTAAAATCCCCTCTGAGAATACTGAGATTTTGTAACTGCTAAAAAAATGATTTGAGATTCTAATTTATTTTTTGTAGCTATCACATTAATAATTGTAACTCATGACAATGTTACAGTATATATACCTGTAATATGTTAAACAACATTTAAAACTCAAGTTTTATATTTTCAGGTGTAATAGTGCTTTCATGGTACCCACCAGGTATGGCTGATGAAAATGGAGAACCAACTGATGATTTGGTGCCAGTTGTTTTGGACTATGCACACAAATATAACCTAAAGGTAAAGCATTTGTAGATGACGGATAAGACCAATTAGGAAAGTAAACCTTGATATTGTACTGCACTTTGTTTTGGTCAGGGAAGCCTTTGAATTGCACTGAACTTTGGTAGGACCCGAGTAATATTCCCCTATAAGCAGAATAAATATTGTAATCTGCTTTAGCCTGCAGAATCTGAGGCATAGTGTGGTGCATTTTTATTTTATTTTAATATCTTATCAGGAAACAGTTTTTAAAATAAGACATTATATTGTTTTCCAATTAGTCTTGGGAGTTGAGGGAAGTATTACATATTCCAAAATACTGTGAAATGCAGTGAGCTATAAACTAAGGACCTTTGAGAAAGAAAAATACTTATCTTCATTTTGCTTTATTTCATAACTTGTTAGCACCTGATCATAGAGATCAGGAGCGAGCATCTATGAGGAATAAAGATAGAATTAGAATATTTAGTTTGAATGAATGTCTTTATTGCAGAAGGTACCAGGAACACTTGCCTTGGACTGTAAGGTCAGATGCATGCTGCTCAGACTTCAGAGTTACTTCAGGGCATGACAGGGATAGAAAGGCTAAGTTACTGGTTTCTTAAAATAGGTAAAATATCAAGTGAGTTAAAGATTACATGAATTGATCAGTGGAATCTTAAATTGTGGTTGTGTTTTGTTTATTTTTAGAATAAAACTTGTATTTCCCTTTTGTGGTAATGAAAACGTGTATTTCAGTTTAATCTCTCTCACGTAATAAATTTGAGTTTTTAAGTAGCTGCATATGTTTCATCTCTGGAGTGTGCTGTCTGTACTGTGTACTGAAAACACAACCTGTTCATCTGCTCTGGTTTTAGTCGGTTATGCAAGTTGCAGATTCTCAGTGAAATTTCCTGTCACTGGGGGTAACTGTAGATTCCTTAGCAAGCAGGTGGAAAATAGGATGATTAAAATTGATACAGAAGTAATTTTGAAACTGTTACAAATACTGTCTGATTTGCATCATATGATATAGGTTGCGCTCTATCTAATAAATTTTTAAAAAGACAGAAAACAGTGTAATCCTTTCCCAAAATCTTCAGACCATCTAGTTGAGTTTGCTCTCACTTAAAAGAACTTGTTAACATTCAAGTCTCAAAGGAGTCAAGGCCAAATGAAATAAGCTACCAAGGAAATAGTGTGTTGTAGTATGATAGTGATTGCAAAATGGATGAAGCTGCTGTTACCACTTGGAAGAATTACTAGAATACAGGTACTCAGGATAGATATTGCAGGAAATGCTACCTTCACTGTAATGTTTTTAAGTATTCTAGCACTAGTAAGTTATTGTAATAAGTGTTGGGAGTCTCAGTAGACCAAAACAAATATACAAAATACGTTTCTGTTTTGTCTGCAAAATAGAAGTCTGGGAGAAAATATGCCCTTTTGATATGCCTAGTCTTGATAGTTGGAAAGATGAAATTATAGTGCTTTTCACCCTCTACTGTCAGTGATTTAGTCTAAAACTATTTTTCTATAGTTTCTACTTAATAGAGAGATTTGCTCTGCAGTGGAAATTTTCTACTGTTGCAGAGTTGTCAAAGACTTTATTAAATACATTCTGCTCTAAAATTGCTTATGAAAAACTTGTTGCTTTGATTAATGTAATACATTCTTCCATCATTGTCTGTTTGAAAACAAATGTATTCTTACATTGGAATTCACACATACTGATTAATCAACTCCATAAGCTCCAAGCTTGATATTCTGAGCAATAGCAGTATATTATAGTAGATTTAGTTCCCAAGAGCATGTTGCTGTTGGTAAATCTATAAAATACTAGATTAAAGTTTTCATTTCCCAAATCTTGAAATGTATTTTGACTCTGAAAACTATTCTTGGATCATTTTTAATATTTTTTAAAAATAAAATATTAAAATTTTAAAATAATGTATTATTTTTAATACATTAGTTAGTAATAAAGTATTTAAATGTTTCATTAGTTTATCAGTTCTTTGACACTCAAATAGCTAATATTTTAAGTTTTAGGTTTTGTAGCTTTTTAAGTTTTCTGAAGCATGCTACACTTGCTGTAGCCTTGGGTAAACAAGCAGTGTTCTATGTAAAAAACCCAAGTGTTTAAAACCAAACTTCCTGGGATCTGAAGCTTCTAATGAATGTCAATTGTGCAAGAGTTGTACCAGGGTTGGATTATTCTCAGTCTAGACTGATGAAATGTTTGGTCTGTAAAGAATTGTATTTTTTGACTGGTTCTTGCTTCATATAAAACCCAGTGCCCACGTATTCAGTCATGTTTTATGTTTGTGTTGCTCTTACGTTTTCATCTATCAGGTCACTTTTCATATCGAACCTTACAAAGACAGAGATGATCGCAGCATGTACCACAATGTCAAGTACATCATTGACAGGTGAGCTTTTTCAGGACGGTTTCCTTGGGATTTCTTACATGCTGATTTAGGGGACTTCCGTATATGAACTAAAGCTTCTAAAAATATGTAAGGATGTCTACTGAGACTGAAGAGAGCTGAAAGGAACTTTGTTCATATTTCATTGCTGCAAAACTCGGTCTGTTTTTTAAATATTGAAGTGTGAATTTTACATAGATGCTCAAATTTAAATTGCTTTCAACATTTTTAATATCACAAGTCATGCTTTAGATACTTCAGGTTAGCAACACATTTTGATAGTGACAGACTGGCAGATAGAGCTTTATTGCGTGGACCTCTGATGGTTTTACTTTAACTTCACAAATTCTGTACAGCTACTAGTTGTTTTGCTGATCAGCGCTGCTTAGACAGTTGTTATCTCATACTGAATTAGGAATTGCCCTTTAGAGGAAATTGATAACTGTAGCACAGTTTGACACTAAGTTACTGTCACAGTTTAACCCCGGCCAGCAACCTGGTTTACCACCAGCTGCCCCTTACTTCCTCTCTCATCCCCTAGCACTGGGGAAGTGAATCAGAAGGAAAAGATAGACTTTGTGGGTTGAGCAATTTCATGATTGAAGCAAAGTAATATTATAATAATTACACCAATAGTATTATTAGGAATTTTAATGGAAAGGAGAAGGGGAGAGAGTAACAGAAACCAAGATGAATTGCTCACCACCTACAGGGCAGTACCCAGCCCAGCCCTGTTCAGTCCCCTTCCAGATAGCTCCCTCAGTTTATATATGGGCATGATATTCTGAAGTGTGGCATATCTCTTTGGCCAGCACAGGTCAGCTGTCCTGGCCTTGCTTCCTCCCAGCTTTTTGTGCAGCTCCTCACTGGGAGAGCAGGAGACACTGAGAAGTCCTTGACTTATCAAGTATTATATATACTTATAAGTATTACTTATGAGCAGACAAAACATCAATGTGTTATCAGTTTTATTTTCATGCTACATCAAAAAAAACACAGCACTGGACCAGCTGCTAGGAATATTAACTCTGTCCCTGACAAACCCAGGACAGTTACTAATCTGTAGTAGTTTAAAAGTTCTTTGAAGAGTCGTCATTTGACACTTAAGCAAACACTGGACTGGCAGTGGATATGATGTACTGTGTTTCGAAGTCCATGTCCTGTAGTTTAAAATAAATTTTTGGGAAAAGTCTTCAGCTCAGATTGTACAAGAGTATTTTCCAAATGGCAAATTTTGTCTTAATGATACTTCTTTGCTTTATAGATATGGAAGCCATCCAGCCTTTTACAGGCATAAGACCAGCACAGGTAGACTTCTTCCCATGTTTTATGTTTATGACTCTTACGTAACAATTCCTGAAATATGGGCCAATCTGTTAACTGTCTCTGGATCCCAGAGTATTCGAAATACTCCCTATGATGCATTATTCATTGCACTTCTTGTAGAAGAAAGACATAAGCATGACATTCACAGAAGTGGTTTTGATGGAATGTACACGTACTTTGCTACCAATGGCTTCTCCTACGGCTCATCACACCATAATTGGGCAAGTTTAAAAGCCTTTTGTGATAGTAACAACTTAATGTTTATTCCAAGTGTGGGGCCAGGTTATATCGATACCAGCATCCGACCATGGAACAACCACAACACCCGGAACCGTGTTAATGGGAAGTACTATGAGACTGCCTTCAGTGCAGCCCTTCTGGTGCGACCAGAAATTATTTCCATTACATCTTTTAATGAATGGCATGAAGGAACTCAGATTGAAAAAGCGATCCCTAAACGGACTGGACAGGTGGTTTACCTTGATTATAAACCCCATAAACCAAATGTTTACCTAGAGCTTACTCAGAAGTGGTCTGAGAAGTACAGAAAAGAACAAGAACAGTGGCTTATGTGAGTTGTCCCAGCTGCAGTCATTTCCTAATGCATTGACTGTACTGAGAAAGAAATTGAGAGCTGAAGAATCTGTTATTAAATGTCTTTATTATATATTTTGAATGTATATGCACTACTACTGAATTTTAATTTTGAAAAGTAAAAAGATTATGAGAATATTGGCAATTCTGTCTTACTGGATATTTTAGTTCAAAAATATTCAGGGAAAGCTGTTTGTTATTCAGTTGTTTATGTTTTTTTAACTTGTTAACTTGCATGCTGAGTTTTCAGAACATCTGCATGGGACAACGCTACATGACCAAAGTATAACAAAAAACTGGCACAGTTTCTTCCTTCCTTTATTCCTGTAGTTGTGTTTCTAATCAAACTGATGCTGTAATCTAAATTCTCATAGATTCTTGCAGGATGCATGTCTGCAGTGTGTGGAATAATCTACATTTTGATGCTTTGCATACAGAATTCTTGACATATGAAAGGACTGAAGAGTTATGTGTGATGCAACACCACTGGGTTTTGTTTAAAAAAAATGTATGTGAAAGAAAGTTCCAAAGAACTGCTGAAAGATTTCTAGTTTACTTACATTTTCTCTGTTTGGTACATAGTGTAGACTTTAGACTTTGATACTGGATACCAAGAAGGAATGTTTGTTTTTTCTATTACTTTGAATTTAAAAAAAAAAAAAAGAGTGGAAAATATTTTTGAGGGGATAAACCCCCTAAAGATGCAAAAAGTTTATTAAAACTTCCATTGTTGCATATTTTCTGCTAATTGACTGAATACACAGATCTAGTGTGCTTTTTTAAATGTTTAAAGTTTCTAGTATCTTACTTGTCCTGCAATAACTGAATTGTAGGAATTTATTTTTTTTTTGTCTCTGATTTAGGAGCAACCTAGTTTGGTAACAATGAGAGCAACTACCCATTTGTTTAATTTGAAATCTGAGATTTCTCATTTTCATCTAGTCCATTTAGTTCTTCCAGGATTCAGAACTGTAGATACTAGTATCTTGCTGTTATTCAAATAACCACCCTACCAATTCTACCTGTAAGACTGTGGTGTGCCTGGAAATGAGTATTTTCAGTCCTAAGAATCTCACCTGTGTAATGTTGTGATTATTAACTGACATTTTTTATGAGGTTTGAAAGATTCAATCACACAGACATACCTCCTCAGAAATACATTTTTTGGGGGATTTTCATAGAATTTCATAACAAAGCTGTAAACTTTGGAATAGTAGAAACAGCACTGTTTTGTTTATTTGCAGGAAGTGTTTAATCTTAGCAAAGTGGATTCTTTCTTAGTTGTTAATTTAATTTTTTTAATCCACATACAAGGTTCTGATCCTGTGTTTTAGTTCATATGCTCAGACTATTGTGACCACTATTAACAGCTAGAATTCCATTAATTTTTTGCACAACCCATGAAAATTACACTCTTTGCTCAAATCTCAATCTGTAATCTGTCTGTTAAGTGGTGAGGTGAATGTGAGAACTTCTGTTAAAACAGAAACCAAACTAGTATATTTTTTTCCAGAAAACTTTGTCATTCCAAATAAATATAAACCAGTTACCACTATACATTTCTAGAGTCTTTCTGGTATGAAAAAGGGTTATTTATATACAGTTTAGATTTTTTGTCATTTCTTTGCAGTAGTTCAAGTGATGAGGTGTCATCTAATGCCCTCAGCTGCTTGAAACAATACAGAAATTGGATGGCAGATATATAACCTGGCATGTTGAAGTGTGCCTCTAGCGTTACTGGAGTCATATTAATCTCTCTTTATTTTTCTGCATTTTCCTATGGCATTTCTGCAGGGTCTGAAATGCCTCTAAAGGAAATGTTTACTAATGCTTGTTTTCTTTTGCTATACTCCGGTGGATGAACTGACATAGACATAGGTATGACCACAGTCAGAAAATAGTGTCTGAGACATAAAAAGCACTTGTTAGACTTTTACCAATTCCAACTACTCCTTTTTTTAAGAAATCTGTTACTAATTTTACTATAAATCCCTTAAATAGCTATACATTACTCATTTTTATAATTTGTTGTATGTTTATGCTTTTACAGCTCTAAGTCCATATATTTATTTTAAATGTGAGGGAACAGTTAAATATTTTGCATATGTTATTAAAAGCTCTTCTGAAATCAAGCCTTTTGAATGGACAAGTCACTTTGTTGTCCCTTTGATTAAAGTTTTGTCATCCACTGGTCTTTTCTCATTGTAGTCATCTGAGCACTTTACTGGTCTTGGCAACTTTGCACTCACCTTTCAGCCCTTACTTTCTCTTAGTGGCAGTTTATTTTCTCTGTGACTGTGAAAGTCACTCCTTTGTTGCTGTGTATAGAAGCATTTGAAGTCTGTTGTATGGTATTGTAAAACTGAGGTGATCTATCTTGTATAAAATGAAATTTATGGTAACTATGTGATGGATCTTCATTACTCCAAAAGACTTTTGTAATTGCTTTAAGGGCATTGTTTAACCCATACCATGAAGTGGTTTGGGCCATGGCACACTGATGTCTAATGGGACTTTCAGAAGAAATTTACAGAATTTCTCTAGAAAATAATGAAAGTTAAGTGCCTAGAAATTCATCACCCCTGATCATTTGCTGTATTTTTTATGTGCTTGATGTGTTTTAAAGCATAAATATGCAACCTCACATAATATTTCAGAGTTGAGAATTCAATTTGATGATCTTAAGGAAAGGTGATGGATTAGCAGCTACTAGAACTACACCACCTGCCTGAGCAATGTTTTCTCTTTACTTAAAGCAAGTCAATGTGCTGCTTCTTGTTATGGGGAGTGGAGAGTTTTGCTTATGGACTGTTTCTGCATTCATGATGATTCTTTGAAATTTGAGTAAAAATAGGTCGGTGGGAAAGGATTTGTTCAAATGAAAAGGAATAAGATGGTTACAAGGGCACAGTTGCTGGGGCAAGGGAGGAGAAGAGTGAATGTATTTAAGAGGGTGGTTACTCCAAGCTTTAGGATTACAGTAGGACAAAAAGGGGACTCCAGTGTGCAACCAAAATTGAGAGGTGGGGAAGAACATTTGAAATGATTTTGAGATTTGAAATAGATTCAAGGAATCACATTCAAAGATCCCATTTCACTTTGGTGTCCCACCAGTTTTACTTCTTGGCCAACTGGGAAAAAATACTGTAGTGTCTGTTTTCAGTATTTTTACAATGATTAAATGCACTTGATTCATCTTGTTACATTATTTCATGGTACTTAGAGTGATACAGGAAGTTCTAAAAGAGATTGTGCCATGTTATGCCTCTGCAAATACAGAAATATCTGAAGTCATCAATCACATACTGCTGACTGAGTATTGCCAGGGGGTAAATGGTTTCTAGACAAGTAACAAGTCCTTGTGATAAGAAGAGAACATATTTTTAAAAGAAAATCTATATGTTCATTTCTGCTTCTGTGAGTTATGATCAAGTAAATTGTTTTAGTTCTGTGAGCTGTCTCAGAACTGAAGCTTAGAACATCAACTCTGAAATAAGAATGTGTATTAAATCTTATATAATAGTGCATGTTTGTCAGGTCTATAATCTTGTAGTGAATTTTTTGGGCAAACACGTGCTGATGCTGTTACTATTTTAGTGGCAAGCTTTGGATTATTGTGAGTATAGTTTCTGCACTGATGTTGATCGTATTTGTCTAGTGCATCTCTTTTGAGGTGCCAATGATTTGTCTCTTAAGAGGTTATTGAAGCAGAAGGCTCTTCAGTGAAAACAGGTTTTTTTATGAAACTTGGTATGTATATGCTCTGCATAGTTTGAATTAACACATTCCACACACACATGGTTCTTAGGTTCAATTGATGAAAACATCTCTCAGGAGTGTTTTCATCTCTGTGTTGCCAGTAAATGTATCTCTGGGCACATGGATAAGGACTTACTGTGATTTAAGGCACTTTTTTTTCCCTGAATCTCATGAACATAAAAAGAGGAAATAAATGATTTATAAACAAATTATTTGCCACTGAATATCAGAGGAAAATCTCTCTCCCAAGTCCTACAAGTACTGTCTTCAGCTTCCTGATTCATTAAGATTGTGTCAATGTTTTGTTTCTTTTTATCTTTTACTTTTGACCAGCATGTTAAATGTTACATAAATTCCTAAAGTGACTGTATTTCTAAAATTTCATAGTTAGAATATTCAGTAAAGAGAATCTATAAGATCAGTGGAAAAGCAGAAAAGCGTGATGTGAATTTGATACTGTATAGGTGAATATGTTGTGAATGGATAATGTATCTTTGATATGCTTTGAACACAAATAAAAACCACCTTTCTTGTAATACCCTACATGGCTGTGACAGAGATGAATTTGCTTACATAAAATAAAAAATGTGCGTATTTCTGTTTAGATATGTGCATATACCTGAAGTCATTATTTTTAAAGTAATATTTCATTGTAATAAAATTACAACCTGGGTTCTGGTACTTTTAAGTAAGCAGTGGTTTTAATTCCCTATGATATTTACAGAAGATCTTTTTGCTTATGAATGTTTTCATGAAAAATAAATATATGCCCAAAAATTACAATTTTTAAAGGAATTTGTGATAGTGGAGTCTTTTCATAATACGAGTTTTGAAAGTTAATTTTTATTTTTCTATTACTATGTATGTGTAGAATTTATTAGACTCAAAACAACAGGCTTATCACAATTTTTTATAAATAGACAATGCTCCTGAAGTTTTTAGGCCTAATTTTATTGCATCTTATTAGGCTGCTGAGTTCATTACTGCATGGTGTTGCAAGTGTCTTTTGCATCCTGAGGTATATGTTGACAAAGTAAAACTGAAGTTTGCAGTTCATACTGAAGTTTAGGAGGGAGGGACACACAAATTATTGGCCTTGCAGGAGAATGATTTACAACTGATTATTACAGAAGGATGAATTAAGTATTTGTTGCATTCTGATAGTATATTGTGCTCTTCAGGCATAAAAAATTTGGAAGGTAAACATTGCCATTTTATTTTTCACAGCAGTGCGAAATCACCTATGTGTTTGAAAATCGTGTTTTGTCATTCAAACAAACTAACTGCACTGGTATGAAAGAAATTAAAGCTAATTCACACACATAGTACTGTGCATTTCTGTACATACAGTCATCATACAGTATGTGGAAAGATGAGAATCCTATTTTGTATATTCCATTATTGCTACTATTCAAAGCTGGCTTAGCACATTCAAAAACGAGGAAGTTTTTTAAAATTGAATTTAGATCTTAGAACATACGTATGCAAATATGTGCATACACAATATTTTCCTCATGTCTTCGTGAAAAATGCTGCTGCCCTTGGATGGATAGAAAAAATCCAGAGCAGTTTTAGTCATTCCAAGATGTTGTCAATGTCCATGGAGTGATCCAGAGTGGCTCACTTCTTGATCCTAGCAGTTAAGTAGTGTGGATAGTCAGAAATAATCAGAGTATTCAAGTTCATTTCCAGTGGTCTAAAAATATGGGTAAAAATCTACTGATTTTTTTAGAACTTTACTAAATTAGAGAATTTTAGAAGTGTTTAAATGAAACAGTTTGCAGCATAGAATATATATATATTATATATATATATATTATATATAGCAAAAGTATATACTAGGTAACTAAGATCCATGTTGGAGAAAAATAAATGTTTTATTAGGTAATGTTGACGCCTGCTATTGCATTCAGAGCTGATGTACCACTTCTAGAGAACAGTTTTGCTTTTAATTTTAGTCTCTGCTTAGAGTATTTAAGACATTTTTAGTTAGTTAGAATAGCTGTTTTCTAATCTTGAAGAGGTATATTGCTAGCTCTCCACAGAACCAGCACAATGACCAGTGGTTTGTTGTTTGAGGGGGAGGGTGTGTTTGTTTGGGTTTTTTTTAGCCCATGGAAATGAGCACTATGTATCTGACAGCAGGACACTGTCTTCAGAGTTGGTTTTATAACTTGAAGTCATTGCTATGGAAACACATGGCATGATCTTTCAAGACTAATTTCCCAAACTGCAGTGTGATTCAACAAACAAAGAACCAGCCATAACTACTGTTGATTTTTAGAATACTAGTGAAAATTAGGATGTTGGTTTGTTGTGATTTTAATGGAAGTTTCTTGGAAAATTGTAATAGACTATGGTAGAAAATAGTTTTCTTACAGAGCTGAGATTGCTAGTTCATTAAGTTCTGATAGCCAGTTAGTATGAGAAGTATGATTTTAATTATGCCATATGTATTTTTGTAATACAATATTTCATAATACAGTTGCCACTATTAAAAATAATTTAATAGCAGTGAATGCTTATTTTTAAAGGGAAAACTAAATAAGAACTAAAGGGGGCTTCTAAAGAAGCCATTAGCCTCAGGAAGCAATGTTAATCATTAATTAATTAATTGTTAGATTTTTCAGGGGAGAAAGAAGTAGCCAGCCATTTACTTTGTGAAAAGCTCTGCAGTCCTTATTTTGTCTCATATTTCTTAGTGAGTACTCAAATTTAATTCCACGTGAGTGAAGAACCTACTTTCAAAAAATAAAATATGTTCTGAAAACAGAAATTAAATTGTATTAGTTGTACTCTTAGCATACCAAAAGTACATATGCTTTGCTATTTATGTCCAACCTTTGGCTGACCAACTTCCTGATCTACTAATTCATTTGGAATTTTTTTGCATATATTTGTGCGCTTTTTTTATGAAAATATTGGAGAGCAAATACAAAGCAAAATTTTTCAAACTCCATTGCAGTAACATGACATTGAAAAAGGTAAGTTGTGCAGAGGGGAGGAAAGTAGTTAAGAGATGTCAGAATGATAAAATGTCTGGAGGCTTTATGCAGGCTGTATAACCGTATTCAGATTATTGTATCAATCAAAAGATTTTTAAGAGGCCTGGGAAAAGTCCATGTAGTTAAACAACAAAATAAAATGTTAGAAGTAAATGGTACTTTAAAATGCAGATTCTGTCCAAAGGATCAAACCAGAAAAGAACTAAGTTCTGGCATTCATTCTAAAGCTAAAAAAGAGAATCCTCTACCAAACTTGAAGGAACAACTTCCTAGACCTAAAATAAATAAAAAAGACAATAATTAAGCTTCCCCCATCCATCCTCCAGAAGTAAATATAGCAAACCATGCTAGACAAGATGTAATGATATTAAAGAAAAAATAACCAAACAAGAATTTTTAAGAATTATATACTAGGGTCTTCTTTAATGCATGTTTCTAAAACGTGTCACAAGCAGACAGCTGGTAGTGTGCTGGTAGTGCTGGCAGGTAGCAGAGAAGCAAAAGGATCTTTCAAAGATCATTTGGGTCTTTGATAAAGCTGTAGTAGAGAAGTTTAAAGTGTTTTGTATCTTTATTACAGAAGAGGTGAGATTTTCATGCTGGATCCAGTATCCATTGGTAATTAATCAAGAAATATCCTAAGTTGAAATGTCATATAAGTGTTCTTGTGACTGGATCAATAAAACTAACAGCAGTAAATCACCCTGTCTCAATAGTACTCATTCAGGGGTTTTCAAGGAACTCAAGTATGAAATTCTTAAAAATGCATATACTTCATTGTAAATGGTAGGCACATGAAGAAAAGAGGGCAAATGTGGTATTTGTGGTAATTTTAGAAAGACTTCTAGGAGGGATGCTTGGAGCTGTGAACAAGTCTGAAATCCATCCTTGGTCAGAAAAGTAGTAAGAATAGACATGTAAAATAGATGTATTGGGCAATATCAGTGTAGTTTTCCAAAGCAAAGTCATGCACCAAAAATCCATTACATTTTTGAAATTGTAATTAGAAATGTGGTCAAGGACAGTAAAGCTTCCAGCAAAGTACTTGGCCTTCAAAAGACACTAAATTTTTATAAGATAATCAAAATCAAAACCTTATTACATAATAGTAACAAATTGGTTGCTAAAAGAGCTGGAGAAACATAGTATCATGTGCATTTATAGTATCAGTACATTCTATACATGCACAAAGCTGTACTGCGTTATAGTGGTCTACTGCTTAAAATAGGTTTGGCTATCCGTTTTCTTAGTACTATAAAAAGATTAAGCACAAAGATAGTAAACAACAAATATTTTATTAGGAAAGACGACAGAAAATAGCACTATCATGTTGTATAAATGTGTATCATGCTTGTGTCTGGAATACTGGTTATCTATATCCTTTTTAAAAAATAACTGAAAAGATACATGGAAAGATTACAGAAATCAGACTAAGAGAGATTTGAAGCAAGGAAAATGTACATTAAAAATACTAAGCTTCAAGAAAAAATGTTCCTTAGAATGTGCCAGTGGATCATTGAAGGGCATAAAGAAAATTAATAGAGAACAATAATATTTTTTTTGTTCTTTATGCCAAAAAAAGGTCATCCAATTAAATTTTCAGATAATGTATTAAAACATAGAATAGGAAGTTGGCGTTTTTTACTCAATATAGTAAAATTATCAAATGTACTGCTACAGGATATTGTAGAAATTAAAATATAATAGGTACAAAGTCACAATAGCATTTATCAAACTTCATAAACAGTGTGGTCCAGGTGCAACTTTTGCCTCAAAAAATCTCTGAACAACTGATTATCAGAAGGCAAGAGAAAGTATTTCTGGAAATAAATGAGTTCTATCTCATGTAATGCTTTAGGTATTTTGCAAGACATTTTGACTTACGTGTGAAAATCAAAAATGCCTTCATTTGTTTCTGAAATTAAGAGGGATATTCATATTGGAAAGCAAGAAACTGATTTAGTGTTAATTAATATTTTAGTTTTCTTCTTTTTGTAATGTTGAATGTTGTTGGCTTTAAACTCTGGACCATCAGAAGAGTAACTACTCATGCTATGCTGAACTAATGCCATTGATTCTTGAAGATATTAAAGGATTGTGTGTGTTGCTGCTTATGTGCCATGAAAATTAAACCCCATAGAGTCTGGAGATAGACTGCACATATTGCAGAAAAGTTCAGGCTATCTCTGTGTAGCTTCTTCAGCCTGGTGCTACAGATGATCAGTTTGATTGCAGCAACTTTTGGAGTTTAGCAGAGAGACTTTGTGGCATTTAGCAGCCTTTGAATATAGATTATAGATGTAAAGGAGAGAACCAGAACATTAATGATTGGGCTTCCAGGGAATCCACCATAGAAGACTTTAATTTGATAAATATGTCATTTGGTTTATAACTCCCCAAATTTCAGTTTAGCAGTGGGGAACTCTGTACAAGTTAATGTCTCTCTTTTCCTTATATATCCATTAATGTTTATATATTGAATTTCACCTGCAACTCTATTTCATGATAAAATTAAGTTTCATAAAGTCTTTATTTTTTCAGAATCCATGCAATTCTGCAGATTAGCCTGTGATTAATCCTAATTCATTAAAAGAGTAAATAAATTCTTTAATCATTATGTCAAAACTCTTTGGACTGTTCACTTTCAGTTACCACTTACGATAAAGTGACTGCAGAATCACTTCTAGAAGATTTTAGTGAAAAATAAAACGTGGCTTAAACTATCTTCATCTACATCTGAGGTGAGAAAGTGGATTAAATTAATTCAGTGGGAGTAGAAATATGTTACCTCTTCACTGGAACACAGCATTACACGAGCAATGTGGGACTATTCATGTGTTGTGAAATAGCCAGTTCTTAAAGTGGAATGATTTCAACCATGTTTCTTATTCATCCAAAGGCTTTTTGAATTAATCTACAAAACCTAATGATTAGGCTGTCAATTTTAACAGCCTCTTATTTAGCAAGAGTGTGTTCTCCTGAGTTAAAATACTTCTTTGTTCATTGTAGGGATCTGTATTGTTTCTTTTATTTGTATCAGGAAGGAAAGAGGGATTTCACATCTCATAGATTAACCCTTAATATGTGTAATACATAGGAATATAGGGGTGATATAAAGGGCTTGTTGATAATTTTATGCACATCAATTCATACTTTTATCTGTTTGAAAATGTAATGCTTAAACAAATTTTCTCCACAGTAATATACTAACAAATGTTGTTCAACTAGTTGTGTCCAGTAAACACATAAACAATTCATGACACTGAAAAAATGTTCTCTATTCAGTTATATTCATTTTGTCCTCTACATTTCTTCCAAATTATATGATTCTATGTTCAT
Source organism: Parus major (assembly GCF_001522545.3). NCBI lineage: Eukaryota > Metazoa > Chordata > Aves > Passeriformes > Paridae > Parus > Parus major. The sequence goes on along the minus strand of NC_031770.1, from coordinate 74,709,654 downwards.
AGGTACTTAGATCTCTTTTTCTAATTTGGAATCTTAAGTATATTTCTGTGCCAAGTCTGTATTGATGAAAAAATACATAAAAATTTAAAATTCTAAGATTAGCTGAAATACATAAAAAAAAACCTCTTACACCTAGCTTGCAAATTTTTAACACTTAGCATGATTAAAAAAGTTTTTTCCTCTGCCAGGATTCAGCCTTCAATGGAAGCTTATGACAAGAAAGTGAACAAGCAGGGAATGCAAAATATAGGGGGGTTTGTTCCCTTTTTTTCTGCCAGTGCTTGAAACCTACACGGTAAGACTGTCATATGATACAGAATTCATGTGCTCAACCCTGTGCATGCAATATTTTCTTTAGTTGAGATATCATAAAATTTTAATCTGTAGCATGTACAGAACATTGGAATATTAGGGCTTGTGATTTTTGAGCTTTGGTTTAGGACCTAGACAGATTTACCAAAATCCATTAAAATAACAGAGAAGCCAGAATATAGGTGATAAGAATACTTAACATGCTGTGTACATAGAAGCATGACAGCAACAGCCAAAAAGCCTTTTATATGAGAATAAAAGTAAATTGGACATACAGTGTCGGTAATGTCAATACATAGTGTGAATTTAATGCTACCGGAGATTTGTTAGTGTAAGATACGTGAAAAATTTTGAGTGTAGTTCTGAAAGGTTGGGAGTTTTTTATTATAACCCCAAATCATGACATTATAGAAATGTTAATGCTTTTCATAAACTTTACTCATAAGCCCTTCCCCTTCTTTCTCCATCTTTACAGTTGCATATTTTATTCTTAGGGGAAGGGTAATTTTTTTATTTATTTGCATGAGACTCAAGATACAAGGTTCTGTTCTCTGCTGTGTTACAGCAACTTGCAGGCCTCAGGCAATTACCTTAGTCCCCAGTGTGTAAAACAGAAGTAATATTCCATATCTATTATGATCTGTCTGTCTGATTTATTCAGTTGTCAAAAGTATTTTTTTCAGGCAAAGACAGTTGCTTACAACAATTTGTGTGCAAAGCACAGAGGGTACCCTGTCACTGTCAAAAGCTTATTGAGATGCTGCTAAAACAAGCTATCTTCAGAAGCTAAAATCTCAAACAGAGCTTTCTTCTGGAGGTGCCTGATGTTTCTGGTTTTTATGTAGAGCGGTTAAAGCTTAGCTTGAGATTCAGCTGCACAAGAATTGGTCTTCTAACCACTACCTTTCTTTTCTTAAAGTAGGAGAAAAACGATATTATCAGAAGAATTCTTTTATCATCAGATACTATCATTATACCATCTGGGCTGTTGAGAGGATAACATGTAAATATTGCAGTTCCCTTAGACGAGAAAGAAATGAGGGACCCTGAGGTCCTCAGGGAATGCTGCAAATTGCTGATTATCTGAGGAAAAGGTTGTCCCAGAATCACTTCCTCTAGAACTGCAGCAACTATTTGAGGCAACTGAAGAACTTGCCTTTTTCGTACTTTTCTGGTTCATGCCCTTCTCCTATAATTCACAGGGTTTATGACATCTATTCTTCCTGAAGTTTGCATTCCTATCTCACTGCCCTGTGCCAACTCCCACACTTGCTGTCTCCTGCTTACTTCACACTTACCCTTCACTTAAGGTTTTCTGAGTTTTCTAATAGCTAAGATTGATTCAGTGAGAAGCAAAAAGGAGCGACCGCTGGCATGAAAAAGATTTTTGAGAAAAACTCAAAATAATAGCTTTCATTTTCTTTGGTGGAAAGGGGGCATTCAGCAATGTAATCTGAGAGTGGTGTACAGGCATGAAGGGTAATCTCAGCACTGGACTGCAACATGACATCCAGGTGTTTATCCCCAAAACTAAATCATATGGGTCCAGTATGTAAAGTAAGACGCTGTACTCTTAACACTTTGCTGACTGACAAACCCAGTTTCAAGTGCAAGATGAAAAATGACCCTGAGCTGCGAGTATCTTAAAACCAAAGTATTGTTTTCCAGTTTTAAATTTCTGAATAGGTATTAACCTGCAAGTAAGAGCAAAGTTCTGAGCATGAGTCCTTCCCGCATCCTCAGATGGCATTTAATGCATGAGCAAGACTTGCTCACAGTATGGCAAATCAGATAAATATATTACAGACAAGAAATTGCACAGTGAAATTCAGGAAGTCTTTCAGAGTATGGGTGCTGAGGATCTAAGGAAACAGATTAAAAGGAGTAGGATAAGGTTGAGACATGAACTGTCAGAAAAGTGAAAGAACAGCAGATACAGCAAAAAGTACTGCTACTATCCATCTAGGTGTTCCCGTCATGAAAGTAACAATGATTGGGTAAGCTACTGAGTGCACAAACTCAGGAATCCAGAATTAGCTGGATTCAGGCAAGACTTGTGCCATGGAGAGTATAGAAAAAGCTTGATAAACACTGGAAAAACCTCCTTAGAAGTTTGTGTTTGACAGACATTGAAAAGAACATGATCTTATGTGACTTCCAATTCCTTCTATGCTTTATCTGATCAAATTGCTAAATGGATGAGTCACTGTGGATTGCTTGTTACTGTCAGAGCTATTGCCCAAGAACAGGAGCAGTTTGTAGGAAATGGGAAGCCTTTCTTGCAGTTTCAAGTATGTTTCTTCTTTCCTAGCACAGGTGATGAATGGCTTGGTTATTGGATGCTGTGTTTTTAGACATCCCTAGCACATTGCTCTCTGTTCCATACCATAAGCAGACATTCATTGGTTCTATGTGGGGTAACCAGAGTCAGTTTCCTCACAGAGCTCTTAAATTAATGACTTTCTAATATGTAACTATTGCACACATAGATACTTATCCCCAGTGACTTTTTATATAAATGTAGAAGCACATTTAATTCTTTGCATCCCTTAGAGCCCTTTATTCACCTCCTAATGACAGACAAGTTTTTCAGTTCTCTTCTGTTTTAAATGGATTTAAATAATTCTCGGGGTTTACTGCCTCTGCAGGTTTTGCTACTGAGTCCAGCTGAAACTTAGTTTGGAGCTGTGGCTCATTTTTTAACCTCCCAGTCTCACAGAGGAGGGAGCTGCATACTGCAGATTGTCTTGTTCCATATGACAAACCCACTGTACCTGTGCAGGGCAGCTGTGGCTTTACAACAATAAATCACGGTGTAAATGGCATACTCACGAGGCAATGGACTTTTATACAAGCAGTGACTTGGTCACATGTTGAAAACATTGGGCTAATTGCTGTTCAGCAGAGGAGCAAGAAAAGAGTTGTGAACCCTGGAAGTGCTGAATGCCGAGGGTGTGTGCAGAGCTGAGCTATTGCACATGCCTGGGGGAGTGGTGTGAAGGGAAAGCAAGCCACACAAATTCAGCATCTCCAGAGCTCCCAGGACGTGCCAGTTCTTTGCTGGGCCAAGGGTGCAAGAGGAGAAAGGCCTGAGACCCCTCCAAAAGGTAACTAGATGCTCTTATATTCACTTCCAAAACAGTTCTCGCAAGTGCCCTCAGGCAAAATGAGGCCAGCACCACCATTGGCTGCAAAACTGACTTAGGCCAGGAAAGTACAGAACAGCTCTAGAAACCACTGCAAACTGAAAGGCAGCTGTGATAAAGAGCAAATGCTTCCAACACCATTCCTAGGGTGACTGCAATGTCATTTTTATTTGTTAATTAATTTCTTCTGGCAATCAATTAATGTCTCAAACTATAGTCTGTACAAATCTCAGCAGTCTATTTAGGACTTAACATAGGTATGTTGCATTAAATTGCCCTTGTTAAGTGGAATGCCAGCTGTATTAATTAAAAAATTATGCCATACCTAGAGCATTTTATGTAATGTTTTGTTAATACTCCATTAATTTATTATATTTTTTGCCTCATCATTTAGAACATTTTGGCTAAATTTTTTATATTCCTTTTTTCCTATTAATTTATTTAACAATAATTTGAAAAAGCATATTTAGCTTATGACTTTTTATCCAAATAAGTAAGATTACCCATGATATAAATTACTGGAGCTATATAGGAATTCAGACAACACTTAGACCATTAAAAATATTTGGGCACCTTAGTTAATATAATTACACAGGCAAAACATACTGATTTTTTCTAACAAAATGTTTCAAGAGCTCTCTTATTTTTTTTTTAATAGAATGCAGAAATTTAGTTTAGCAGAACCTTTCAAAATAATGAGTCATTGCACATGATTAAAAATTGAAAATCAGAAAAATGGCAAATCAGCATTCAAAACACAAGTATAACCTATTTCTGAAATAAACTGTATTTATTTCAGTTTAAGTACATCATCAATAATGATTAATTGAATTGTCCATGACAGTCAAAACAGGAAGGTTGTACAGACACTGTTGCACACCTCTACCCGCTTTTCCTGAAGAAATGTTTGAATTTGGAGGGAATGATGAGAGAGGATTAGAGAAATGGTGATGTCTCACTGTGTAATGCATGTGCTCAGTACAAAGTAGGATTAGAGAAAGGGTGATGTTTCACTGTAATGCTGCCTTTGTGTAATGCATGTACTCAATACTTAGTATCTCATACCTATGATACTGAAATTTCTCACTAGTTGGCTGTAACCTATGTTCCCAATATTAAGGTATTTCCTGATCTTGCATTGCCTTTCATCTAGAATACTCAAAATATTTGGGAAAAGGAGAAATACCTAATAATAAATAATACACAACACATACGTGTATATGTTTAGTGCCACATTCTTCAACCTTTTTTACATGCTTTGAGAAACAAAACTATTGGCCTTCATTAAGCCTTTCTACCAAGCAAGTAGCACTTTTGCCAAGAGAGGCTATTTTGTATAGGACCTGAGGAGTTAGCCTGATGATTTAGTCAAGTACCCTGTTCCTGACCCTGTCGCCAGTCTTCAGCATGATTTTTGAATAGCCATATTCCCATTTTGTTCTTCCAGCCTTGGCCTCGCGATTGAGACCAATAATATTGATTGTTCTTGTTACAGCACTGTGAGATCCACAGTGTGACCAATGCTTTGTGAGTCCTTTGTTGGCCATATTTTGTCTGATTTGGAAATCTTCTAGCCTTTATGTCCCATCTCAGCTGATAAATAATGAAGGAATATTCATGTAATTTTTATTTTACATATCTAAAAATGGTGTTGTGAAGAAACTAGAAAACCTTGTTGCCCTGGTATTTTATCTGTGTAATGTATGATTACTGGTGAAAGCAGATATCTTTAGAAGTTTCAGAACAAAGTACATTCCGTGAATATGTAATTCCAAATATATTGCATTTTCCTGGGCAAGAAAGGGCTTGGCTGAAGCTGAGGAGTAAAGAAATGAGAATGGAATAAGGAGAACAAAGGCAAAGAAAAATACACACAGAAAATGTGAATAAAATAGGACAACAACAGAAAATAAGCACAAAAATAGGCTTAGATTTTAAACTGTTAGGCTTTTCCTTTCTAATCTGATGGCTCGTTTTTGCTAGTCTTTTTAATGTCTTTGAAATTGATTATTTAATTAAAATTTCATCCTGGTAATAGGTTGAGGTTGCTTCTTGATAATTTACCAGTGCTCATCCTATCCTTCTCTAATATACTATGAGGCTTTTGGCCTCAGAAATCAGCCTGAAAATTATTATTATTGTCTAATTAATGGGGAACTTCCTCAAGCTATCATTGTATTATTTATAAATCTTCAGACTACACTAATAACTGTCCTGTTTTACCTTGTGAAGGGAATGAAAACATGAGATCTTGCTATATAGATCACTCTCTGTCAGTCAAAGGCAGAAAGAAATTTCTGGGAGAATCTTACAGTGCAGCCTTGTGGTCCCTAAAGAGAGCTTCCAGGAAGGCTGGAGAGGGACATTTTACAAGCTGGAAAAGACTTGTAGTCGTAGGACAAGGGGGAATGACCCTAAGCTGAAGTGGGGGGTAGATCTTGATTAGATATTAGGAAGAAAATCTGTAATATGAGGGTGATGAGGCACTGGAATAATTTGCCCAAAGAGTTTGTGGACTCCTCATCCCTGGAGGTGTTCAAGACCAGACAGTGTGGCTCTGAGGAAGGTCATCTTTCTATAATTAAAAAAATGCTCATAACTTAGTATGAGCTACAGATTTATTCTTCCCATGTGTGATCTTTCTGACAGAAGTGAATGTCAAGACAAGGTGTCTAATTTTCTCTCATATTTTGTAGTGGATTGCATTTGCTCTGTCACATCTTTAGAAGATAGATCTGCAATAGAATTTTCATAATGTCATGGGTCTTGCTTTGTTTGTATTCAATTCACATCCTTGGTAATCCTTTAGGACATTGTACTGCAAGGTGCTGAGCAAAACTGGGGAGTTACTGAGCAATGTCAGTTCTCATAGAAACCAGTGAAGCTAAGGGCAATTTGCTACCCAAGGAGACCTTTAGTACTTCAGAGTTAGTTAATCCATTTGTCTAGTAAAATAAATTAATAAGACTGGGGAGGAAAGCATCTTACCTGCGGCTCCCCTGAGGTGTATCTCTGCTGCAGTCATAGGACTGCAGGCTGGCTGCTTTCACACAAAGCTCTCCATAGGCTGCAAAACCTGTCCTGGAGGGAAAACAGCACCTGCCAGCAGGGTTGACATGTTGGGCATGAGACAGAGTTTCAGAAAACATCTGCCAAATCCAATCACTGGTAGAAGGTAGTTTCTGAATCTGACAAAGCACAGTCATGAACTGAATCCAAGTGTGTGGTGTGCTTGGGCCTGTTGGGATTTGAGCCATTCTAAGCAAAAAATCTTCAGTCTGGACCAGCAACATTTCTTTGGTATTTCACCTTAAGGAGCCCTGTGTGCACTGTAATGTCCTATTCTGCTGCCCCTGTCCCAAAGTAGTCGGCCAAGCCTGGATCCATAATTATAAGACACCTCACTAAGCCTTGTTTTCCTGCACTCTCTCTGCAGACAATGAAGAAATACTGAAATCTCTCATTTCTCAATTGCCCATGAAGGCTTTGCTGTGTAAGTAAAATTATATTAGGGAACATTTCTAGGTGCTGCTCCTGCTAACCTATGCTGTTGATGTCTTAGGATGGACCTGGCACAGTTTTAGCCAAAGCTAATGCTTATTTCATGTCTTCAACAGCTTCTATGTACAGTTCAAGCTTCAACACAATTAATAGATAATTTCCAAATGGAAGTTTGGATGTGCCCCTGTTGTCGATGATGAGAGTGTGGCTGCAGTATGTTCTCTGTCAGCCAGCAGCATCAACTGATGAAGACTGAAAATATATTTTATTTGCTGGTGGAGAGAGCTTTCCATTCTAATACAAAGCACAGGTGGAAGAAGTGATACAAGTGATACCAGCTAGTTATTTCAATGTGTTGTAATTTCAGCATTCATACATGAAGAAAGATACCTAGCCTCTAGTGTCTTCTAAACATTTGGTTTCCAAACACATTCTTGTGTTTCCTTGGAGGCTCTTCTAATTGTCAAATTATTGACATAGATTGGGTTGAGAGCAAAGCTATTTGTCACTTAACTTAAAACTAAGTCTTGTGAATTCAAGCAATGATAGTGGCTAGTGGTGCCCTGTGTTCAGATCCTGACTGTAGAGGTTACGCTTGGATGGTCTAGAGAACTTCTCAAACCAGAGAATCACTTTTCATTGAGAAGAGGTTGAACTCAAAACTAAGGAGAGCCACAATCCCTTTGAAAGTGTATTGACCATTGGATTTCACAGCGAAGTATGGCCACAAATACTTTCAGTTTCAGGTGCTGTACAAGGGACCCTGACCTGAAATGTGATTAGATGGAGACAGAAAATGGCATAACCAGGTCAGACACCTCATATTCAGCATTTCCCAAGCATATGTGCAATATTGCAGATTTTTTTCACTTAAACCTTTGTTTCTTAGAGTAACCCTTATCTTTGCAAGAAATCTGAGTTGTCTCCAGAGATTACTAATAAATTTGTTAATATTCAGATAGCATTTTGAATCCTTCTATGCTCTTTTACATCAAAAAAGGTTAACTCTTCAATGAATAACCTCATTAGTTTTGTTAGTTTTAAGCATATGCCTAGCCTTGTTCTTGGCTTTGGGAAAAGCTGAGCAACATTTGCAGAATCATGTTTAATGAAGCTTTGGCATTTAAGGGTACTCCAAATGCAAATATCATGCTATGAAAGTAATATTTGTGTGTTATAGGAATTGAATCCTGAAATATATTTGAATATAATAGTATGAAACTTGGGCTTTTCCTTGAAGTTTACCAATATCTGCCAAATGCTTGAGAAAAGGAGAGAAAGGAGAGGAGGGAAGGGGAGGAAAGAGGAAGGAAAAGGAAAAGGAAGAGAAAAGAGAAAGAAAATTTTAGTATGCAGGAATCGATGTAAATGGTCTATTTTTGCACCTAAAGTGCATAAGCTAGTCTTTTTTTTAGTTTGCTTATTTTCTGCTGTTGGTTTTTACTTTGTAAAAACTCTTATATACAATCAAATGCTGAACAAATGCAGGGAAAGGCAAATGAATTCATGTGAGTAATACATCCAGCCTGTCCTAGATGTTAAGGGTATAGATAGTTATATATAGGGTACATGTATAGCTTCCTTGTAATATAATTTGTAATCACAATATAATGTATAATTGTAAGAGTATAATACTCTAATATGACAATACTACAACATTTATATGTAGGGGAGCATTTTTTTAAACCCAGGAATGAGCAATATATAAAGCATAAAGGATCATAAAGGTTTGAATTCACCAGACATTTTAAGCTGGCTCCTGAGTTATTTTATGCTTCTTTCACTCTTACAATGGCATTTGAAATACCATTGTGCTCCGCTTCAAAGTCAAGTTAGTGCTTCTGTACATAAGCACATTCCTTTCTCCATTTTTGAATATGGGGTCAGCCAATTTTGTTAGGGGCAAGGCTCTGAGGAAGGATAAGCAGGAGTGCTCTGATGACCTTGCATACATTCTATGAAGCATGTCATTTCTCATTTGTCCCAGTTGCACTGCTCAAATGCAGTGTCTTCCCACTGTAGAATGAGAGAATGCAGATGTCAGGACTGCTGGCCATGATCATTGTTCCAATCACAGAAATTCACCATTTGCACCTCTTCTGGAACAGCTGTAGGATTTAGGAAGATATGACACTTTTCAGCTCCCTGTTATGAATTATTTTCCTGTTCACTGTCAAGTGTGTGCATGTGTGTGCAGGTGTCTGTCTGTTATGATGGGACAGCCAATGGATCACTGTTTGGAAATTACTGTTCAGGCACAGCCATCCTAGCTAAAGATAGCATTTAGTTCTCATCACACTGCCTGCATGACCCAAATGCATTTTCAAAATGTCATTCTTGATTTCTATCTTTCTCTCTGCCCTTCCTAATCTCTGATGCATGTAGCGGACACCATGAAATGGATTTTTCTTGCATTTGAATTTCACTGATTTCCTAAATCCTGTTTGCCTGGAGGCAGAATGACAATGTGTTTTCCTCCTTTTCCACTTGGCTCTCAGAGGTAGTGCTCAGGACAACACTATGTATGTAGTCACTTAAGCATGACCAGAAGTACTTCCCACTATGGCCAGTTCTTCCCTTCATCTTATTTTCCTTTCATATTTTTATAAAAACTTCACTATTCTTTTTTGCGCCTATTCAGTTCTTGCTGTTTTGTGTCCTGAGCCACTGCTCAGATCATCTTGCCTATCTAGAGCAGAAAGGGAAGTCATGCCAGAGAGCTGCAGCCAGCCCAGACAGCTGTATTGACTGAGGGTGTGAAAAGCTCAGCCCACCAAACTGACATCGTCCTGTTCCCACAGCTCCTGTGACCTTCTGTTTGTTTATTTTCTTAGTTTATGTCAGAGGCACAAAAAGGAAGAAGGGTTTTGCTGGGTTTGAATCAGAGCTGGAGCCTGGTTTCTTCGTATGTCATTGTGGTTGCAAGGTTTTCACCCGTGAAATTTGTCATGTGGACAGAGGTTTTGAATAAAATCCAGACACAGGACACATACTTTTACATCAAAGATAAGCACCAGATTCAAAACTGCAATTCAAACTCCTTCCTCCACTCAAAGGGCAGCTGCTTAGTCTTCAATCAATAAACACATTTTGATTTAATTTTAGTAATTCCTAGTCTCTTTTGTGCATAGAGTTTTCCCTTAAGACACCCTTGGCATAGTTAAGCAATGCAGTGCCTATATTGACTTGGTGTCCAAAAAGGATATATCCAAAGGAGAGGTCGGTCTTCTCAAAGCATTCCTAATACACAGCAAAGGGATTATCCTGCTTCAAAAACATGGTTATGGCAACTGCTTTCTTTTGAGGGCAAGTCTAGAGTGAAATTTGCTCTTCCTTTCAGAAAAGAGTCTACTAAACATTTGGCAAGGAATTGAGAGAATCAGGTCTGCTGTCCTGTAATGTACCTCTTTCCAGAAAAACTTTCTTAGTATTATACTACATTTTATTTAAATTAAGGAAGGACACTTCATCTTTTCCCTCTTAATATTAATAATATTATCATGGTGAAAAAAAGGCATCAAGATTCAATGACTTAAGAGAGGAAGAGGAAGAACATTGACAAGGGACCATCTTATCCATACCATTTACTAGTCCTTGCTTCTACAACTGGTTATTTTGTGAAAGACAGCGTGGAGGGTAAATGTTACAGACAATCTGATCAATCCAAGGAAGTGGGTGATGCCTTTGATCAGGAAATTGAACTTTAACGTTAAATTAATAAAAGGTCAGAGGCCTATTAAATTATTCCAGGTGCAAAGCAGAGTTATAAGGAAAGTAATTTTGGCTTTAGGTACCAATCTTCACCCAAATACGACTGAATGGACTGATGTGTGGTTTGTTGTTTTTGGCTTTTTCTTTTGTACCCTGGTTCTTGTCCTGAGGCATCCAAGGCAGTTACATGGAATAGCTGAATTTTTTTACTACATTTTCAATAACATAAGGTGGATTTTGTCTGTGATTATTTTGGCACTGTGGGGATTACCAGTGCTACCTTTATGCTGAGTCAAAGTTCATTCTTAGGAGGCCTTCAAACTCTCTAGTGCTTCAGGGCTGCTGTTCTATGTATTAATTTTTAGTGAACCCTTCCTCTAATTATAGCACAGCCACACAGCAGTTCTCTGGGCTCTGTATTAAACTTTGTGTAAAATCCTCATTGTCTCTGTAGGAACACAGCTACCAGGAAACTCAGGGGACAACCATGTCAGACCTTTGAACGTTTCAAAAATTGAAAAACAGTGTGCTCCAAGGAGCCTGCATAAAATCTTGCACTTGGATTCAGCTGATGTTACCATGTCAGCATGAATTGCTTGAGGGAAGAGAGAATAGCAATGCTTTCCTATTTCTAAAAACTCTTTTTTATATTTGTTTAGTTTATGCAGCATAGTGTCATTTCAATCTATGCAGTGTTATACTGTTGTCACGTTGCTTTCACTATTCTCTTAAAATAGAGAGTATAAAACAGGGAAAGTAAACTGCAGCAAGGGGGACAGATGGAATTTTTCCTCTTATATAAAAAATATAAAGTAATGAATATGTATGCCATCACTTTTTTACATATGACATACAATGAAAAGGTCTTTGTGTCTCTGTCATAGCCCCCTAAAATACTACAACCTCACAGAAATTGTTATATGAATCAAATTACGCACAATCTAATGTCTTCTCATTAGCAAAGGGAAAGATGCCCCTCCTTGCAAGGAGTAGAAAAAAAAAATACCCACAGATACTTCATTAAAAATATTAAAGCTGTATGTTTTTGAACTAAAAAAATAGAATGCCACAATAAAAACAAGTAGCCTAGGAAGGAAACAAACCACACTTTCAACAACTGCTCTCTTCTCCCTCTATCAGTTCTTTTGCAGCAGCCATTATCCAAATAGCTGAAGGGCTTCTTTTAAACCTCTGCCTGCATCTCTTTTTTGTCTGATTTCTGTATTAATTTACAAAAACTGTGAAAGGAAATGTAATCACACCAACTACCAGTAGGATTCACATTCTGCAGTATTTTCCCAGGAAGTTAGGGTCTTAATTTGTAAACAGCTGGCAGAAATTATAATCAGTAAAGTATTTGATCAAGTAGTTTAAACAGACAAATATAGTGAAAAGTTCATTAAGTATATCAAACACATGTTGTCAGAACAGAGCCTTCAAGTCAGTGTATATCTTTGAATACCTCTGAAGCTCCATTGTACATACCAAGTACTCAAAATAAGAAGTAAAATATGCAAAAGTGAATTTTCAGTTGAGTCTAGTGAGACAAGTATCAATCCCTTTTTTGTCTCTACATTTGGGTGATCTGAACATGAATGATTTTATTTTCTCTCTAAAAATACGTTCAGAAGAAGGCAATTCCTAGACCTTTGATTCAAATTAAATTCAGTAACTGAGTAAACAGTAGCTCATACTGTATCCCCTGCAATATCTAAGTATGGCTCAGGAGTGCTGCTGGAAAAGCTAAACTCCAAATGATTTCTGGACTGAATTCTTCCTCCTTGTTTATCTTGTACTGCCTGTGAACCCACAAACCTTATGCCCAGTAGGTTACTTGAAAGCGGGTGTGACGGGTTCATATCTAACATTTAAATCGTGAGACTGACTAAATGGAACATAATTTTTACAGCTTGTGTTCCCTGGCCGTTTTCTGTTGCTCAGGTTACTGTATATGGGCATTTATTTTAGAACCTACTGTTCACTATTTGGTTAAGTCATAATTGCTAAGCAAATACATCCTTTCAGTTACCATAACACTGAGCTATTGTTTTGAAAATTTGTGCCACTTAATTTACAAATCCAAGATTATTTCATCTGCTGTCTTTTCCAGCACAATGGACTTTGCCAATCATTGCACTAAATTTGCTTAAGAAATGAGAGTTAATATGAGCTCATTCAGCTTTGTCATCTGTCATGCAGCAGCACTGAATGTCCTCTTTAGTATGCAATATAATTGAATGTTGTCCTTGAGGAGTTTACATATTGCTTGTTTTCATTCTCCTGTAATAGTGGGAAAATTGCTTCACCTTATAAACTTCATCTCCACAGTCCCATATGAAAGATGTGTTTATTTACTGTATTTTAAAATAGAAGAGATAAACTCCAGGAGGTGAAGACCTTGTAATATATTTGCTTTTAACTGAACAAAAGAGATGGTACCATCATACATACCTGAGGGGCCAAATGCTGGGAGTCCCCGGTGGGTCATGCCACCCCTGGAGAACTGGCTTTGCACAGCCCTGCTCCTGTTCAGCTGCTGCAGTGTGCTGAGGCACCTCCAAGGCCAAGCCAAGAAATGAAGCATCAGCAAGGTCCATGTCCGGGCACAATCCTTGGTTTGTCCTCAGTGCAGCTGAAGGCACAGGCTCCATCTCCAGCATGGCTCTAAAGTGCTTGGCTTCCCACTGCTGTTACTCACACAGACCAGCCACATCATCTCAGAGCTGGTCTGAGTGCCCACAGCCAGAGCTCCGGGAAGGTCAGAGACACTTTGCTGGGGCTCTCAGGGCCCCAGCAAAGAGTAGAAACAAAAACTGCTGAGGCTGCCATAAAGTGCTGTAGTGGTCCTGCATTTTGTAGCATCTCAGAGTCATTCCCACAGTGTTTCCATAGGAAAGCAGACGGGATGCTAAAGAAGTATCATACTCTTCAGCTTCTCCTGAGTAAGGCTTTACAGACAATGACAATATTAAACTCTTCCTGTATGTAAAGCTAAGAATATCTATAACTGTTTCCAAGACCACATTTTATAGAATCATGGAGTCCATAGAACCTTAGGATCATGGAATCATAGAATCACAGAATCATAGCATGGCTTGAGTTGTAAATGACTTTAAAGATCATCTAGTTCCAATCCCTCTGCTGTGGCAGGGATACATTGTACTGGACCAGATTACTCAAAGCCCCATCCAACCTGGCCTTGAACACTTTCAGGGATGGGACATCCACAACTTCTCTGGCAAACCTGTTCAGTGCCTCACCACCCTCAAAGAAAAGATTCCTAATGTCTAATCCACACCTGCTTTCAGTTTCAAGCCAGTTCAGTTTGAAGGACACCTATCGATAGTCTTCGCCTATAACTACATGCCCTTGTAAATAGTCCCTCTCCAGCTTTCTTGCAAAACTCCTTTGAGTACTGGAAGATTTCCAGAAGTTCTCCCTGGCACCTCTTCTGCAGGCAGAACAGCCCCAGCTCTCTCAGCTTGTCTCCATAGCAGAGGTGCTCTACCCCTGATCATCCTTGTGGCCTTCTGTACTCAGTGCAGTAGCTACACATCTTTCCTATGTTGGGGGCATCAGAACTGGATGTGATTTTTATTTTAAAAGTTCATTGACTATTTGAGTTGTTTTGCTTTTAGAAAACCAGAATTTACACACACACTGACCTTTGTTATTTCTGAAAGTGCAACCCATGTAGGACTAATACACTTTGCAAATACAGATTACTTAAAGCATGATTTTAAACTATTCTTCATCTTGTGTCAATACTGAGGTCTGTCCATATTTTTACACAGGCAGATTTGTATAAATATATATAATTTATTGTATTTTCATAGAACATGAATTTGCTGATTAAAAGCAGGGGGAAAATGAGAAGAGAATTAGACAATCATTAGTTTATTGAATGCTTTGATAAAAATTACTATTATAGGGAATGATGCAGAAATATGAGAAAGTGTTTGCAGAAAAAGCAAAAACAAAAGCACACAAACAAAAGACCTGAAAAGCAGCAAGAGAATCAATATGAAGTCTCAAATCCATGTTATATGAATACTTCTTGTACTCCAAGTGATCAGAGAAAGACTAAAAAGGGCAGAGCTTACATAGATGAAGACCATTCCATTGCAATGCTCTATTCAAAACTGTTTGCAGCTTCTTAAGAGAGCATTTGGCATCTCCACAAAGGTGCTCATTGAGCATCACCCTCTATTATGAGAAATACATATAATGTACCGTCAAATAGCTGGAACATAAAAATTAAAGAAAAAAAATCTGCATTTTTAATTTTAATAGGTTTTCTTCCTCCTTTGTACTTCTTGATAAACTAGGTTGAGAATTTTAAGTGTCATGGAATATTTAGGGTTAATTTTTCTGTTAATGTTTGCCTAAGTTATCACGCAAATGCCCTGGTCTACAATATTTAAAGGTTGTTACTGGACTTTAGCCCCTGACACACCACTTCTGTCAAACAAGTATGAGAAAAAGCATGAAAATAAAAGTGCTAAAGCAATCTGCAAGTATGGAGCTAGTCTCCTGGTCACTCTCAGGTAATATTCAAGCCACATGCCTTTAAGTAATAAGGGCAACAATAAAAGCAATTTCTAGAACTTTAAAAGTCTTTCAAGTAAACACTCACATATCTTTGAATTTTCTTGGTAAAGGGTTTGCAGTCTCTTTACTAAAAAAGGGGGGAAGTATTAATTGCTTCTGCTGTCTGGCCAGAAGAAGTAGGAAGGTTACAGACAAAGCTACAGGAGAAATACAGGATTGCCATTCATATCACACAGCCTAAGCCAAGAGAGGAACCTGTTTCCTTTATTCATTCACTGCTTGGTCATGTTCAAACCTGTTCTTTGAAGCCCTAATTTTGAGAACTGTTTCACACATATCACCTTCTGTCAGTAGGTGGGACAGAAGTGACACAGGGAGCTCTGCTTTCCTTAATGGCTGAGCTGGCAGGAAGCTAATGAGTCTGCTGCTTTCCACCACCCCCTCAAAACAAAAGCAGATTTGCAATTACCACTATGTTTTCTGTCTTTCCAGAAATGTCCAGAATCCAAGTCCATATGGCACCTACTTTATGATCATTCTTCTGAGAACATCTGTTTAAAGCCCAGCCATTTGTAGGTGTTTTTAGTCAACTCAGACTTTCATGCAAGATTAGAATCATAAAATTTGCTGAATTTTATATGATAGAGATTTAGACAGAGATTCCCTCAAAACTGACTGGAAAATACCTTGGCAGCCTATTCTTTAGGCCTGTCAATTGATGTTTTTCACCTGCCTTGTGTTTTCTCCATAACATGTCAACACAGAGCTGCTATCCCTCAGAATGGTGAGCTTCACTTTTAGGCCACCCTTTTTAAAGATATGCTAAGCACAGCCCCAAACCAGGGTCAAAGTCTAACAGTAGTTTAATTTATATGTCCTTTTTCACCTTCCTGAAATATTGCCTTGTTTTTAAAGCAGTGTGTTTACAGTGGAGCCAGAGTAGAATGTTCCTTCAAAATTTTAAGAAAATTTCTCCTCATATCTTTGAGTTCAAGGCTGCAGAGTTACCCTGACTTGAAATCTGAAGATTTGCAGGGCCTTGTTTGGTTTTTTTCCTTTTTTTAGTTTTCTTTCCCTTGCCTCAATACCTTCTTGCTGACAGCTTTGCACAAACTTTAAATCTCCCAGGACTGTTAGGCACTAGCCATATTTTTGACACAAATTCATCTCTTTAATTTCTTCAGGTGAATTTTTTTAGGTCCCAATTCTGTAAGAACTAATTAAAAAATAATTTCTTATATATCAGGAATTTAATGGAGGGTTACCATCAACTTTGTTGTATTGTTTTGCTGTTTTATTTCATGGGCAAATTTGAGCTCTAATTGATGGAGAGTTGCCAACAGTTGTGGGTAAGACAGCTTCTGTGCAGCTTCTTAAAAAAGGAAAAAACAAACAAAAAACAGAAGCTCACAAACTAAATCTTGCTTTTCACCTCCCAAGAATGCAACTAGTAGGGTTGAGCCAAGAATAGTTAATTTTATTTCTCAAAGATGGTAGATATATGGTATGAATGAGTTGGGAGTTGTACCTATCTAATTTGGTAGGTATCTGGTTTTTCAGGTGTACTGGCACACTGTTTCTCAGGGTTTATAGCACCACTGAGAAATGATGGCAGTGTCTGCATGAGAGAGGAAATGTCAGATCAAATTGGGGCTGACACTGATTCAAGAAAAATTTTGTGAGACTAAGATTATGGAAAACAGTGATTTCTTTCTCCTGATAGATGAAATGAAGTCATTGCTAATTTCTTCTGTCAAATAATATTGTTATTACAGGACAGTGTCTGTCTGTAAATAATTTTAAAGAATAACAAACTTTAGTTTTAGATTGGACTGGTCATTTCTTTCTGAGTCCTGTGTCCTAGTTTGCACGTAATTAAATCAAGGACAAACTAAATGTGTCTGTTAGATGTGAGCTCAGATTCAGCTGACCTGATGATCATTACTTTATACCTGTCCATACTGCTAGACACAGAAAATTCATAAAGGCTTCTTCAGATTGGGGAGCCTAAACTTCATGTATTTCCACAAGGCCCAAGGATAAATCTCAGGCCCATAAAACAAACTGGGAGCCATACCATGAAGGGGATTTATCTAACTATCACGGTGAAGTGATCATTAATGGTAGTTTTTTGTAAAATACAGGTACTATCTGAATGTAATTTATAGACAATATGTCATATGAAAAGGTAAATTAACACAATTCAAATCTAGTTAATTACAATTCAGGTTCATTAAACTATAATTACTCAAATAGATTAACATAACTGGGACCTGCAATTAATGATGGAGGACTGTTTGTCATGTATTTGCTACCCTCAGCTGAAGCTACTTCAGCTGCATGTGGAAGGCATCTGGGATTTCAGGTTATGTTTTCAAAATATTCACCTGCTGAGTCTATGAGAATTATTGCTATACCATCTTTACATTTATAATGTCATTTCTCAGAGATATTTGTATATTTCTGTGTGGTTGTTGTGACCTCATCAGCAGTCAGAGCTTATTTGTGCATTTTTCCATGTTTTCAAAGCTAAAATTGTTTTCTCTCCTTTCCATGAATTCTTCTAAATTCATGAATACACTTTTGGAAGTGCTTAGGCAGTAGCAGCCATTGTAGAAATGCTTTTGGCGTTGCTGGATATTCAACATTTCCAAGCTATTTCATCTAGGTTCTTAGAAAGGAAGGGAAGCTTTTTTTAGTATTTCCCTCTCTTTCACAGGCTGGCCAGTGGCAATGACATTCCCTTGCCAGAAACACAGGAATGGTACATCTTCTGTCAATAGGTGTTTGTACTTAAAATCTTTAGATGTTTTATGTAAAAGAATCTTACTGGTTTCTTTCATCTCAACAGAAATAGAAAACAAAACCAAAAGAAGTTTCTTTGAACATCTTTGTCAATTTTACCAAATTCAATTCATATGGAGAAATACTTCTAGAGAAGTTTAGTGCTATTTCCCAGTATTACAAGTGCTAAGCCATTACTCATTAACCACCTAGGTTGAATTAGTCACCTTTTTAGTCTCAGATATACTTTTTCTAGTGGCATAGGACTCAGAAGAAATGAGTATTAGCAACTTTGCTTTGACCTGTCTTTTCAGAAATGGGCAAAGCGATAAGGATTATGAGCTGAGATTCTTCTAGTTTCATGGCTGAGTACATAATCCCAGTTACCACAGGCGAACACAATAATTTGAGAAAGCAAATAAAATTAGTTACAGGGTTTTCATTGTTTCTTCCACCTCCACAGCCAGGAGCATCCACAATCACTCTCATCAGGGCTGAAAGTGTACCCTACCTAGCTACAGTCCTTGCCTTCCCACAGTTCAGAAACTGGACAAAACACTGATAAAAGTATAATATACATAATTCCACCTTAGGCAGAGATGTGGACTACACATTCAAGCAGTCTTTTCTATCTCCAATATTCATTAAACAGAAAATACTTAAAAGCATCAGCTAATAAATTAGGAACCTTGCCTTATGTTGCTAGTTTTATACACTTTGTGAATGCATGGATTAGCTAGTAAAGGTTAAATTAGGATATAAATTTCAAACGAGAAATCACTGTCTCTTAATATAGTTCCAGCACAGACTTCAAAATAAAGCTTTAGCATGGAAGGAGACTATCAAAAGCATAGCTCTGAGCTGGACATCATCAGCTTAAAGCAGGACTGCTTCACTTGACCAGGGTGCTAATGAAAAGCTTTTTGTTACCTACTTTGTTCTTGAACTTACTATTAATTTTATTGGACCTTGTATGTGCCATAGAGGTTTCTCCCAAGCTTCCTGCTGAGAGTTTTCCATAAAAACACATTGGAATCAGCAGACCAGGCTCTTCGACTATCTGTGATATGATACTAGTGCACTTGACCTTTCCAAGAATATTCTCCCTGCTAAAACCAAGTAACAATATTCTGGCTAATTCTCCTTGAAGATCTCCAGAAGAGGACCAGCCTTACGAATACTAAGAGTAATTATTGGTGGATGCCTTGAATCAAATGAATTAGGTAGATATTACACCCCTAAACACCTTGTTGTCTTGTAGAATGTTATGTGTCAGGTTTCATATCATCACTCTCTGCTTGTTCTATGTTTATGTCTTCATCCTAGATAAAGAAAGTAAAGTCCAATGCTGAAAAGATCTTTTCATTCAAGTTTCAGCAATTGGAAGAGAAAAGAATCTTAGGGGGTTGAAACTTCACTATCTCCAATAACCATTTTGCATAATAGAAAAATTCTGCTTTCAGAGAATGCTACCTCATAGCCCACTCCCAGTGTTGTATTGGCTATGTTTCCAGAGCCTTTCAGCTACCTAAGTTTTTAATGCACTTATAACAGAACTTACTCTTTACAGAAGGTTCATATCCAGAAACCATTGTAGAGAACCCGCTGAAATAACTTCCCCTACTCTGACAAGCTGAGAGAACCTCTGACCATTTCTGTAAGATGTTTCCTTCACGGGAAAGTGAGAGAGGAGAGGAATCTGGCTGGCATTCACTGTTCTTGCTTTAAAAAGTTCAAAAACACTACCATAGAAAGATATTGAGCAAACAACTGGATAGAGCTAATATTGGGACAGAAACAACATTTAATAAAACATCTTTCTATTGCAATTTATTGGACCAGTTAATTGTAGTTGAATATTTAGTAAAACAAATTTATTTTCTTTACATACTACTACTACTATTATTATTATTATTATCAATAATAATAATAATTATTAATTATTTTAGTTATCTTAGTAGATAGAATGAAGTTACTCTTTTCCTAACAATCACTGTCAGTGAGTGAACTCACAAATGGAGGCCAACAATCAGCCTTTACATGGGATGAGCTGAAAACTGTCATCAAGATTGTTACTGAAGTAGAATTAGGGTTCTCAGGAATG
The DNA here is from genome assembly GCF_001522545.3 of Parus major. Taxonomy (NCBI): domain Eukaryota; kingdom Metazoa; phylum Chordata; class Aves; order Passeriformes; family Paridae; genus Parus; species Parus major. Next base: position 74,689,545 of record NC_031770.1, on the reverse strand, counting down.
GAGGCATGTTTTTTCCATCCCAGTGAAAGGGCTATTTGGGGGAATGGTGACACTAAATGCAGTCTGACTAGACAATAATCTCTTCTGGCAGGCAATAATCAAAACACTTTGGCAAGCAGCAAGAAGGCTCTTTAAGTGGCTTCTGACTTGGAGAGTAAGACTAATTTATTTCCAGACAAAAAGGTACAAGTCAAAAGTTCTCAAAGTAAAAGGACTTAAAATCCTACTTATGCCTTGCTGTATTGTCCCTCCAACACATATTGGGGTGGTTGAAGTCCCCCATTTGAATGAGGGATTGAGAGCATGAGCACAGGGCTCCTGTCTGCCCATAGAGGGCCTCATACACTCAATTTTTCTGGTCAGGCAGCCGGTAGCAGATCCTCACTTATATGTCACCCGTCCCTGCCTTCCCTTTAATACTGGCCAACAGCTCTGTCAGCTCCTCATCCATCCCCAGGTGAAGCTCCATGCACTCCAGCTGGGAAATGACATAAAGGGCAGCACCTCCTCCTCGTCTCCCCTCCTGTCCTTCCTAAAGAGCCTGCATCCTTTTATTTCAACACTCCAGTCATAGGAGCCATCCCACTACATCTCCCTGAAGCCAGTAAGATCACAGCCCTGCAGGCATGTGCAAGTCTGTGACTCCTGTTGTTTATTCCCCACCCTGTGTGTGTTTGCACAGAGGCCCCCAGTGAAGTTGAATTACTGGCTTCAGTGGTTGGAATGACCCTGAGATTTTCTCCCTTGTTTACAGCATGGTGCTAGTAATTCCAAGGGCCAGGGTTTGAATTCTCTATGGGCAATTCACTTAGGAGCTGGACTTGATCTCTGTGAGTCTTTTACAACTCAGTTGCAATATTTTCTGATTCTGTGAATTCCTGTGCTACTCTTCAGGTGCTCTCATGCTGATGTGTGATATCTCTCCAGGCTCTATGAATCTATTGCTGGCCCTGGCATCAAATTGTTGGGTTTGGGATGAATTGAGGTTCTGCTTCCTTGGTAACTTTCATTTTAAGCCATCTTGACCAGCTTGGCAAGTCTGTGACTGAAGATAAAACTTTTTCTTCTCTGACAGATGAATCTCATCAGCCCCACAGAGAACAACTTTCTCAAAATTAATCCTACGATCTAAGCAGCCAAACCCTTGGGTCTGTGGCACCAGACCTATAACCATTTGTTCATCTACCAGATTCTGGCACGGGTCCTCTCAAATTTCCCTTTGATTAGGAGGATTGATGAAAAACCTGTGTGTTCTGGAGTCCCTTACTGCTGCCCTCAGGGCTCTGTAATCCTTGATACTTGTCAGGGTGCTCCTGGCAGTATCCCTGGTGCCCACGTGAAACGACAGCAGCACATAATAATCAATGGACTGTATGAGACCTCAGTCTCAGTGATGACCCTGATACAAATCCCTGGTATACCAGCAGCACTCTTCTCTAGGGGGCACACCAGGTCAGTAAATGGGCTCCTCTGCACTTCTGGGAATACAGTTGCCTACTATTATTACCCATTACCTTTTCTTTGTTCTGCTCCTTGTTGAACAGTGAGCAGATCAGGCTGCCCTCCCAGCTCCAGCATCTCTGGGGAGTTATGACAAGAAAGGTTGTGTTATATCTTCACCCTATGTCTCGACATAATGTTCTTTGCATTTCACACTTCAGAGTGAGTTATGTAAGAGTTACCATCATTAGGCAAAGCCCTAATATATGAGAGATTTAGTAGAAAGACCTTCCATTCCATATGCATACAGAAAGAATCAACTTTCAGCACACTTGCTGCACAAAAATCCCCCTGATTAAATGTGTAGTCATAATTGCATACAGATCAAAGTGCTAATCATCCTGGCTGACAGCACCAGTGATGCAAAGGACTAATATTCCATCCAATATTCCCTTTGAAAAATGCCCTCTGACTATGAAATACAGACATGCTTTGCATTTGCTGCCTTAATATTTTTGGAGGTTCATAGAGCTGTGTTTCTTATCTTACAAGCTTTTCTTGGCAGATGTTTATCAATCAGCATCTTTTCATTAAGCTGGCAGCCACTATAAAAAACATTAAATCTCTGAGCAATTCTGTCCTAGGAAATCTGTCCTTCTGTGTGGGTCTTTGCAGAGCTGCTAGTACTAAAAAGTCCCTGTAAAACTCATGGTCCAAAGCTCTAATTCTGTAATGATCTCTCTGTCTAAAGATTCCTGAACCAGTGAAGAATTTATTTTGGCCTCTCCCCATACAGAGGTATATGGAAAATAGGAACTAATGATAAATTTAGTAATCTGGGATTCAGAGCCACAGTCAAGGAAGGAAAAATGCTAACAAATATTTTCATGTCCAGAGTGAGAAAAGAGGACTCCAGCTACTCTGAGGTATGTTCATGTCATGCATTAAAAGATTTGGTTTCTAAACAAGTGTAAAAGGCACAGCACTAAATCAGGTATCAGGAACACTCAGAGCTTCTGGAGGACACTGCCATGACCAGGTTCATGGGCTTTGTTAGCTTGAGTTCTTGTTACAGGTATTTAATGATAAGTTGTAAGGTGTTTCCAAAGTAAGGATCAAGCCAGGAGAAAATAATGATATGATAATATTAGAATATTCTGAGGATGGGAAAAAGAAATAACACCTTTTCTTAGACCAGCTGACAGAGCTTGTAAAAACCCTGAGCCTTTCCTCCAGATGGAAAGCAAGAGTTCTCTTCCATTGTCTGATAAGCACAAGTGGAGCAGAGCATGCAGCTTGCAAGAAAATAGCTGATAGGATCACTAGGTCCCAGTCTAGGAAACTAGCAAGAAATATCACCTAAATCATGAAAAACATTGAGAAATTACTTCAGAAGCAGAAGAGAATGAAGAGATTTTATTTCTTTTATTGGCAAAACAATATTTCTTTAGGTCTGTGTTGAGTCTATGACTTTAAGTATCTGGTAGAATTATGAGTTTTTGTTCCCAGGTTTGTCTTTTGAAAGTATTTTATAAGTTTCTTCTGAATATTTGACTGAATTGTCAAAGACGAAGTCGCTGGCCTGTGGAAAAGTTTTTCCCAGTGGTAGCTGTATTTTTACATCCTGCATTGATTGCAGGTGTGAATTGTTTTGAGTACACAGTGGGTGTGTTTTTTATCTGAGTAATTTCAAGGATGCTGTTTTGTGCACTATATGAAAGTATAGAGTATACTTTTTCAGGTGTTTATTGTGAGCACAAACACTGTGATCTGTGTTATTAATGCATTATTAAATGGAATAACCGAAGATCAGCATACTTGCCTCAAGAAAACTCACTCCCCAAAAATAATTATTTACAGATACTCCAGTGCATTTGATCTGCAAAGAGCATTCACAAAACTGCCTTCATCATTCTGAAGATGATACTCACCAAAAATCAGTATTCTTCTAAGAAAATATATCAGACCTGGATATTGTCATTACTTGCTACACTATAAACTAAAAAAAAAATACAACAGACCTCACTGACTGTACACTTCTGCATAGAAGAAACATTTTGCTAAGCAAATTTCAATGTATATTGGGTTTAAAATTGAAGTATGCACTAGACTTGAGCTTTTTCTGTGCTGAAATCTGTGTAATGAAATCATTAAATATGTACAGCCTATTCTGGAAGAAAACTCACCCAGAATGTTCTCTGCCTCTGTCACCCTCACTATCCTCCTGAACTTTCAAGTACTCTTCCATAGCATATCAAACTTCTTATCGAAGACAAGCTTTCCACAAAACAGCATACACAAAGTGAAAAATTGAAATCACATATCCACAGGCACCATAATAAATGTCCCACCAGACTAAAACTATATCTCTATACTCAGATATCCCTGACTCCAAGTTCTCTTCCTTTTCCATGCTATTCTCCTTCCAAACAGTCCATGTTTACCCTTTCCCTAAAAGCCCCATTTTTACTGACTCTTATTCAGTATGATCATTCACAAAATTCCTACTTTTGTCAGCATCCCTATCAAACTAGTGTCATGCTTGTGTTCTCTATACTTTTAATATCAGTGTCTTTTTCACAGCATCCCATGCAAGAACATAGGAGCAAGAGTCAGTAATTCTGGCTACAGACTTATCAGATCAGTGAGGAGATGATGAGATTATTTAGGTTTTATGCTACAATGCATAAATGCTCATAGGAAGAAGTTGTCCTGGACCATCTAACATCTTTTTGATCCAATGTTTGAGTGATTTTTTACCATGTATGGTTTACATTTAATCTCACACAACACTTGCAACATCGCTTCTTTAGTACTGACCTTTCTTATTATAATCATTTTAACTGGAATGCTGCAGAGCTCCTTGTGCCTCATAATGAAATAAGATAAAGAAGATTTTTGTGCTTCAATTCAATGAGAAGCATTGGAAGAATAATAAAACTGTCACAGAATCAGAGTGAAGAGAAAAATATAACAAGTTTTTTACTAGAATTGCAAATAAACTGTATTCAGATACAATTTAGTAGACCAAAATCATGGAAGATGGCTGTTGAAAACATCTTCTGGATGGAAAATATCATCTTTATGATGCAATAGAGCAAGGGGAGACACTGTTTCTAGTTGGTATTGCACTGCACAGACGACATTGAACAGGTAGGTTACCTACGGGCAACTTTATTAAACATGGACTAGAATGTTCCAGCAGGGCATGTCCCATGCAGGTCACCTTTCTCTTGTCATGCCATCCATCCTGTATTGTATGATGTCCTTAGAAGAGCAGAACAAGTGTTATGACGAGCAGCTGAGGGACATGGGGTTTTTTAGAGCAGAAAAAAGGAGGCTTAAGCAGAACCTCATCTCTCTCTACAACTACATGAAAGGACATGGCAGTGAGGTCAGGGTTGTTCTCTTTTCCCAGGACACAGCAGGTGAGATAAGAACAGGTTCATGTGGTATCAGGAGTGGTTTAGTTTGGATATTAGGAAAAATGTTTTCACCAAAAGCGTTGTAAAGAGTTGGAACAGGCTGCCCAGAGAAGTGATCTTGGGAAGTATTTTAAGAGCTCTGTGTTCTAGTGGTGGACTTGACAGTCCTGGATTTGATAATCTTTTGCAGTCTAAATCAATTTATGAGTCTATTTATATCAATATACCAGTGCTTAAAATCCTCCCATCACACAGGATGGAGAATAAAAATATCTCTTTATTACCCTAGCTGCAATTATCTGCCTCCTAGATATTCACTTCTGCAAATACTCTCTGTTGCAGACTAGGAGAGCATGGCCTGCTGCCCTGCCCATGCAGAGGAAACCTCTTTCCCATGTCCAGGAGGAAGTAGTGCACCTTGAAATTTAGTAGTAAATGCAGTGAAAGGACAAAGAACAAGAGTGAAAGCTTGGAAAAGATTTTCCTTGCCTTGTTAGTCCATGCAACTGTTTCCTGAGGCTTCTGTTGGGGAAAATTCTCCACAGAAATTTTCAGCTTCACAATGCAGTGAAGCCCAATTAGGATGTTGCTGCAATTTATAGTTAAGAGGCCAGTAGGAATGTGAGCTTTCTGGACAGTTAGTGGCATTTATTGTTCTGGCAGCACATTTTGTCTCCCCACAGGCATGAAAATAATGCAGCGTGTACTGCAATTGTGCTGTTACATAAGCCCCTGTAAGAAGGTGTGATTGAGATTTATATTAAGGCTAGTAACCAGCCTTAGAAAGATGAACTCCACTCTACTTTCTCCCCAACACAAAAAGGCAAAATTAACTAATTTGGAAATTTTTTCACTCTTAGTATTTCTTGTTTGTAAGTGGATAAATACAATAACTGCCACAGAACTACTAAATACTAGTATTTCAATCTATCTTCCTTCTGCAGTTCTCTTTTGTGCTGGATTGGAAATCCAAGAGTCACAGCTTCAGCTTGCACTCCAGTTACAAAGAGCAAAACATTTATAATATTAATCATTTTTCTCATTCCAGTGTTCTTAGGAGTTTAGTTTGAGTCCTTTGACATTTGCTTGCACATGTCTATCAGAAACCATAAATTCCATGTTACTAAGACCTTCATTATTTCTGCCTGTTCTGGATTTGCAATAAAAAAATCCAGTACATGACATATTGGCTAGGAAGAACATTTAGTTTTTCAACCAGTCTTTAGGCAAATCAAAATGGGTGCTTTTTTGAGAGGGGAGCCTGTTGCCAGGTGTCATTTAGTTACAGTTGATGGAAGGCTGACCAATACTGCAAATGAGATCAGCAGAATCTGCCTATCTAGTTATCACAATAAATATACAATAGCTTGTCATATTCTTTCTACTGGAACGTAATTCCATAATCTCTCCCCTCTTCTGGCTAGGAATATATATTTTTTATTTTCAGTCTAAGTCTATGGTTTATATATGCCTTGTTCTTGCACCAGTACTTCTTTAGTTTAGATAACTATTTCTTCCCTCAGTCGTGATAACCTCACAAAATGCCTAGACAAAGGAACAAGTTGTATATGGATTTGTCCTATTCTTGGACTTGCTTTGAAGCCAAAGGAGCCACATTACTGATGTTGTTTGTCTGAGAGGATCTTCCCATTTTTTCTTGCATCCTTTACTTTTTCCAATTGTATCTTTCATTAAAATGAGATCAGGTTTCCTACACCTTGTATTAACTATAGTCTTCCCTACTTCTTTCCACTAAATACCAGCCTCAGAATAAATGGGAATTTAAAGCCTGAAGTTAATTTTGTCTGAACTTTTCTGGTAATTATCTAGTGTCTGTATACATGTTCAATGACATGAGAGTAAATTATCCAGAATTGGCAAATAGAATCAGAATTGTTCTGTAGAAAAAGGGAAACTGCTGCATTGTTACCATCCAGGCTTTCCTAACTTGGGCCTGTCACCATTTCTGCTTCCACAAAATTCTTTCACACAAATTCATTTTTGCATCAATTTATAGGTAATTCTGGACACTGTACATAGCCAAGCATGAAGTAAATCCTGAGGACAGGACCAACACCTTATTGAGAAATTCCCAAATTTGGGGAAGTTGTTTAAAACTGAACTTTCAGTGGAGAAGAGTATTTCTTGGGGACAAAGAAACCTGATCAAATTATTGTATACTGGATTACATTTAGGCTTATTCTGCCTAAAGAATTACTCCACATGCCATGTGGAGAGATCAAGGCCGGTATTTTTTTTTGGCCATAAGGATCATGTGTTTCAAAGGATATGGTTCTGTATGTTTATTATTTCCTGATTAAAAGTTTGATTTGACTATGTCATCAGGCTTTTTTTTCTACATAATTTTAGCCTTCTAAATTACAAAGATTCATCAGAACTGGAGTACTATAAAATGGAAATGAAGATGAATAATTATCAGCATAAGATCTTTTTCTGTGTTCCTAATACACCTTTAGTATTTCATCTGCTGGATTTTAAAATGAAAATTACTTTTTAGATGAGAACAAATGGAAACAAACTGTATTTTTTCCCATTCTTGGTGTAGAATTGATATTAGACCCATAATGATATATTGTACACAGGTTTTGAAATTCCAGTTGATACACACATTATTAGCTACTTCAGAATCTTTTCTCTCTTTTGACTTTTGTCTATTATAAAGGTCAACTAAGTAATTTAGTCCACATGCAGAGGAAATAAATAGTACCATTAGGAGTAGCTAAATTTGTATGATACCAATTTACCTGTATGTCTACTATATGTTTTATGTAATGACATTTCCGCACAAGCAGTTTTAAAAAGAAATCCTCTGCAATTAAAATTGTATCCCAGAGTATCATTTTCATTTTCATATCTGCTACCACTGCTCTCATTCACATGCTGTGGGTGAGGTTTTTTTTACTTTTTTTTTTCTTGGTCTGATTTACAATATCTTTTTTTTCATTTCAGGCTTAAAGTAGAAATATTAAATTTGTTAGGGTGACTATGTGTGAGATGCTATAGATCCAGTAACACTGGAAATGTTATAGAATATTTATAATAGAAGCTTTTGGATGGTTTTATGTCAAAGATGCGGAACAGCAATGACACTGAAAAGAAAAACAACTTTTAGAAATTCACCGAGAGATTCCAAGCGGATCTATAACAAATGAGGCAGAAAGTGTCATCTGTCATAAGAAAAAAGTACTTGAAAGGACAAGGGTCTTGCAAAGTGCTGATTAAATGTAATATGCTATGTGACAATGCACAAATGTGAAATGCTTCAGTGAAGAAGATGAACAACAGGTCCTCCACTGCATCAGAAAAGCAGATCATTCTTGCTGAGGTCCATTACCATTAAAGTTGTTAGCATTTGTGTAAAAAAAATTACAAAACATTACAAAAAATTATATAAATAATACCATGAGAGGGATGATCCAGATTCCAAATGTTCTAAAAGACTAAAAGCTCTGAATTATTTGCATTCACGAAAAACAATCTTTTTTTTAGTCCCACTTACTAACAAGTCAGCAAACCTAGCTCTGTCTGGGAAGTATCATGAAAGATGCTAAGTAGAAGGTTCAACCATTACCCACATCCATCACAAACTGAAGGTCACTCTGAAGTAACGCTTCATCTTATCCAAGAAAATTTATTTTCCATTCAGGATAATTTTTACATAGATTATCTAGTGCTACAAAAGAAAGAGCTGGAAGCAGCCAAACCAAAAGAAATATCCACACAGTTTTACAAGGAGCTGGTTTACAGACAGGAGTTGACATTAAACTACAGATAAGTTCTGGTATTCTCTACCTTCTGTTCTGAATCAGCACTCAATAAACTTTCATGCTGAAGGATTAATCAAATTCATTATCTAGGACTCGAAAATTGATAATATTATTTTGTCATGACAGCTTCTACAGTCACTTGTGAATAAAGTCATCCACAAAAGCATCTGACATTTATCCAGAAGTTAATAACTATCAGTGTGAAGTTCATTGAATACTAAAAGAGATGGAAGAGAGTGTCATTCATTGTACTGAAGCCTGAAATACCATTAGTTAATTTTATGAAGATTAAACAGAGATTAAGAAGCATCATAGTGTTGTTTTTCCCAAACCAGTCTCCAGTGTTGCAGAAAGCCTGTAACACTTACAGTACAGTTCTAGAAGGATCTAGAATCACAGAATATCTCTAATTAGAAGGGACCCTTAAGGATCAACAAGTCCAACTCCCTGTTTCTCACCTAAAACTAAACCCTATGACTAGGAGCACTGTCCAGACACTGAGTTCTCTTGTCCTGTCTCTGGTCACCAGAGAGAGGAGCTCAGCACATCTCTGCTCCACTTGCCTGTTTGAGAAAATTAGTAACTGCAGGTCACCCCTCAACCTTCTCTTCCCCAAGCTGAATAAACCAATTTACCTCCATCACTCAAGTTCTTAAGTCTTGTCCTCAAGACCTTTACCATCCTTGTTGCCCACCTCTGGAAACACTCAAATAATTTATAAATTTTGCTGCTACCATGAAGCCTAAAGGCAGACAAAAAAACCCCAGTGCTTTACTGCAAGATTTTTGTGTGGGACAAACATTACAGATTAAATTACTTGTATTAAATTAAAGTGTACAGGCTGTGGTTAGATTCAGTCAGGGAAGAAGATTGATATAGGGAACAGCTGCAGCAGAAATAGTAAAAGAAAATGTGAACAAGGAAAAGCTACTGGGAAACACTCTGTCTTTTAATTAATAAGAGAATCAATCCCTTTCCACTGCAATTCTGTGGAATATCAACTTTAGAAGAGTTGTTTGAAATCTTGAGGGGAAAAAGATGTGAGCAATCAATACACAAAATACGTCTTTTTCTTTTTTAAAATTATGTGAAATGGAAATACTGTTAGTATTTCATTCTAATATTGGACATTGATCCAATGTGATACAAAGGCATCCAGCAGAGAAACATGTCTGTGGTTTCTAAAGGCTCAGATGTAGCTGATGAGTGGTTGTGTGAGGGACTATCAAACCAGCATTGTTGCCAGAGCTACAGGAGATCTGAGCAGAGGTTCCAGAGAACATGAACTAAGACAGAGAATATTGTTACTTTAGCAAACTGCTAATGTACAGAGCCAGACAAAAAAGTATACGGGTTAAAAAGAACAAATGCATTTACAAATCTTCCATGGCTTTCTTTATAGAATCACAGAATCACAGGCTGGTTTAGGCTGGAAGGAAGCCCTGGAGACACCCAGCTCCCCTGTACAGGCAGGGACACATTGAGTCAGTTGCCCATGACCATGCCCTGAGAGTGTTTTAGTATCTCCAAGGATGGAGACTCCACAACTTCTCCAGCCAGCCTGTACCAGTTCATGGTCATCCTAATTGTGACAAGAGTGTTTCCTGATGTTGAGAGGGAACCTCTTGGGTTTCCATTTGTTCCTGCTGCCTTTGGCACTGTCACTGGGTACTACTAAAAAGGGCCTGTCCTTCATGCTCCTCCCCTCCAGATGTTTGTGTGTATGGATGGGATCTCCCTGATTTTTCTCTGCTCCACACTGAACAGTCTCAGCTCCTTCAGCCTTTACTCACAGGTGAGATCCTCCAGTCCCATAATAAGCTAACTGGCCTTTCACTGGACTAAGTCCAGTAAGACTGTATCTCTCTTGTACTGGGGAGCCAGGACTGGATGCTGAAATGTATGTTTCATATAAAATGCAATCTTTTAGATTTTACTTGATAAAATTAGTAATAGGATTCTTCATATAGGGCATTCCTTCAAACCACTTCCTTTGCTAAGTGTGGATTACAGTACCACAAAGATCAACTGGTTTCCCAGTCTTTGGGTTACATGGTTTAAATAATGCCATCCGAGTAGCAGGAGAGATTTTTGACATTTTTCATACATCTGGGGAAAGTACATAGGTTGATAAATAAATAAAGTTTTGTGTTGTTGTTTTCCTTGATGTGCAAAGTTCACAGGTGTTCATTTCAAACAGAAAACTGGCATCATGATTAAAGCACAACAAGTGCTCTTTTTTTTGGCTAGAGGTGGAAATGCAGAGGAATGGTGTCACCAATGATATAAATATTGCAGAATAAGTTATCTGAGAATTCTTTAGAAGGCTGCCATTATATGTGTATTGGGGATTTTCAAAAGAAATACAAGTTGGAGAAACATTTATTGATGCTCTCAGTCTGCTGCCATTATTGCCTCAGTAAAACTCTCATTGGCTGATGAACAAGTTCATAAAGCAATGCTTTTGGAAGTCATATTGCATACTATTACAAATACTTTGTGGACTGTGAACTTCACACAAAAACAAAATATCTAGTTTTATCAGAGCAAATTAAGAGAATAATTTTCATTTCCAAAGCATTCAGGATGGACCCTCAGATCCTAGTGGTTCCACATAAGAGCAGTAATTTTGAGACAGAAATTGTCAAATGACAAGTTTTGTGTGGAAGTTGGAGCAGAGCACTGAGTTTCTCTTAAGGTGTTCTGAGATATTTTAATATGGATAAAGTATTATTTTTACAGAATTTATTTTTTGTCCACAGTAGACATATATTTTCCAAGCACAGAACACCTTCTAGAGATCAAAGAATGCAAAGACCATACATAAAACCATCTTCATTAGCTAACAAAATTCTTTAAATATTTATTAGAAACTCCTGTTTGTGAATAAATGCCAACGACAGGGATTACTCCTCACTGCAAGGTAAAAATAAATTTAGGATAAAGATGTCTAAGTGTATTATGATGTACTTGTGTTTACCTGAACATGATTCATAAACCATGTGTTCATCACCTGCATGGGTTTGTTGAAATATGATTGTGATATTTTGCAGAACCAACATATAAGTTTAGCTGGTCATATAATACCTGCATTGCTGACTACATGACTTTTACAGTCTTTCCTCTGATCAGCAAGATATGGTAACATTGCTGCACAAAACACTATCACCTTACACTACAGAGTTCATCCAGTCTGCAGCTAAGGCTCAGATACTCACAGAAGTTCAGGCACATAAGGTGGGAGTGAGTCTGCCTGAATCTTGTGTGTCCCACTGTGATTTCACAGTCATGGAATCACAGAATCAGAATAGCTTGGGTTGGAAGAGACCTTAAAGATCCTCTTGGAAGAGTATTCCTGTTCCTCTTGTGTATCACTGGATCACCTCTCTTATGAACTTGTTCTCTCAAGTTACTCTGTAGAGAAGCTCATGGGGCTGGGACTTCAAAGGTTTCTTTAACTATTTACTCAGTCAAGATATTTAATCATGAAAATGTCAACGACGCTTCTTATTCTGGCTTCCTTCAAGCATTCTTTTTGATTTTTATCATATTCATTGGGGTCTCAAATTTGAAAATGAAATCTCAAGAAAACTTGTTAATAATTTTGTATTGGCTGTAGCTGTAACTTTATCAGTTAGGCAATCCAGGGGAAACTATTTGTTTTATAATCCATGAAAAAGTCTCCTTTTAGAAGTATTTATGACTTATTATCTCAGGCATTAGATGCAAGATTTACCTATAATATCAGAATGACAGTGAATCAGTATGAAAATAAGACTGCTGTGGTATTTCCATACTGTCTGGTCTCTGCCTCTTCAAGAAATAGAAGCAGCACACATGACACCCTGACTGCCTTGGCAGACACTAAAACTACTCAAACTCTGAGAGGGCATGAAAACTGTTAAAGTGTTGTTTGCTCTTCAACTAGAAATTGTTTACAATACAGTTCATCTTTAGAACCAGTTATATAGCTGGCAACTTGGAAGGGTCTTTGGAAAACGGTATATTTATTAAAATCACACCCATTTTTAATTTTCTTTTTCTGCTGTTTCAGTCAAGGTTTGGATGGCTCATATTTACTGCTGTCTTTGAGATACAGCATAGAGAGCTTTAACATCCTGCACAAAGCACTAAAGCTATTGGCCTTCTTCCTGATGTTATTTGGCTTCTATGGTTGTTGTGCATTCACCTAGATGATCTTTTCAGATCTCCTCTTGCCATCAGAGAATGAAAGTAACCTTTTCTATAATTGTTTTTTCAAGGAAAAGCAGAGTTCATTTCTCAGAGGATAATAAATGACGGTAATCATCTGATTCCTCCCATAATGCATAGCACCCTCTTTTCAGACAAGAAAAAAATAATAATTCAGGGAAAATAATTAGAAATTAAATTTCTTCTGAGCATTTCTCTTTCAATGAAAACCTCTCTCACCCTTAGTTTTCTACTGGACATATCTAATCTAATCATCAGCTGTCACTAAGTAATTGAATATCCTTGAGTTTGAACTGTTACAGGGACAATGATATATGTCTGTTCCTGTCACTTTTGACTTCACAAAGAGATGGCTTATATATAATTGCCCAAGGTGGTTCAGCATTCAAGCTCACTTTGCCTGCCAGCTATATATATGCATATAAACATACACATTAACACAGTGAAATCAACGAGAGCAGAACATACTGTAGATTACAATATATGAATATATGTATTTATAATCTGTGTAGTGTTTTCTATTCTGTTTTGACATACATTCACCTCTTTTGCATAACTCACTGTAGTAGTTTGACCCTGGCTGGATAAAAGGTGCCCACGAAAGCTGCTCTATCCCTCCTCTCCTAAGCTGGGCAGGGGAGGGGAAAAAAACTTAACAAAAGGCTCATGAGGAAAGATAAGGACAGGGAGCGATCAGCAAGTAATTTCCATCCTGGGCAAAAGAGAGCTGACTTGGGAAAAAATTAATTAAACTTATTATCAAACAAATCAGGGTAGGGTAATGAGAAACAACAATCCTCATGAGGATGTTCTTAACTAGTTAGTTCCAGGCAGAGATGCATTCAGCATATTGGTAAGTTAGAGGTGCTCGTCTCATGCAAAACCTCTTTTTTTTTTTTTTTTAATTTTGATACACAAATAAAATGTGATGGATTTCTCACTGGCACAATTAATAGTTACAGGATTGAGAAGATATTCTTCCCAGGATCTATTTCTTAATGCTAAAATATATCATGGCATTTAATTGACCTAATGCCCTTAGCCAGAGATTTGATATTCTTCTAGATGGTAGATTTCTTCTGCCAAAGTTCATGCTATTTCAGCTCCTACATTACAAGGACAAAAATTAACATGGTGATTTAAGGGACAACCCAGATTTTCAAAGTAAAGCATTTCAATGATGTCATGACAGTATGGGTACAATTTTTATCCAACAGTGTATCAGAGAGAAGTGTCCCTCTGCTTGGTACATATGGTTAGCTGGAAAAATGGAGATGTACTGCTGAGAGGGGAAGAGGAAACTAGTCAGGTGAAAGTATAACACAGGCTATGGAAGAAGACAGCTGTGATACAAAAAAATTTAGTTCATCTAGTTAGCCTAATCACTGCACTGTAATCACTAGCAACCTGGATCTCCTATTTCCAAATTCTAACTCCTAATGTTTAAATTCTTTAATCTACTGCACAAAAATCAGGACACAGAGAGTTGCAGATAAAGAAAAAATGTTGCAGATTATTTAAAGACAGACAAATAATAAATTGCTTAATAGAGTCCTGAATCTCTTCTTCAACAGGTATGACATCTTAGGCACCTAGGGACAAGCTAGACATTACTTCACTCATGAGCAATGTTATCCTCTGCTGCTGCTGTTCACATTTTATATAATATCTTGGTGACTCACCAGTGACTTAAAGAGATTACTATCTTCTGCAGCCTGGAACTTAGGCACAAATGTTCCATCTACACCTTATGTGCATAAATCTGTCCTTTATGGGATATGTCCCCTGTAGAGGTAGGGAATTTTCTGCCTTATCAGTGTTTTGTTAAACACCAACATAGTAGACCTTATTTTGTTTATTCTCACTGCTTGTTTAACTTTGTAATGTTGCTTTTACCAGTTTGTGCTGACAGTGCTTAAATGATTGGTGCTTTCCATTAAATCAGATTTCCATGATGCAAGGCAAGATCTTGGATCAAGTTTCCACCTGATACGCCTTTCAGTATTCCAACAAAATTATTGATGCCACTTGCATGCTGAAAGTAACCTAAATGAGCAACTGTAGGAACAAAGTTGAAATTTTACCCATGTTTCAACAAACAGGAAATAGGAGAATATATCAGGGGGTGTACATAGAGTTAATTATATTTTCATGGTGAGGTCAAATGAGTCCTTCTATGCATTTATTTTGGCTCCTTTCCATCTATGAATTTAGTTGTCCAATAAACACATGCACAGTGTAATTGCTTGTGCAATGCCTGAAATACGAAATCTGATCTTTAGATATATTTGCATTGAATGAAACATATTTTAAAAGTCATGTATGCTGTATCCAGACACAGAGAGGAATGGCAAACAATTTTAGGCATTTTGTGTTGAAGTCAGTAAGGTTAATTTGTGCATGTGTGCAAAGTTTGGCCAGTAAGTTTATTCCAGGAAATCCCCTGAAAATAAGAATCTGAAAATATCTTTCTGTTCAAGTTAAAATAAGCATTTTATAATTTTTTTGAAGATATGATTGCAGAAGCTTTTTTGCTTATTACACTGAGAGTTTTATTTATAAGTACGTTTACTCACACTGCAGTATATGCGTTAAGGATTTGGAACAAAATACTGGAGTTATTATCTGATTTAGTTCTGTATCTGTGCCACAATGTACAATGACTTGTTAGAAGAAAATCGTTGCAAGAAAGAAGAAAAATTAAATTTTAGAGCAATGAATTTGGCATAGTTTTCAGAGAACTATAGAGCAACTGTCCTATGGTGCACAGAATTTGGTAAGGAGATGCCTCAACTCTACTTTTATTTATAACTAGAATCATCACTTTTCAGTGATACAAATTTTTGGAATTTCTTTTTAAACCATTGAGGTACATTCCCTTTCTATAGCTTTCCAGAGTGTGCATTGTATTCCAAGATCATCATATCTTACTGCTGAAAGTCAAGGGATGAATTTGCCCTGAAGGTTTTGCTTTCATCCACAGAGGCAAAAAGGGAGTATCAGCTCTATACCTGTAAGCCCAAAATCATTACATCATCTCTCACACACAATGGAAATAGCATGTGAGAATAACAAGTTGAAGCCCTTTCCCAGCTTTACCAGGAAAGAGGAATTCAAGTAAGCCAAGCCCTGTTACCTGTACTGAAGACAGGCATTTATCCATTGAAGACAGCATGGAAGACATTGACATTCCATGCCAGGTGGAAGACAGACTTATTGAAGATGGTATTAATCGCTGAGCATCAGACTGAGCACTTGTTTATGAATCTGTAAAGTTCACCTCATAGGGAGGCTCACTTTTCTTGGTAGAATAGATGCATTGTATCAAAGGAATCAATTTAGTTTACTAGGTACCACTCTTCAGTGGCTACAGCTCTATTTTATAATAATTCTAAATGTCTTTACTCATGCTATAGAAACATCAACTACCAGTACATGTTATGTTTCTCAATCTCAATTAAAGCTCTATAGATAGAGTTAGATCTATATATATATAGTTAGATCTATAGAACTCTGTACAAATAAAATTACATAACTGTGTTTTAAGGAAAAAGAAACCAAAAACAAACCACTCTGAATTGAATTTCAGTGGCAACTTGACATTAAGTTCCCATGTATATATTCACAAGATCATAGTATGCATTTTTAATTGAAATTTATTATTGTATCTCCAACTATTTTGATATTTCTGCTTAGGGCTGGACTGCAACAGAAGACAAATATAGCTGCTGAAGAATGGAGTAACTAATGTATAAGAAAAGAGATACATGGTGGAAGGCCTAAAAGCAATATCTAGCACAGAGTCCAGCCTTGACCTTAATGATTTTTGACCATCCTCACCTGAATCAGCATTTGCTCAACAATCTCCAATGGTGTAATACGTTTTAATTCTGGCTGAATCATTCAAAAATCCCTTGAATTTTGAAGAGTTAAGAAAAGTTGAGAGAGTTGAGAAAGTTTAATCAGTGCAAAGATTTATTGCACTAATGATGTAGGTGATCAACTGATATCCTAATTGTCTAAAGTATTCATGTACCCAAGCACCACGTAAAAGTTTTTTCATTCCCACTATTGTTCATTTTTTTCTAATGCTGTCTTAGAGTAATGAGTCATTTGGAAGAGATCCAAGACAAACATTATTTAAATCACTTGATCCGTTGACTAAGTTTTTGAAAAATTAACAAGAGCATTGTTTAATACATCATTTTTTTAGTAGCATGGGTTGAGTTAGGGAACTTTTATAAAAGCCTGACTCCATAAGAACTGAGAAATAAATTTTACAGTAGAAAGAGCAAAAACGGTAAGGATGTGGTCTGTGTGAAAAATATTTTTTCCATGGAGTTGGTTTAAAAAAAAATCTAATCACATAAGCTTTCTTTTCCCTTAAAATAAAAACAAAAGAAAAAATGACGGTGCAAATATTTAAAACTGGAATATGTCTTCAAGTGATTCTAAGACCAAACATTTCAATTTCATTTCAGGTAAATTTAGCAAAGGAAAGAACTAGAAATTAAGAAATATAATTGGCAAACCCTCCCAAAACCAGACATGAGAAGAAACATTCCCTCACTTTTTACTCAAGGGCACTCACCTACAGCAGATAAAGCTCAAATTTATTTCTCTCCTCTGCCTCGGGGAATATAACTTTCCATGCAGGGTGCCTCAGCTGCTAAAGAACTCACTGAGCTGAGCAGGCTACTCTCCATCTTTTACTCTCAGGCTGGTCAATTTATTCTAAAATATTTACAATTTATTTTGATCAGTGACTGGAAACTAAGTGTTCTCACTTGCTATCTCTTTACTTAAATCTCTTGAGTAACATCCCAGACAGCTCTTCTGATTATTTTTCTCTCTAA
Source organism: Parus major (assembly GCF_001522545.3). NCBI lineage: Eukaryota > Metazoa > Chordata > Aves > Passeriformes > Paridae > Parus > Parus major. The sequence continues at coordinate 74,671,824 of NC_031770.1, read as the reverse complement.
CTGAATTAATCTTCAATTATTGCATGGAAGGTGGAACAGTACAAGAATAAGAAATGAATTGGCTATGGCTCGATCACTAGTATGTGATAATTTAGTTCAAATGTGCCTCAGCTCTAAACACAGAAGGACCTTGTCTCAAGGGCAGTCAGTTTTTATGAGAACCTTTCAGTACTGGCTTAGGAGATATGTAAAGGAGTAGAAAGTCCCTCAGTCTCTCCTGTTGGAGCCCCTATAATATGAAAGAGGTAGGTTCATATTCCTTTTGGCAGAACAAACATAAGAAGCAGAATTTCTCACAGGTGTTCAAATGATTCAACAATCAGAGAGAGTGGGGAAGCCCTACACACTCCAGGTTGGTCATAGAAATGTAATCTTGAAAAAAAGGAAACTACCTAGATAGTGACCATGCAAATTGACTGAGAAGGCTAGAACCAGACAACTCGCATTTTTCAAGGAATAGTCTGCTTGCAATACAGACTGGAAATAAAATATCTTCTTTCAGTTTATATTTTCCTCAATAGTAACATACCAGTCATGTTCTAAATTTTTCTTCTCCAGGTCAATCATTTATTTGTCTAAACATCTGAGAAATGATCATTTCACACTCAAATGGGTATTTTGAAAATAAAATGTCATGTTAAAGACATCTTAACCATATGGCCACTCACAACCTAAGGATGTGGAACCAAAGGGAAACTTCCATAACTCAGGAGATTTTTGAGGGGGATCATATCCATTTCAGGGTAAGAAAACTAATAAAAATAAATACATTTTAAAATGACTTTGTGATCAGTATTTATTAAGTCTCCTATAGTATGAACAGAATCAACATTTGTCTTCAATATAAATGTACACAGATTCTTGCAGACATAATTCATTCAATTCAAAATATGCTTCTAGAGATAGAAGGTAAATAAATCAAGGGGGAAAAAATGGCATATACCACCAAAATGATAAAGGTAGAAAATAAACTTTCAGCAGTACATAATTGAAGAGGTTTCACTCAGAAAAACAAACAAACAAACAAACAAACCAACAAAAAACCAGATATCTTTAGTGTTTCTATATACCATCTCTAATGCTGCGTAACAGTATACTTTTTTACAAAACTAATCCATGAAAACTGCTATTAGTGTCCATTAATCTGGATCTGGACAGCAAGACCTTATTCCCCACAGATTTGCCCCAGAATAAAAGTAGTTGCATTAACTGTCTGCAATAGCAGCCTGAAACCTACTCTAGGCCCCATTGTTTATTTCTATCTATGCTTGCAGTGAATCAATATTTAATTTTCAATTCCTCCCACAAAGAAAAAAAAAAAAAGAACTGGAAAATGCTTTATCAGAAAATGTCATTCCCATAAAAAACAAATAATTAAAAACTTAAAAAGCAGGTACACTTCATATAACAGAACACTAGAAAACTACAATGTTTCCAAGTTGTCAAAGGTAGACTAAAGTTGCAAGATAATTTCCCACTGGATTTTTGATTTGATTTTTGTTTTCCCAGAGGGTTTACAACTTTCTTGTTATTTAAAACATACAAAGAATACATATTTTATAAATCTGTCCATAGACAGAAGGATCAACATGGTGCAGATGGAAGATGGATTTTCTCTCTGGCATGCATTCTTTTATGATTTATTTGAAATAAGCTGGAAAAATAAAATTTCCATGCCTATATTAACACATTTCCATATCTTAGCTTTTGTGTTCCCTGAGCACCTATACCTAAAACCAAAAATATTAGATTCAGTGAAAGGCCAAACAGTCTAAACCACAGTTATTCTACTTAAAAACAAGCCACCTCTTATTTACAATATGATTATATCTTATAAAATAATGTCAGTTTTAGGAAATGACAGGTGTATCAGTCAGGACTTCTCTCACATTAAAATCTCTCTTTGTGGTACATTCATCCACACATGCCTCTAATAATTGAGTGATTCTTCCTTTGACTCTTGGTGGCACTATATTAATTCCATCAAATAGTGCCTCCATGTGCAAAGCTACTTGCTCTGATTTTTTTTGAGTATTTGGGACAGGAAGACAGACTGTAAAGAGCTGAATCTGAGTTGAAATGTCATTTTGGCATCCACACCTTAAAAGACCCTGTTTGAAGAAATTACATTACAGGAAAGCAAGTTCTCTAAGCCAGCAACACAAAGAGAAAACTGTTGTTTCCACATGTACTTTATATAGCACATCCTCTGTGATGTGATGGAATACTCTGAACACAGGGATTGGGTTTTGTTTGTAGGGAAGTTTGTTGGAGAGTGTGGAGCCCAGCTCATCAGATCTATTATACCAATAAAATTGCTCGCTCTTAGTTGAGGATTGCAGGCTGAAATTACTCAGGTTCTTTGGGGGAAAAAAAAAGAAAATTAAAAAAAATTAAAGGACAGTGTATCTATTCCCTAGACTTTCAGCAAACTACCCTGAGAAACTATCTGTTGTCAAAAGCAGAGCTGGAACACAATAAGCTTCTCTCTTTCTTTATTTGTTACTTTATCTTGCACTGCTGGAACAGTAACTTTCTCTCCCTTCCAAGGCAATCACAAGGGCAGATTAATTATTCTAGCTCCAGGCTTCAGATTTTTAACATTTAATAGTGCCGCATAATTAATGCAGGTGGTATTTACACATCATTAGATTTTATAAAGGTTTTCCCTTTCTCCTGAAGCTACCATCCAGCTTATTTGTATGAATTATACCCCTTTCTCCCCCTGCTTCACTTCTGGGTTTCCTTATTCTGTTTAGCCTTGTAAAACCATTCTCTGCAGAACACTTACCATCATTTATTAACTCATGCTTTTTATTTCTCCCCCACTCAGAGTTTAACTTTCAGATCTTATATGGAGCTTGGGGGCCTCCTCATAATTTTCTTTCTTGTATTTTCACACTCCAATCCCCCCCCCATCTCACCCCCCAACCCATATTTTCCAGGGAAACTTTGTGAGTCACAGGATCTGCTGAGACCTCAAGCAATCCCCTGGTCCATGTACTACCCTCTTGTGAAGAAAGATCCAAACAGCTCAGATAAATGCTTTTGTCAAACATTGAACTGTCAAAGTGGGTAATGGCAAGCATCCAGGACAGAGTAAAGGGTATTTCAGTGAAGACATTTTGAGCTGAAAAAAGCTCACATGAGTGTTTTCTGTACTTGACAGGGTCAGTAGAAACAAACTGATTATTCTCAACCTTTTCCTAGGGTTTGTTCCAGGTATCTTCGATGTTTGTTAGGAACTAGTGGTAGAAAAAACGAACCTAAATATGCCAAAATTCTTCACAGGGACTGGATGCACTGGTGAAGAATACTTTCTGTTCAAAAGAAAAATAAAATTGTCTATCTCCCAGAAGATGCCTAGAAGGAACTTCTCCTTTCCCACATTGTTTGGCCTTCTGGATGGACAGGATATTTTGTCAGTCCAACATAGCAACTCTTGAGTGTGACCCCTCTTGAGACCTCATCTTTTTTCTGTTTCCTAACAAAGATAAGCTGAAGATCTCTATCATCAAGGCCCTTTGCAGATATATTCACTTTACCTATGAAGGCTTCACTCATTGCTGAAATGTCAGGTCTCACTTCCAGTCAGACTGAGGAGTCAGCGTCACTAATATTTGGCTTTAAAAAAAAAACCCAAACCAACAAAACCCCTAAAAACTTTGATCTTTTTATCCAAAGTCATACCTCAGATTTACTTCTCATAACATCAGCAAAGCTGTTTATTATCCTTTTTTGTCACAGTGACTGCAAGCTTGACAATACTGAAATTGCTATCCTTAACTTTGAGAACAAAACTTGTATCCTGATTTATTTTTTTCACTATTTTTTTTAGTGCCTAGTTCATCTATTGCCCTGACCTTATGCACAGTTAGAAAACTGTTGAAGGTAGGGACTGTACCTTTTTGTTCTACAATGTCCAGAAATAATAAAAGTCATAATCCATGACTACTTCTGGCTTAGCAAGCTTTCAGAGTCTAGATAAAAATCTAGCTCTAGATGAACCTATTTATATCTATCTAGGTATCTGTTTATATGCATCTATTACATATCTAATGAGTCCATCTTAACATTAATATCAATACTTAAATTTATTAGGAAAGACAAGCAAGGTAGCAGGGCTTTCAAATTCCTCAGAAAACCAGTAATTCTGACCAGGGTTATTACTGAAGAAAAAGGCAGATGACTCAGCTTCTTAATATCTCAACTCAAGCAATGAAAATACAAGTTAAAAAGAAAAATGATGGCCTCATCTTGATTTATTTGGTAACGCCAAGTCTATATTCATACCACAAATGCCAGAGGGTAGAAACTTCTGCAGCAGAAGCTGGACTAATTTATTTTACTTAGCACAGCATTGACTAACTGAAAACTTTTAAATCTACTCTTCACAGAGTTTCCAGTACTTTTACAGTGCTGCTTGCAAGAGTTTCAAAATGCTCAAATGGATCTGCAGAACTGGAGTCTGAGGTGTAGGCAGTCAAATAAAACCACTTCTGGGAAATACAGATAGGCTGGAAGCATAGCCTTCAGGTGGAAAGCTAGCCTACCAAAGGAAACCTAATTAGTCCTGACTCAGCCTAGCCAAACAGGGACATAAAGCTCTTTAAGAAAATGACATTATATCTTCTTGAGCATTGACTCACAAGATCAGAAATAAAAATTATTTACCTTATCCAAAAGAAAAGATATATTAGTTGATAAATTGCTGTACAACTCTTAACCTATGAGGGAGAAAGCAATCATGCCCTAGGACATACCGTGAAGTCACAGTCCGTCTCAGGTAATAACCTGAAAGGGTAATTGATCACAGAATCACAGAATGGGTCATGTTGAAAGGGAATGCAGTGGATCATCTGGTCCCACTTCCCCGCTCCAGCAGGGTCATCCTACAGCACACAGCACAGGATTGTGTGCGGACAGTTCTGGAATATCTCCAGGGAGGGATCCTGGAAGTGCAGCCTAATTGCAAACAGTGGTTGGGTGTGACAGATGCTGGACCCATACAGAGTGTTCTTTTTCATATATAAGCACAGGTATTGTACACTGCATATTTCATTTAAAATATCAGGAGGGCAGGAAGCTGAGAAGAAGACTGTGTATTATTACATAGGTCCTGGCCTCTGGGCCACACTGTGCAGTCTGTTGGTCTGGAGAGACCCAGCTTGCAAAGATGTGGAGGGGCTGTTTGTTGCTTTTTTTGTGTTTTTTTTTTTTTCTCCACGATGTTATTTGTTTCATAGAGTGGTTGTAAACCATTTCCCTGCTTGAAAGAGTTATTATGTACCAGACTATATTATTTTGTGCCCTAATAAAACCTAGCATAGAAGATTGAAAGCCTTTAGGTTCTTTTGATAATTTCACTAACAAGAAAAGTCTATGGAGGCTTTTCTGCATCTTAGCTCTGGTTAATTTAAGACCTTCCACATAGATATTTTCTAAATCTTTTTCTTTCTTTCAAATGTATCTCATGTACAAAACATTAATTTTTTATATATGGCTTGCTTGTATCTTCAATGTGAAGGAGAAATCACTACTAAAGTTACTGAAAAGTTCATCCTAAAATAAAAAATAAATCACATGTGATTAGTTTAAAATATTAATGTGTAAAAACTAAAGTTTTCTTTAGAGCTAAAAATATCTTTGATTCTTAAATGAAGGAGAAGGAAAAAACAATGGAAATTAAATATTGATTTAACAAAAATAGGCAGTTAATCCTTTATGTACAATTTCCTATTCATAGATCCACCATGATTGTAGAAGCAAAGTAATTAACAAAAAGCATGATTTTACAGGCAAATTTCTCGTCTTGAATCTTGTAAGGAGGACTCAGGACAGCACCAAACCCAGCTCTCCATCCAGAGCCTGGTCTCACAGCCATGCTCTGCTGGCAAGGGCAGAGGAACATTCTGCACCTCTGTCCCTCCTGGGTGCAGCTGAGCATCAGCACAAATCAATCTTCCCTGCAGTCTGTCCTACTGAGTCAGGCACTGGCATTGCTGAAGTATTGGCACACTTTGTGATAGGCTTTGGTGCAGGGCTGGAGACAGCCAGCTGAAGCTGGTGGCTTCTTTAATCACCCCATCGGAATTCAGTGGAAGTCATTTGCCTGAGTCCTGAAACACTGAAATGAGATGATTTGGCCAACATCCCATTAGAGATCATTTCAGGAGCAAGGAAGAAAATTATGGTCTCCTCACTTGAAGACTTACATTCTGCCGTGTAAGATATTCTCTATAAAGTGAATGCTTCTTTCTTTAGACTCAGCTGAGAAAATCCACACACCCCAGCTTCTATCAATTAAACAAGTTGAAGCAGTAGATTTACCTAGTTCCCCATTCAGGGCTGCAGAGCAATTGTCAAAAAAAATCCGCCCTCAAGCTTGAAAATCCTTACTTCATTAAAAGAAAGAAAAAAAATAAAATAAAAAGAGGGGAAGTTAAGAAAGGTTTTAGGGACATTTAAAGGTAAATCTCTGCTATAGTTGCAGAGTCACCATGCTCTCAGACAGACTAAATAGCATACTGGAAGAAACTTAGAGGAGGGCCATGAGTTCTTTGTGATAAATTCTATCACCTAATTGAAGACAGATTTGGGATGGTTTCCTTATCTCTGAAGGAATTCAGCCCAACCTGTTTTTTATTACATTTTCTCTGCCTGAGAGGGCTGATCATCAAGGTGAGGATCAGTACTATAAGTATATATATATATATATATATATATATATATATACACATATTAGTACTGTAAGGGGTGTTATTTAAAGGTATTCCCCCTTTGAAGCAGAGAGTAGCATGTCCAGTGGCAGGAGTTCAGGTTTCTAGATAAAGTACACCTATAACCAGTTAATATGTGTAGATCTTCTGTTTTATTTTAATATTATGTACATTAAAAACTATCCAGTTTATTTTTATATGAAACCCCAGGATTGTATTGATTTTATTTTTATGGAAACTGATTAGGTATGTAACACAACTGCACTGCTCTTCACTGTGTCTGAAGTAGTTTGGAGGAAAGTCTCCCTTTCTCAAGGATACCACAAATTGATGCAGCTTTCTGTTTTTCTATTTTCCAATTTGGATGTTCTGTCAGATAATATGTGTGCTGATGTGTGGAGCTTTTAGGAGCTCTTTTTAAGATAATCAAAAGAGGTTTCAGGACAGGATCCTAAAGCAGAGAAGCAACTGTATTACTTTGGCACACAGGCCTGTTATTTTGACTCAGTTAACCTATCAATTTATTTGTCTTTCAGATTTAATAAATAATTTTATAATCTATCCTACCAAATCATTTAAACAGTTCTTTCAGTTTTAGTAGAATTTTTAGTTTTACACTGTTCATTTGATCATTCCAGCAGGGTACAAAACTGTGCCTTCAGGCACAGCCTGTTGTGAGAAGCTGTGTGAAGATGCACTGCCTCATGGGGCTCGAAAAGATGCTTCCTTCATCACTGAGTTATCTCTCAAAGCTGCCTGGTTCCACTATAGGAAAATAATTGATACTCACTTTTAGATTGCTGCAGTATATTCTCATTTCACTGCTAAGCCAATTCACTTAGAATTGAGGTAGAGATAGAGGCTTTTTTCTGACCCTTAACTGGCATCTTTCCCACAGGATGGCAATCAAATGTGCTTTCATAAGAACATGGGTTTCTGCTCCGTTTGGCCCTGATATGATCTCTGCCAGGTCTTTACTTGCAGAAGTATCACTGAATCCTCAGGGGAGACTGAAAAATAAACTGGTTTTCCAGATTTTAAACAGAGAGTTAATTTACTTTGGGCTTTGCTTGGACAAATCAGAGTAGCTGCTCTTTCAGTTTTCAGATTTAAAAAAACTCATAGAAGGCTATGTAGTGATTCCTGAAAAAGTCTCCCTCAGACAAGATCAAATTATTTTCAGCTCAATGAATTACCCAATATTAGGCCCTGCATCTTGCTATCACTTGAAAGGAGTAGTAGAAAGCCTACCTTTCTACTATCATGGTCAAGATCAACCAGCAACTACCTTTCCTGAGCCTTCCAGCTGTCTGTCCAGCTGTCCAGTACTTCATGCCAAAAATGCCCTTTGCCTTCCCACTTCTTAGTTTCCTGTTCCACCTTCTTCCACTGTCTGTCTGTGATCCCTATATCAAATAAAGATTTTTTTTTTTTTAATATGAAAACCAATCATTCTAATGTAACAACAACAGCTCTCTTTAGCATCTGCACATCTATGTTTTGGCAGTGAATAGAGATGTTTGACAAGGCCATTCAGTTAATATTCACCATGTTTGATAAACTCACTGAGAAGAACTTACTGCAAAATCAAAACAGTAGTCTTTAAACGATTCAACATTGTTATTCACTGAGGTAGAATGTATCCTATGGCACTACAAAGGTCACCTTGAAATTTAGAGAAGCAGTTGCATGGCTAGCTGAAATTGGTAATTAGAAAATTAATTCCGTAGTCAAGATACCAGACTGAATTAGCATGTTATTGAAGATCCATTTAAGATTACATTTACTTCTCCAAGAAATGATTTGTCATTTCCATTGCTAACAATAACATAGAGTTTATTCCTAACACAGCAAAACTCTTTCTGCTCCTCACCAGCAGTGTTAGCTGTGACAATCCTGCTTCCATTGAGGCTTTGCCTCAAAGATACCTCATATTCAGAGCTGTCTTAAATAAGTTCTTGAATCAGGTACCAAATCTTACCCATTGATCTTGCTCAGTAATATAATTGCAGCTTTATGGATTTTGATGGAGTTACGTGAGTGCAATGTATCAACCTCATTAGAGGTTTTTGAAGTCCAGCCCAGTTGGACTACATGTATCTCCCTCAGGTCCAACTGAAATAAATACTTCTAAGGGGGTGCAATATTAAAACCCTATCTGTTTCTAGTCTAATTACCTAACAGAGTCCTAATGTAAAAGCTAGGGATGATAAAATTTCATTTAATTAGCAGATAGATAACCTGGCCTGCTGAAGGAATTATTTGCTTTATACTGAGATTTCTAGGGAAAGAGAGACTTTCTGAGAAGCTACAATAACTGAAAAGAAACTGAGAGAATTTTCATCAGCTTCAGTGGAAGGGAGCAGGATATCATTATAAACATATAGGTATTTTCTGCAGACTTTTTAGTCTAGTGTGACAGAAGATATTTAAATTCTAGTCTGCTGTTTTCCCTTTTACTATCATTATTATCACACATCCTATATTGTAGTTCTATATTTCTAAATGTATTTTTCACAAATTCTCTTTTTTGAGTTTATTCAAAATGCATATTATCCAAGCATATACTCACAGTAACCAACATTTGCACATACCACATGGTGGGACTGAGATTTCTGTTTACTTAGTTCCTTTTCTGGCCTGCGCGTATTGCATAAAGGAAAAGTTTTCAAAAGCAGCTACTTGGCTTAGGAACTAAATTCCATTTTCAAGATATATTTATGCACTTAAGAACACTTAGGCTCAGTGACTTCAAAGTCCATTTGGAAAGATGATTTGAAAATCACAGATAAAACCAATTATTTCAGCACAAACTGAGATTCAGGCAGGCAGAAAAAAAAGTACGAGTAGATGATTAAGAACATTACAGCAGATAAAAGAAAACATGTAAACTGAAAATTAGGTATAAAAACCATCTCATACAATTTGAGAAACTAAATGCAAGGTAGCTGAAGAGAGGAGAAGAGGTTGTGTTGTGGCTACTGATTGAAACTGTCCATGGGTTTTGCTTCTCCTTTTTTTTTTTTTCCTGAATCGTAATATTTTCTTCACACTGACAAAATTAACTTGCATATTCTGGGTCAGACATTTGCTCCTTGGCTGCAGACCTGGCTAGTAGCCCTCTTTAGAAATGTAATATGTACATTTCCCTCACTTGCTAGGCCTATGCAGAGAAGCGGCTATTCTTGAAGACCCATTTCAAAGGAGAGGCTGGACTAGAAGATCTCCAGAGGTTCCTTCAAACCAAAGTTAACATGGTATAGTATAGTATTCTGAACACTCCATTTCCTGTAATGTACCTTAATTTCACCAAGCTTTTTGGGTGAAAAGGATAAAGCCCTGTGTGCCTGCAACTGCTGTGTGCATCTGCAGCTGCAGTGAAGTTGTGATCATTTGAAAATTCATTGACTCCATTTAACACAATTAAAAGAATAGTAAGAGATAATGCACACTATGCTGGAGGTGTTTAAACCAGGGAACTTACATCCTCTTTTCAGGAAAAAAAAAAACAAACCAAATAAAACCCAAGAAAAATTAAAGACCTTGAAGGAAACCGCTAGACAGAATGATGAATAATATCTGTCTTGTACATCACATGAGGGGAAAGGAAAGCAGCACCTCTGCCACTCAGAACTGGAAGGAAGGAAAAGGAAATGGCACATTCTCTCTCCAGAAACATGCTGTACTTCTGAAATGTGCAGTACTGTCTATAACCTTTGTTATATCGGTTTTGGTTGGCATAGCATGGGACTTGCAAGGAAAGGTCATTAAAGCCAAAAAGGCAGTGTGGGTGAATTGATGAAAGAAAAATTACAACAATTTCCAGGTAAAAAGTACAGGAAATCAATTGTTCATGCACGTCAGCATGAAATTAAGATAACTGCATGCAGAATCAGAGCCATCTCTGTCATATTTATATGAAAGTGTTACCAGATATTACTCCAGGAATTACTCAGGAATTTTCCTAAACTAGTCTGGAAAAATAACTTTGAGTAACATCCATTTGTTCAACTCAGCTTGTAGTTGGCACATCTGAAAGCTCTTAGGTCTTAAATTTAAAAAGAACTGTATACAAACAACAAAGCAGCCTGGAATTTGTGGATATTTTCCCCCTGGTTAACATAAAAAATCATTTATACTTGAAGGCCCACTATTCTGCAGGTACTACACAGCCTGTTTTTTGTCTTGCATTTAGCCCAGAGTTGTAACCCGTAACCAAGCCATGTAACATTGAGATCACATGCAGGGATTAAACTGTTTGAATGAATATACTTAATGCCTCCTAACACATTCACAGAAAATCAGCTGAGTTCCATGTTGCTGGTGCTGGCTTTCCTACAGGTAATTGGTGATGACTATTCACTGGTGGCACATCAATTTACTTCTTATCCCCCTTTCTCAAACTATCATCTCCCTTTTTTTTTATCAGAATACTGTTCAGTAAAATTGATTTTATCCTATTAATAGCTTCATTTTTCTTTAATATCTGTAGAGGCAGGCAGCTATAAAGGCTGATTGTTTCCCAGTTAGCACAGCCTGTAAATTAGTGGGAACATAAGAACCCTTCCTATCTTTGTAGGTTTGGCAGAAACAGGAAATTTTCATTTAAAAAGATAATGTACTTCAACTAACAAGACTGAACTACTTTAAGGGTTATTAACTGTGTTGCATCCCTGTCAGTCCTATTACAAGCAATGAAAATTCTTTCTGTTCCAAAATCCAGAAGGAGAATAATACAACCATAAGCCTGTGTGGCTGCTGGGGTGTGTACGTGTGTGTAGATGTTTGTACTGTTTATGTATGTAGATGTTTGTGTGTAACCTGGAGGTTAGTCTGTGTTTTTGGGGATGCCTGTGTGCTTCCCATTCCACTGACAAAAAGGAGGGAACACAGTAGGAGCCCATGCCCTGACAGTGACACCTGCAGGGACTTACTCAGGTGGGGTGGCAGTGCTTGTGATCCGTGGTGCCAGGGCCGACTGGGGATAGCTGGGGACTTGAGGGGATGAGGTGAAGAGGAGGTAGGGGAGGAAATGTTCTTGGGGATTAGTTACTGGGGCTGGGAAAGAAATTGTTTATTAATTCTCTGTACGTGTCTGGTATCATTTGTTTGTTGGATTGCCAATATTGACCCTGAATATATAGCACAGTGATTGTCCTGGATATATAACACACTGATTGTCAGTTAATTAGGGGTCATTAATAAGTCAGTAAACAACTTTGAATGAGTTGAATTAAGCCACACGAACTGAGATGTTTTTCTCCCTGCAGCAATAGCTATTGTAAGAGCTGCTTTGCTCAGACAGCAACTAGAGGGGAAACTCAGGAGCAGTGTGTCACAATCAGAATGCCTCTGGCTCTGCTCTGGCAGGCTGCAGGAGCCAGATCATTTTCTATCCCCAGGATAGGAGCAGCCCAGACTCTGCAGTAACGTGGCTTCTCAAAAACTGCCAAATTTTACTTTTCTCCCACATTTGCTTCTGACTCCTCTTGCATGAGGAGCTGAGAGGTGTGCATATTACCTGTTTCCCTTTGCTGAACTCATTTGCATCACTCCAAGCCTGTATATAGTGGATATGCTCTTCATTTAATGTGTATGCTCTTCCCCATCCAGAAGTGTCTTTGAAGAGTAATTTGGGTAGGGAAAGATTTCAGTAGACAGTCTGAATTTTATTAGCTCACCAAATCTGAGTTTTGAGACTCTTTTGGTGTGTAGGTCATAGGAAATAGTCTAAACTATACCCCAAGAGCAGCTGCTGTTCAGCCAAGGCTTGGATTTCAGCTCAGTCAGAGGGCCTAAAAGACTCTCTAGTATATAAAGATTTTTGATCCTAAGAGAGAATTTTCAGCTTTTAAGGACATCAGACATCAATTTTTACTTTAATCACAAGTAAACCAAGAAGGAAATTAGACCTATAATCTTTTATCCAGCTTGAGTGGAACCTTCCTTGAGTGGAACTTTTCTAAACTCGGCTCTTATTTAACCATACTTTGAACTCTTGACTTTGTGAGAAATAGTGTAAAATCTTAACTGTCTTAAGAAGAAAAATCCATGTTGACTAGCTTTTGCCCCCCAAGGCATAGAGCAAATCCCCAGCATCCTATAGAATAATTCTTGCATTGCACATATAGTCCAAAAACGAAAAAACAGATTTTTTAAGCTCCAAGTGGAAAATTAAAATATTAGAAGAAAGAATAAGTCCTTCCTTAGGTCTCCCTGCTCTTAAACTGAACAATGGTTAGGAAAGTTACCTTTAAACAAGGTGCTGTAGTTTATTCCTGCATTCAGCAATGCAGTGCTCTTCTGTTCCTCAGAGGCAGTTCAGGGTATTTCAGCCAGAACAGATCTGTCTCTCCCCAAGAATTTGAGATGCGCTTTCCATTATCTTAATTGACTTCTTCCCTAAAAATATGTCAATAAATTGAATATTAATGTAAAAGGTATTCACAGTTCCAAATAAAATTAACCTATACCACTAAATTACAGAAGAGTTGATCTTATTTATAAAGACTTGGTTTTGAAGAATGTTGTTTCAATTTTTTATGCTATTGAAATTACTGTTCATGAACATTAGACTGATCACTGAGCAGTAAAGGTCTATCACTAAATATTGACAAAAATTGTAACAGTAGCATATTATTCTTTTTTCTTTTTCTTTAAAATAGAATCAGTCACTTCTTTGGGGACTGAAAAGGAAATTATATTAATATATTAATAATTATACCAATTCTAAATTGGTAGGAATACTCTTGAATGGAGAATAATAGCAAAGACTAGTTTGCCACACTTATAAAGAACACCAGTTGATTGCTAGAGATGTTATGTAAGTATAGAGTATTTGCCAATTTTGCAATTGCAGGATGAACAATAAAAGAGAATATTTAAAGTCAAATTTTCAACTTCCAGACAATACTTTTGGACTAACAATGTTTTAATAGTTTGCCTTGTTGATGCTCCTGCTTGGTCCATAATCATTTCCAATTCCTCTATTTCCTTCTGTGAAATCACCCTGAAAAATATCTCCACTGAAAGACACAAATCAGGCTCAACAACTTCTACTGAAGAATTAACACATGTTAAAACTTCAGGCTGCCTCAAGCCCAGCAGTCTGATTTGCATAACCTTCTTTATAAAATATAAAAAAAAAAAAGGCTATTAACCTCCACCCACATCAAGAGTAATGAACAGTTTTAGCATAAATTTTAATTATAGAAAATCCCATTTCTTTTGAATCTCTGTGTTGCAATAATTTTAGCAATGATGTTTTAAAACGTTTCTTTCTTCCCATATAGGTTTCCCACCAATATTTCTTATAAATGGAGACATTTTATATACTGGAAATGAGGGATATAAACTATATAGTTTTACAACTGTTCTCAACAATGTGTCAGGGGAAAAACGCAAGCATGACAGAAAATGCAAACTTCAAAAAGTAAGAATGTTCAGAGGTATTTAAATATGATTCAGTATATAAGGACAAAAATATTTCATTTTAGAATAAATTGACCTTTCATATTAAGATTGTCCTTATTTCAAAATTGCCATTAAAATACTCTAAGAATTGGTTATTGCTTTCAATATATTCATCACTGCTTAAAGTCAGGACTTCTAGACACAACCAGTATTAATTATGTAGGAAAGAAATGCTGTAGAAGATTCAAGGGGCTGTGACTTTTTCCTCCACACAGAGGGAGCTGTGGGGTCATTTGCAGTCTCAGTATACAGAATATTTTTGCCTCTGTGTGTGCTTACAGAACAGGACATGTCACATAGGGACATCAAAAGCTGCCAAACACAGTGAAAACAAAGACATTGCAGTGAGCACTCGGGTCTGGAATTTGGCCTTTTCCTCCTTGAATGCAGCTTTTAAAGATGTATGCAGTCATATTTGATAGAATTGTGGCCAGCAATGACCTTGTGCCTTAAAATGCACCCATTCTCAAAAATTCATGGTGTGACCAAGGAGGTGTGAACTTAAATAGGGTGATACATAAAGTAAAAATTATCTCTCATGGCACAGATAAACAAATTGTTTTGCTTTAATCAGATTAGAGACAAAGCAACACAGGAGTCTGTTCTCAAAAGTAGCAAAGCATTGCATTGGAGGGCCTGTTATTTACCTGTACTGAGGTGAAGCTCAGTAACACTTCAGTAAGCTAGAAGAAGAAAGATTGAGTGCTCTCCTTGGAAAATGACAGCTCCTGGGAAGTTTAAACCAAGTAATATAGCAGTCAAGGGGACAATTCTAACAGTCTCCTGTTTTTCTCAATTCTTACTGAAAAAACAAGGTAAAATTTTTAGCCATAATTTTCAGCTGGATGGAGAGGAGGAAAAGTTACTCTATGGGTACAGGAATGGATAAAATTGTTGTTATAACAAACAAATACTAAACATCTTCCCCTGTCTTTCAGCATATATTATATCCTGTGCAGCTACATATTCTGTTCTCAGTGGGGTTGTTACTGGCTGAATCACAAGGTAAAAATCAGTAATTTTTTATGCTTTTGGTATCTCATTTTTATGATTCTTCTGCTGTATCCAAACATTTCAGTCATTCTTGTTTTTCTGCGGATAAAGATTTCAATAGTGATAGTAACTCACAGTGAGATGGATTTTTTTCCCCCTTCACTGAAAAATCAAAAGAACCACAGTATGATCCCAGCATTGTCTTCTTCATTGCTCTGGGAGACAGCCAAATGTTACCAACAGATACTATTCATGAGATTCATATATCATGTTCAAAAGGAGAAAAAAAATATCTATGTTCCCAGTAATACATTGTAAAATACCAGGATAAACAACAGCTTAAAAGACCTATTAAATAATTTGTACCACCAGGAGAGAGCAAAGCCCTGTTAACCATCCTTTGTCACAGCAAGCTTTTCTGTCTGTTCTGTTTGGTGGAAGGTCAGTATGGGGAGCAAACTAGGAAAAATTCTGGTATGGGTGCTCCAAAAGCAGTTTTATAATCATATCTCTATCTGAAATGTTATTTTCCTTTTAGATGCAAATTTCTCACAGATGAAGGCTATAGTGTACCTCCAAATAAGAGCAGAATACTTCTGTGTATTGCAGGCACTAGAATCTAAAACAAAAGACTTTTTCTCCGTTCCCCCACTGACCAGAAAAATCCTCTTTTATTTTGTCTCAATTTCCTGCAGCTGCTACTTGTGTTACTTGTGCCCACCCTCATGGCTAGGAGCGAGGCATTACATTAGCTGAGTCAATGAGTGAAAGGATTGCTGCATTTTCTCTTTTTAGGAAGACATCCTACTCCTCAGACGTAAGAGGCAATAGGCATACAGCAAGTTATTGCCACAGCTGCTGATGTTCTTTGCCTCCTGCAGCCTGAAGGACTCAGGGGCTGGCACAAAGCAAATGCACACCCCTAAACACAACCTAGTTAGGACACACCAAGCCCATGCCCTGGGTGTCTCCTGTTTTTAAACACACAAAAGTAGCAGCATTTAGGACAACAAGCAGTGCATGGAGAGGCTCCATTTGAAGCTAAGATTCTCAGACTTAGTTGTCCATGTATAAAAGCCTGTATACATCAGATGCTTACATTTCCAGTGCTGTCAGTGGAGTTGGTGAGGACTTGAGGTGGCCTGTCTCTGGGTGCCTGCCTTAGGGTAAACTTCACTCCTTAGGCTTCCTAGCTTTTGGGAGCAGATCTGACTTCATGGGAGCTCTGGCACGTTGGGCTCTAGAAGAAAAAAAAAGAACACAGGAATCTTAAGGTTACAGCATTTGCCTGGGAAAAAGGAGCTCACAGCCCTTTGGCTTTTCTGGTTTTGTAGCAAGCACTGCTCAGTGTGAGAAACAGGATTTCCTGCACTTAGAACAGATGCTCTCAGATGAAAGAAGACAGGCTCCTTTTTTGTCTTCTTTCATACCAGTCTTCTCCTCTGTTGTGTCTCGTCACTTTCTAGGTGGTTATTAGCTGATATGACTAGGACTCACCTTGCAAAATTCTTTTATTCTGCATTTCTTCCCTGGAACAGATTTATAAGCAATCAAATGTCTCCTATATGGTAAAAATAAAATGCTTTTCACTATAAGTGAAAGATACAGACAATCACAAGCAGCTCATGGTTCCCAAATCAATTAATTTCAGTACTGGAACAGCCTCTGAGAAACCTCTGTCTCCTGCAGACAGAACTGTAACTTCATAGTGGTAACTCCACTGTGAAAATAGAGTTTGCCAGAGTGAAATTGTTGAATTCAGTCTTTGTTTAAGACCACAAGGATCCTATTTCATGCATTAAGTGCCAAGGAGCTCAATTATTTATTACTCTATAGTTGAAACTGGAAAATTTCCCAGATTACTTATCTATTCTCCAGTACTTGAACAAATGAGGAAAGCAGGGGAAATTTATTAGAATGAGTAAATAACCAGTGAATGGAGAGCTCTTTCTCAAGCTCTTTCTAGGATATTTGTGGTCAATATCCTAGATGACTCTGAGTTCTTGGCTGGTTCCTGTAGTACTTAATATCCTTGTTTCAGCTAGAAATACTGCAAGGATACATCTCTGTTTGCTATTGTGCAGCTCACTGCTGTACTCTTGTTAATTTAGACTGGGAAAACAAAGGGAACAGAAAACAAGACAGGCTTGGTAAAAAGAAATTTGAAGTTACTATCATTAATTTAAACATTTACTAGCTTTAGATGAGTGAATAAAAATTCAGTCCATACTATTGCTCAATCTGATCTACCCTTGCAAAATGGAATGGTTTTGCAGTCATTATCTGCTTTTACATCAAGATAATTTTACTTTATTTTTTCTTTGCCAACAGTGTTGATAAAAAATAAAATCTTCTCTGCAGAAGCAGTGACACTAATGTCTGTTAAGGAAATGATCTTTAAAAACACTTCTCTTTCATTCAAATTACAGAAAGGAGATATTAACAAAGCTAACACAAAATGATGTAAAAACATAGATCCTGTTGTGGGAATGTCAGCTTATTTTGATGCAGGATTCAGAGAAACTTCTTTTAATCCATAATGTGTGTCTACAAAACCCTGGCTGTGAGAGCAGTGCTGACTCATTGCACAGAGCTTAAAGCCACCTGGGCAGACACATCAGCTTTCTGAGGGGCAAAAGTATGAAGTTTAATAGAATCCGGGGTTGTTTCCAACCACCACCAATTCTTGTTATCAGAAGGCTTTTTCTTTCCCTTTCATCCACAATGCTTTTGCTATCTGGAGACCCACAACTACTTGTCTCTGGGTTTTCTGCATCTAACTGCTCCTCTCCTCTGTTCTAATTGATTATAAAGTAATGGTCTTTCAGACTTCTGCCAGAGACCCAAATGAAAATTCCTATTGAGCCTAAGTTTGCAAAATCCTAAAGGACCAAAGAACTTCCTTCTTTCACAGACTGACACTGCATATTAGGTGATGTAAATAGATTAAATCTCTTAAGCCTCTCTTTCACAATTCTTTCAGGTGTTACAAAATTTTGCTTCAACTGTAAGTACCTGTATATAGCAGTCTGATGAGACTTTTTATATCAAAGCAAAAGAAATGAAAGCTAATGATTCAATAAATGACCACAGTGTATTCTGGAAAATCAATAGTGAAATTTGACTGATAGATTCACCACCATAAACTGACTAGCCTCTTCCAGTGACCATTCATGGCAGAATTACCAAAAGTAATGGTAATTACCAGTGTCTTCCTGTGTAATAAAGATTAGACAAAAAGTTACTGATTTGAAGGAATTCAAATAAATACTTTTTCCTCTGTTCACTGAGAATTACACTAGGGTCATGGTAATCACAAACAGCTAACACAAAAACACCTGTCACCTGCCTTTGAAGAACCAAGTCCCTGGAAGATTTGGTTCCCAAAAATGTGTGAGGACATTTGTGCCTGATTGAATGAATGTAATGTTGCCCGTTATTCAAAGTTTATTTTCCTTTCCCATAGACAGAACATAATAACTAGACAGCCAACAAGAATTTGTGGAGTTATTAGCAATAGCACAAAGTCTTCCTGACCTACAAATGATGAAGAAATTCTGTTTTCACTCACATACTAACAGTATGAAGTATTATCAATACCTGCAAAGCTGGTCCAGCCTGTAGACATTCCCCTTTCTGATATTTCTTTGGACTCCCTCTCATCCTAGTGTTTCATTTCCCTGCCAGCTTCCTTGCCAGCCCTAAGATTAAATTTACCTTCTTCCTAAATTATACCATCATCTTTTATTTCATGGGTTGATCCAAACTCTCTTTTCTGTCTTGATTCTAGAAAGACAAAATCCTTTACATCAGGTTTCATTGTCTTGTTATAGTGCTTTGCTGAGAGGAGAACCTCAGGAACTCAAGGATAGTTAAGGATAAGATGGAGCTCATCCAACTGAGAGCTGCTCTTTAGCCACCACCCAGCAACTGATACTTGTGGTTCCACCATGTGCTGGTTCACCAAAAGATGGGGAGACAATTTAACAAAGACACTGAATATTTTTCTGAGTTTTAGCACTGTTTAGCCAGTTTAAATTGGCTCATTATGAGTTGTACAAGAGCCAAGAAAAGGGAGCTGGTGGGAGTCTGCTGCCAGGGACAGGCTGGGGATGGGAGCACTTTGCCATCAGATGGCTCAGCCAATTTCACACTCGGAATAAGATGCCAAATCCCTTCTTCCTTAGAATAACAAGACCTCATATATTAATAAAGAATGTATAAACAAGAAGTTTACAGAGGATTCAATATGTAAACTATTTCACTGGACTACTGCATTAAGCTATTTTACAATGCTCAGTTTTTATTTGAAATCATAGGGTTCATTTACATGTTATATATGATGTCTTTAAGACAACTTCCATTGTAATTTCTATATAAATTGCTAAACTTTATGAGAAAAATCAGTGCCTCACAGAGTTATGCAGGAATTTCCTGGCTTGGCTTCATAATGCTCATTTATTAATCAGAAGCATGAAAAATTCCATCCACTTTCATAAATCATAAACCCACAATCATAAATTATGTCTTGTCCTCACTGCAAAATATCAAATTCTCAAAATGGAATAAGCATGTCAAGCACAAAATTAAGTTTTGATTTATACATTTCCCATGGAACATCAGTCTTTATTAATGAAAACTAATATGTCAAAATCTTCCTTACTTTTCCTATATATGTAGCCTTATTACACACTTACTCTGACATTCCTGAAAAGATTTGTGATGATCTCCAAAGACTCTGAATCAGCCTCAAAATTATTACTTTTTATTTTCTTCAGAGACAATCTGCTTCAAGATCTTTTGAACTGGGCAAGTAATTAGAACTTTTAGAATAAGAATAACAGACATATACTTTAAATGGATTCATCATGTGATATTTACCCCTAAACTAAAACAACCCTTAGGAACAAGCCAGAGACCACCACAGAGTATTTGGCAATCTTTAATGTTTGACAGTAAAAAATATTCATATTACTTTGCAAGTTGTTTTATTATGAAAAATGCTGTGTGAGAGAAAGGAGCATTTCCTGTGATATTTCCATTGTTTCTGCTCCTGGGGTGGTCAGGAAGTGAAAGAGGCATCTTTACATTCACTGGCTTTCCAAACAGCAACTTGAGACTTTAGGCTTATTCTCACTACAGTTATTGATATTAGAATTAGTCTTATTTCCACATGAGTCAAAGATGAATTTACATTACTGATTTTAGAAAGTTTGTCCCTGGCTACTGCTTTTGTGACTTAAGAGGCAAACCAATGCAATCAATTTTATTGGCTTTTTGTCTTCTTGCTTCATACAGTCTATAATTTTTTCTTTCTTCTTGCCTACAGAAGTATTGAAAGCTGTTCGAAGACAGCAAATGTTTCCAGACAAGTCTGAGGCAGAGAAGCAAACAATAGACATCAAAAAATATCTAATGTCAGTATGATCATTTCACACTGTCACTCCAGACTTCACTGCACTTCCAGACACTTTTGCAACTGTGCTGGCTGACATTATTTCAACACAGTTACAAAACATTTATTAGACCTCCAGCTGTTCTGTGGCAGTGTAAGTGGGAAGACAATGATAAAATTATATCCAACTTGTTATATATTAAATATTAATTCCTTTTTTTTTTTTTTTTTTTGCAAATATTATTTTAAGATCTAATCTTACCAAGGGAGAAGTATGCTGTTCCCAAGGGAGCTACTCTGTGCAGAGTGCAGCTAGTGAAACCCTTTTGTCTAAGTTGTACTGTGGATGTGCTTTTGCATTTTCTGCATACTAGTGACAGTGAGTACGACAAGATTTGGTGGTAATTTGTCCTAAAACACAAATCAGACACTTCTAGCTTTTGCTGAATTGTTAGGCTCTGAAAGAGGTGCTGGCAGCTACACAGGTTGTAGGCCCAAATCTAAAGGTCACAGATGTCAGCTGGATACTTAAGATTTTCATACTGAATTTCAAATCAATGCCTAACTACCATTTGTGCCTTTGAAAATATGCCTTTGTGTGTTTTGTTGAATCAGAGCCTACATGTGGACTAGCTCACATGATATGGTACAGGGTGAAGTCTATAGCTAAAGGCTTCACAAGATTAAGCAAACAACTCTTTCCTGATGCACAACTCTTTTTCTTTGCTGTCTGTAACTTCAGTGAAGACAAAATCTTGCTCGGTTCCAAGAGATTGTAACAGATTGAAAATTAAATAAGGAAAACTTTGCAGGACAGCACAGGGATACCTATGATCACATTGTTGACAGTGAATCTCATGGAACAGAAATAGCTTAGCAGAATCAAATGAGTCCTGTGTTTTCCTAGTCTTGCTGGGGGAAGAAAGAAAGAGAGTTTGTATTAGCCAGCTGTCAGTGACAGGTATTGATCAATTACAAAACTGATGAGACGTAGAACTTCACTGCAATGAGAAGAGTTTAGGTTGTGACATTCCTGCAGCCTGTTACTTCTACCTGTCTTACCAGGTGCTGCAAGCTGGCAGGTCCAGAAGCACTGGGGACTTTACAAGTTCAGCTGTTAAACAGATGCAAATAACTTATTCACAGATAAATGTTGATAAGAATATTGGAATTAAGGAAATATATTTGGTGGAGAAAGGACACAACTGTAGCAATGAAAAAAATGTTCCCAGAGTTTGAAGGCAGCCTTTTAGATATACTTTCACAGTGCTGAGTCCCTCTTCACTGATGCTTAATTAGCACTTTCTTATCCATTGTTGCTTATGTTTGCCTGATTACACAATGACAATGTCATCTCATTCTCTTTCACCACATTCTACTTTGAGAACTATTTGGCAGTCTAAACCCCTTTCGGATATCCAGTCCACCAAATAGTCACAAATTGCTTGTCTCTGTTTCATATTAATTATCATACACAATACTTGAAATTATCTTTCACATACTTGAAATTTTCATAGCTAAAAAATCCATATTCTACTTATCATTTGGTTTAATCTGTAGGGTAAGTTCATATAAGCAGGACAAACTATCTTTCTGTTCTGAATTCTAGATCAAAAGTTGAAGGTGAGTTGTTTCTTTTCCATTTTTTCACCAGAAAGAAAAAATATTCATATTCAGTGGGTTTTATCATAGGCTTTGTCATATCTTGACAAATAATTATGAGCTTCAAGTTTTGTTACTCAGCTTCAGTTTTCAGTGGAAATTCAGTGCAATTTCTCTAATTTAGGTTTAGCAGGTGATTTATTTCTTGCAGTTGGTACATAAATCTTATATCATTCGTTCAAATTTACCTGATCTTATTAAGATATCATCCTGGTTTCAGCTGGATTCAAGTTAATTTTTTCTCAGTAGCTGTAACAGTACTGTGTTTTGGATTCAGAATGAGAATAGTGTTGATAATGTGCTGAAGTTTAGATTTTGCTAAGTTGTTTTTATTCTAAGCCAAGGACCTTTTTACTGGTCTTGTGCTCTGCAAGTGAGGAGGTGCACAAAAGAAAACCAGGAGGGAGGATGGCCAGAACAGGTGTCCCAAACTGGCCAAAAGGATATTCCACGCCACAGAATGTCATGCAGAGTATATAAAATGGGGGAAGTTACTTGAAAAGGTGGCTGAGCTGGACTGAGGAAGGAGAGTGTGGCATTGGTCAGTGGGTGGTAAGGAAATGTATTATGCATCACTCGTTGAGGCCTTTTTCCATTATATTACTATTACTATTATTAATTATTATTTTTATTATTATCATCATCATCATCAACTACTGTTTTTACTCTATTTCACTTTCTTTTCTGTGTTTAAACTATTCTTATATCAACCTACAAATTTTACTTTGATTTTCCTCCCCATTCCACCAGGGTGGTAGGGAGAGAGGGGTGTTGAGGGAGCAGCTGCCTGGAGCTTAATTTCAGTTGGGCTTAAATCATGACATATCAAAAGAGTTTTTGAGGGGGACTGCATAGAAAATGTTCAAAGCAGTAAAACACTAGCAGTGACTTCTCTTCTTGGTACATTACTGGCAACCATAATAATACAAAATATTATCTGTGAACATTCTCAGTAGAAGTGTAAAACACCATCTATTATAATTTTTATTTTTATCATATAAGCAAAAAGTGGTGTTTAGTATAAATTATGTTTACATTATGAAGTAAATATATTCTTTTAAAAATTATATTAATTCTGAATGAGACATACATCAAATGGGAAAAGGGATGAAAGCATCCTATGCTTATTAATAGTAGCTGTTTCAAGGCAGACAGCTCAAGATTAGATTTTTCTAGTATTGTTTTTCATGGTATTCTACAACCTTACTTGCACACATATACTAAAGTCAAACACAGAGAAATATGTTTATTCATATGTTGCCTTTTTGTGAATGTATCTATATCCTTTATGCCCTGCTTTTTGACTCATAGATATCCCAGGAATCACTGGATATGACTTTGTACAGATTTATTCAACCTCAGTTTGAGCAGCTCAGGCCAGGCCAGAACAGAACAAATTTTTTGAATTTTCCTCACACACTTTGTTTGGGAATGGCTATTAGCCATAACACCAGTATATCTGTTAAAAAGTAGAGGTAATAGGACTCTTCACTGTGTTTTCTGTAACCTGGCATATTCTCAAGCAATGTTCCAGTCAGACAACCTGTGGAAACACCTGCCACCCCACACATCACACCCGTGCCAGACCTGCCTTTGGCAGATACTTCCCCACACACACAGCAGAACCAGCTGCTACCAGAGTCCAGGTGCACCAAACCCTCATTCCAGTGAGTGAAAATCAAGGTAAACATGCCTGTTTCATAAATCTTGCAGGGATTTAAACACAAGGATAACACCAGTATCAAGTTCTTCTCCACTGTTAACTCTGGGCACACCTAAGGACACGCCAAACAAAGTCAAATTGCAAATATGCAGTTTCTAGGTAAAATTAAGCAACCTCTGGATAATGCACTATTGTATTAAAGTGTACATTTTCTACATTTTGGATTTAAGCAGATGACATTTGCCTTCCTTTTGTATAGCAAAGTCTATCATAAATTAACTTATATTATTTTTTTAAGTGTCCATATAGAAAATCTTCTATTTAAAATTAAGCCAGTACCTAGAGAAGCAAAAATTTCTCTCTCTGTACAGCTTGTAAAGGACAGAAAAGCCAATATCCCAACTTCCATTTTATTTACAGTCAGGGGCAATAGCCTTGCCATATAAACATCCTGTGAGGAGGAAAATCTATGCTTTTATCTGAATCTCAGATATCCTGTTTCTAGTGTATTTCTAAGTACTCTCTATATCTATTTGTTTGGCACCTGTCTCAGCCCAAGGCTCTTGTCACTGCTCCACCTAGGGTTATGCCTAGGGTTAGGGTCACAACTAGGGTTAGGGTTCAAAAAACTACAAAGCCTGGAGCTCCAGGGACTGTGCAGATATAACAGAGCTGCCAAACTTACAATAAAAAACCACCATTAAATATTTCTGTTTGTAAGTTTTGGGTTGGCACCTCTCTCAGCCCAAGGCTCTTTTCACTGCTCCACCTAGGGTTACCCCTAGGGTTAGGGCTCGGAAAAGTACAAAGCCCAGAGCTCCAGGGACTGTGCACCTACAATAGACCTGCCAAACTGAATAGAAAACCACTAGTTAATAGCTCTCTCTATGTCTTTTTATTTGGCACCTGTCTTACCCTCAGGGTCTTTTTACTGTTCCACCTAGGGTTAGGGTTACACCTAGGGTTAGGGTTCAGAAAACTACAAAGCCCAGAAGTCCAGGTACTTTGCAGCTACAATAGACCGCCAAAGTGATTTGAAAACCACCACTTAAATGATAAGCTGCTATGGAGTATTCAGACAGGGTTCTGTGCTATCATTTCCTATTTTTTATCACTAGTGCTGTTGAAAAAAGTGCTTCCAACTTTATAATTTTTTTATTATTACACAGTATTACCTGGTCTGCAGAGACATTGGCTCTTTCAGGAAAACACCTGCATAATTTATTCTTAAATCCATACAAACAGAGAATATAAATCATAAAGAATGAGTAACCAACAGCTGAAAAGCATTTTGCACAATTATGCCCATACTTTGTCTTCAAAGTGTTTGTAATTATATCATTTCAAACTCAAGAAAGATGTGGAAAAGGTTATGGAGAATTTACACTGTAGTTCCTCATTGTATAAGAATCAAGGATATAAAAATGAAGATCAGGGAATTGCCCAAAAATTATTTTCTCATCAAAATCTCAAATATTAAAACTTAAAGTGATGAAAATTATTCACATAAGAAGGTAGTGGCTTGTAACAAGGAAAATTACACTCTTTCACAACCATAGGTATAAGCGCATCTTGCAGCAAAAATGTTATTTTATAGATACGATATTATTCAACAATAGTAAGGAAAATAATCTAAATGTCTGTCAGCCTATAACTGCATTGAAAACCACAGTATAAAAAGCCAAGAATCTTTTTGGATCTCTTTGTCAGTGATTTAAACCTGGGTGCTAGGAGGGGATTCAGCTTCAGATAGAGACGCTGTCATCACGGTATCTTTGTGGGGGTATTTCCACACAAGGTAAACATTCCAGTCCCACCTGCTAAGAGATTTCTAGTCAAAGGATTCAGAGTGATCCAACTAAGGTTTCAGCAGACACTAGCATTTGATCAGCTGAATTGTTGCCTCAGCTGTATCTGACAGAGAACTACATTTCATTGCCTAAACTTAATAATCTCATGGTGGTTTTTATGCATTACAACATTCCTCTAGTTTCTGCTTATCCCTTCAAAGGACACGGGGGTTTTTCTCATCCCATGCAGAGGGCTCAGCTACTACAGAGAGCTTCAAATGCCACGAGGTGCCCATATTTAGAGACCTGCATTTGTTCACCCTACTTTTATGAATTGAAATAGGATTTTTTCTTATTCAGCATAATGTTTGTGCTTCAGTTTTGTGCAGGCAAGTATTTCTCCAGAGGGACCTTGGCAGTTAGGTTTTCCCTTAGGTCCCAAATATTTAGTCATAAGTATCTTCACTGCAATAAAAGAACAAATTAAAAAGTCATAGAAATATGACCACTAGATTTTATAGTTATAAAGCTTTATTTGAATGTGGTGAGCATTCAAGTAAGAGTAATTTATTTTATACTACTTCTTGCTATTGCAAGTTCATGACTGCAAAACAGATATAAAACCAGTGGAGACATTCATTAAAGAATTAATTAAAAAACCAAAAATAATGAATTATACATCAGAACAACACTATGACTCCTCTGAGGGGTAGGCATTATATTAATTGTATACATTCACTTCCTTTAATTTGTTTTATTATTTTTTTTCATTCAGAGACAAATTGTAAAATATATCAAATCAGTGCTGACATCTGACCATTAAGGTGTCTGCATCAGTAATAAAGGATAAATTATCATCTCAGATAATTCCCTGAATATATAGCAGAAATAATGAGTTGAACTTGATTTTAGATTTCAATATTAGTAACAGGGGTACTCAGTTCAGAACTTGACAGCCCCTAACCTGAGGATGTAGCCAAGGCCTCTCTAGGACTCTGACTCACTTTGATAGTAAAGGTCCTGCTTGCAGTACAAGCCAAAAAAATTCAGATGGAATTTCTGATGGAGGAATAATCGTGCTGTAGCTTATTTACCTTGTGATAGCTCTGATTCCGTGGACTGATGACACTGATAATTAAGATAACTTTGTGATTTTCCTTGAACTCCCTTATGTGAGCTGCCCTTCCTTGGTGTGTCACACAGTGGGACCAGCACAGTGGCCAGCCATTTAGTGTGACTTAGACCTTCTTAGGAGTCAGTCTACTGGTCTCCATCCTTCCTGACCTGTTTTCAAGGAAGGATTAAAAGTCAGGGCAAAAGAACTGTGGGACAGCTGTTTGCTGGCAGTTGCACAGTGTGATATATTTCAAACATCCTAAATTTATCTGAAAGGTAAATAGAGACACAATTATTCCTGCATGTTTTTTCTGGTTGAATAATTACCTATAATAGTATTTTTATTGCTGAGTTTCTAGATTCAATTAGATACCTATTATATTTTTTTACCCTACTCACAGATCAGTGTGGCTTTAAAAACTTAAGGGTTTTTCTCAGATATTCTGTGCTTCCTAATGAATGGAAGTATTGCAATATAATCACATATCTTATCAGTTGCAATATTAACCCTGGCCACTTTAAAAAATGTTTTCATGTTTCTGATATCATGATGCCATGTTCTACCAAGGCAAACAAATGAAATTTCAATTATGATATATCTGACAAAGCTATAACAAACATGTCATACTATGGAAATTATTCTTCTCTAAAAATAGTCAGGAACAAACTCCATCCCTTTTTCAAGAGCCTGTCAGACTCTTTCATAAGAAATATTCATACAATGTTTCTCTTCCTTATTACATTTCCGTATTATCACTGAATATTCTATCATAATTTCTTAACATTATTACAACTTTATATGGTAATGTGATTGATTGTATGGCAAAGTGACATTAAGAAAGTGATTTGTTTGTTTCTGGATTGTTTTAAGGAAATTAAAGTGTTGAAAAAATTAAAATGAGCTAGCAGAAGAAAAAAGCTGTTAGAAAGGCTCCAAGAGCACTTGAATTTAATTTCTCTACCAGTTGTGTACTCAGTAAACAATACTGAGTTGGGATTTTCTGTTTTGATACTTAGACGTTTCTGAAACACAATAGTAGCATATATGCATATACTTCTTTATTTAAAAACTAAATAATAGTGGTTTTTAAAGTATTTTTTTTCTACTCTGGAACCACAGTGCCAGAGATGTCCTCTTGATGCCCTTTCAAATCCTGATTTTTTGCTTCATTTCAACAAGGGAAATCTTCTTGCCCTTTTTCCTATTGTCATTTCTCCATTAGACAGTGCCAGTTACACGGTAACATTTTTTCATGCCAATATACTTTTCAGATGCAAATAGGCAGGTTACAGATTAGGTACAGAAAGGACGCCTTTTGTGAAATGCACTAACTTCTCACTGTCTTTTCTTTACATCAAAGCTATTTGTTCTTCAATTAGCCCAAGACTGACAATTCCTGAGCATTATACTTTCTATTCTTTTGCATTTCTATTTTTCACTTTTATTTCACTTCAATTATTTTGACATATGAACAGTTGGAGTTTGTTTAAATTCAGTGCATATGCTTCACTTCTTGGTTTTCTCAAACTATGCTAACTGGTTTGCAAGGAAAAAGAGTAAAACAAGTTGATGTTATCTTAATTTTCTGTACCTGAGTATTTGCCAGAGATTCCACAGCACATTTTTTTAATATTTCTCTCTGTACAGGAATTGTGAAAAGCACATGTAGCATTTTTTTTTCCCCATCCAAAAAAAGTTTAATATCTATGGGGCAACTCTACCCAGCTGTAGAGATAAAAAATAGAATAAGGATAGCATACCTTGTTTTCAGTTTCTTTTACTTCAGTGTAACAGATAAAAATAAAATAAAGGGAATGGTTTATGGCCTCATGGTTGTAGCGCTGCTTCTCTATGCTGCATATTGACTATATTTAAAGTGTAGTTGGTGGTAGGAATGGAAAACATCTGTTTGAAAAGAAAAAAGTGACTAGATTATTCAGTCATGTCCTTTTGTCTTGTTTCTTTTCACATGTTCTTGTCCTGTGTTGATCACTGCTGTCCTGTTGTACGTTGAGCCTGGAGATCACATAAGTGCCTCTTGCTCTTCAAACTCTAGAGGAAATTAGATGATCTGCTTGACTATCTTTTCTCTGGAGAAAAAAGGTACAGTATGTACATTGGTATTTTAGAAAGATGGAAGTTCAAAACATGTGGTGTGCACATATAGAGGACCATGATCATGTTTGACATTTGTTAGTTCTCAGGTGAGGTCATTAGTTTGTGAACAGGTTATGTGATGATCTGTGGACAGGAACATTGCATTCTCCAGGATTTATGTTGTGTATTTTGCTTCATACAAACAATGATGGAATTAGGGAATATTGCCTTCCTTATTTTGTCATGTATATTTCATCTTAGGAGACAGCAAGTAGTGCTTTCACGTCTATCTTGTTGACATGCACATTAAAAAAATTCTCCTGGTCTTGTATGGCAATATTCTGAAGTCTTCAAAAGAATTTCCATGACCCTTAAATTTAGTGGATGAAGCCTAAATGACTAGAATTGTTCTTTTGTGTCTACTTGTGCACAAGAGAAAGAGAGCCAGTAGATAGGGAAAGTTTAATGATAGTGATGTAAATATAAATAAATTTTTACCATAGGAATGAGAAGAATATTTCAGGGTAAGGAAAGAAGAAACAGAGAAAGAGGAAGAAGAAAATGTGAGGTAAGGTAGTGTAGGTGATTCAAGAGAAAAGGTCAAGGGATGGAGGAATAATATGCGATAAAAGATGATGCAGGGAAGGTCTGGAAAGATAAAGAATGTTAAGAAAAATCTGGAAGCAGTGGAGAAGGTGTCTGTGTTGTTGAACATACAGTCAAATTTGCAGTGAAAACTTAATATCAATAGAACTTAATCAAAAGCAGTGGTTCAAAACGAAGTTCATAGGAACATCCTCAGTAACTAGATTTGGCCAGCAAAATATAAGCCATCATTTTATAATCAGAGGACTTGGGATAGAAATAGTTAGACTCAAGACTATATCGAAAAATATATTATATAAAAAGCAAACAGAAAAAGAACATCTTATCATTCTTTTATTTTGTCGGGATCTGAAACATGAAATCAATTAGTTTGCTTATATTTAAATTTAATTTAATATAAATTTATTTATTATGGCAAAACTTTATACAACAAACATCCAGACGAGGATGTTATCTTGGTCAGACAAAATCCCAGCTTCTCTGTCTTTAGAACTAAATCCACTAAATTCAAGGAGAAATGAAAAGAAAATGAGAAGAGCAAAAACAATTGAAAGTGAAGATTGAAAGCCGCATAGGAAAGAGAATATATCATTAGACAAGAACTCACATATTATATACACATAGTATTTTATATGAGAATGGGTTTGTGACCCTTCTGGCCAGTCACACAGTGCAATACTTTGTGGAGGAGAAGTGGAGAATAGCAAACAGGGCACATCCATCTCTCAAGCTGGTAGATAGAAAGGCTGTAATGCCTGTGTGAATTCAGGAGTCCTCTAGGCTTAATTGCCACCCATTTTCTTTTTGGCAGATTATGGGTAGTAGAAACCAGTTAAATGTTGCTGTGATATAAATACCAGTTATATATTGCTATTCTGTAAAACAAACCCAAAATACTGTGATTAACTTTCTAAGCAGCTTCAAATCTCTTAAAAAGTTAAAACAGAGTTTCATGCTTTAAATCAGAAAATAAAGACTCTAAGAGTGATTGTCTAGCTTGAGCAAAAATATTCAGCTTTTCCCATTATCTGTTTCATTTCCCAGGTAGCCTTTTTTAGAAGGGTGAGTATAATTTCCATATGAACTTTACTTGGTGACCCATGTAATTGCCTTTAGTCTTATGTTACTTAAAAATCCATCTTTTGAGCTGTGTGATGACAGGCAGCTTTGCTTCCCATCATTGCGAGCAACCTTTATTAGAAAGAAATCACTAGCAGCTATTCTGCTAGTTATTCTGATATATTCAGCCAAAAAAAAAAAAAAAAGAGGAAAGAGAAACACCAATTTTAAGCTGCCTCTTTTTCAATAAAACAGTTTTATTATCAGCTCTGAAATGGATGTGTCTTCACTCATAATAAAGTTTGATAAAATACAGACTTATTGATCTGAACAAAGCTTAAGCTGTTTTTCCTTTTCATCATTTATAGTGATATCTGTAGTGAGCATTAAGGCCTTTTTATATTGTTAAAGGAAAGCTCTTCCTATAGATAACCTATTCAGCACTCCAGCTATCTGCATGACTTTTCCATATAGTCACATTATTTTAATATATTCAAGACATTTGCGTATTGATTTATTTGCTGTGAAAGACAAGATCTTTATTCACTTGCTCTTTACAGGTAGGAAAGCATCCCCAAAGAGGAGCATGCCTTGAGTCCAACAAAGACATTAATTCACTGCACTGGAGTCCTTGGAACTGGTATCCTGGAACACCATTGCCTATCAATTTTCTAAGGATTCTCTTGACACCAGGAGAGCTGTTATATTTAGATGCTTATCTGCTTTTGACTGCAGTGCAGTACTTCCAAAGATGTCTTTCATTTTGAGGCTTAACACATTAAATATCACCTGATCTGAAGATGTTTGAGAGTGTAGAGCCTCCTGCATAGAATAAATGTCTTGTCTAAAAATAGCATTACATTTCTGCTTAGTTCATTTTGTGTAGTTCTACTTTGTATATAAATTAAGGCACAAAGAGAAACTAAAGGTCTGTCTTCATGCTGACAGAGGGAAGAAATCTCAAGTCTTAAAAAGATCCTCTGACATTCCTGCTCAAAATCTTCCCCGTATGTCCAAATACTGCATTGAATAGCAGATGCTATCCTTCAAAGGTTTTTAGATAGAAAACAGAAAATATGAAAGCTGTAGTGTCATGCTGAATCACAGATATAACAGCACAGATTAAAAGTGCAATAACTCCCTGAATATTCACTTTGATTATGTGAGGTTTAAATAAGGCCTTTAAACCAAGATTCCTCTGTGATTAAATCTTTAGTGTACACCCACTCAATCTCTTAAATTACCCTTTCCTAACATTTTAGGAAATAATGGATCACTAGAATAAAACTATTAGTCTGGTAGATTAAAGGAGAAGAACCAAGTAACCATAACCACCATGGGCTGTGTTGAATAGTACTTTGGGTTGGCAGTGACAAAGCACTGATAACAGCCTGTTTGCCTATGAATAGTGGGCATTTTCCCCAAATGAGGAAATGTGTCACTTGAATGTCTACACACTGAATTCCTTTTCAAATCACAAAAGCTTTCTCTTACCCATATCTGAAAATACCCTGAACATATGCTTTTTAACACCAAAAGTTTGAGCTAGATCTTCACAAATAAAAAATACTTAATACTATGCTATGAAATCATCATTTGCGAGTTGTCCATAGCTATAAGTCCAGCTCTCCTAAAGCACACTCCGGTAAAGAACCTATTCCCTGCATACCCACACAGAACTGCTTATCTTTATTTTATTTATAGCTAAATTGATAACTTCATGTGGTGCTCATTTAACAGTGGAAGAGGAGAAAATTTAGCATAATGCATTGAAGCTGTAGGATGAGCTTCTGACTGGCTTTTCAAAGTTGACTTGGAAAAAATTTGGGCCATCACAGCAATGCAGAAACATAGGGTTAAGATTTTTTTACAATAGAGCCCTGTTGACTTACCATGACTATTAAAGATTTGAGGGTTTTCTTCCCTTCTAGTCTATTGTATATTTTTTCCCTTGGTAGCACTCAAGATATTGGCAAGGTTGATCATAACTTTTTCACTCCATATTAAAGACAGAGAAGACAGCATTAAAAATATTTAGGAGTTTCATTCTTATGATTTCTGTGGTTTTCCCGTATTGAGGGTAGGCAGAATATGAGA
The DNA here is from genome assembly GCF_001522545.3 of Parus major. Classification (NCBI taxonomy): domain Eukaryota; kingdom Metazoa; phylum Chordata; class Aves; order Passeriformes; family Paridae; genus Parus; species Parus major. The sequence continues at coordinate 74,639,153 of NC_031770.1, read as the reverse complement.
GACAAAATGAAAAAGGAAGGGAAAGGGGAATATAGAGAAATCTTTTTACTATTGAATAATTGGAAAGACAATTACTTCCTCCAGATGATGTTTTTAAAGATACTGCTTATAAAATATGGGATTATAAAATACTATTTTATATATAAAATAGTATTGCAGAAATCTTACATATAGAACAATATTGGGATTCCAGCCTGTAGGGTATTTGCCATCAAAGGCCTTGGTGAGTCATGAATTAATTAAAAAGATAAAACTAGCAACACAGTTCTAAAAATTATAGTTATATAGCAGACATCCCCAGCCCGGGAGCAAAAAGATAATTTAATGAATTGCCTTCAACCTTCTCTACTTTCCCTTTCAGTATTACTATTTGTAGTAGTGATAGGATCAAGGTGGAAATTACATTTCCAAATCACCCTCTTTTTTATTTTCTTTTCAAAATTTATGACATCTGTGTTCTTGGCTCATTCGTAATGAGGACCATAAACATATCCATCTCCGGCATGTATATTTTTCATTCATTTGTCATACCAGAATGTACACATCAAGGAATGTTTCTCACAACAGAATTATTTACACTGTGTTTGGGAAAGCAAGCTCTTTTTTTGTTGTTTTTGTTGGCTTTTTTTCCCTTGAAGTCAGCTCTAATTTCTTCCAGGTGTTTGTTATACTAATGGAGAAAAGTAAAAATTCAATCAAGGAATATAAAAATATTTTAAATTTTACCTGCTTTAACTGCTTTACAACAATTTCAACAACTGCTACATACTTTGTGAAGTCTGTAAATTCCATTTCAGCGTTCATAATCACTAAAGCCACAGGCAACATGTACACAAAATGTGATGGAATTATGAGGTGAAAAATCTGTCAGAAACACAAAGATAATGTGGCCGCTCTGCCGCTGCTTTTTATGGTGTCTATCCCCTTTTCCATCCTCCATCCTTTATCTCAACAGGTAAACTGCATAGATAAAAGAGAATGCATAATAAAAATGCATAATAAAAGAGAATGGTACCAATACTGGCTCAAATCTTCAGGAAGGCATTACAAAATAAACGCTGGTTCCCAAGGGAGGAATAGTAGGCCAAACATGAATCTGTATTTCAGACATTATTTTGTAATATGATGAAAAATGCATTGGTAAAAAAAAGAAGAACAGAAGACAAATTTTGTAGGGATAGAATAATTTTTTTTAGAAACCATGTAACTGTAACCAATCAATTTTTGACTCTCTAGGATAATGTCAAAACTGCACCATTGATTTGATTGGTGCTACTCATACTAGACAGGGTACTGTGTTTATAAAGTGTATATAATGTTAAGAATAGTGTATATAAAGGTAAGAATAACATCCAGCAATATTGAGTCTCTTTAGTTTGCATTGAATTTCACCAGTGTCTATGAGCATCTATAATTCTAAAGACTTATTTTATTCTGAATTATTTTAATGTAAAATGCTTGAACAATTCCAAGAGTGTTCATGTGCAGAGGTTTCACATTTTCTGCAATATTCTAAATCTAGCCAAGACCTTACATATACAGTATCCATCAATCTATTTAATTAGGAAGCAAAAGAATCACATCTCTAGTATACCATGCTAAGTGTCTTAATGGACAAAAAGCTTTTAAGAATTAGAATTAAGATGAAAGGAATACCCTGACATTAAAGCTTAGGGCACCTCAGGGCAAGTGAAATAGATTAAGGGGACACTTACAGCAATTAAGCTTGAAATAAACTTTTGATATAAATCAGCAGAAGTCTATCAGATCAAACTCTGGGATAAGCCTTTGTGATAACTAGGATGTAAGCTCTACAGTATATTGCAAACCGTATTGCCAAGCGCTGCAGAGCTACAATTAGCCTACAGAGATAAACAGAAGTTTTATCAGTCAATAATTTGATGATATAAGGAATAGTACACACATCCACATTTCACAGAACAAGTGTTTAAACACTATTTAATACTAGTTAGGCTTCTCTAACTACAAGCAATTTTACTGAAATCTGCAAGAAAAGCAGTTGGCAGAACTGTAAGACATCAACGTGTCCTTGAACAGAATCATTAGGATCTTGCAAAACAAAATTAAAATATGCGTGTATGGTAAACATGAAAACATGAGTTTATAGCTGATACACTAGAAATTACAACTTCCAAGGTTTTGGAGGACTTTAGATTTTCACTTAAGAGACAGATGATAATTTTCTTCATTCTGTAATGCACATTACCTCACACAGAGGAGCAAACACAAAATGGTAAACAAGATGTCCCTGGATATGTGTCAAAATCCACCTCTCAAAAACCCACGTTAAAACCCACTTCTCAAACACATTTAGAACTGGAAGATAAAGATGGACCGATGTAAACCAAGTGTACTGTGCCCTTAATGATAGTAGCCTTTCTTGATGCAACAGAGAATCAGGTTTGGTTTCCTACCCATTTGTGGACTAAATTGTTTGTGAGATGAAATGATTTTGGTAGAATAAGTAGTGTTTGGTACTAGACATCATGGGGAGAAAAGGAGGTCAGACAAAATCTGTGCCAAGACTGCCAAGTTTCCAGCTCCCACCCTCAAGTAAGAACCTTATTTTTATACTGTATGGTTAAAAATGATCCCTTCAGAGACACCAAAGACCCATTTGAAGCACACCAATATATTAATCTGAGTTACATTTTTTCTATAACTCAGGTAAAGATATTTGAAGCCTGTCTTTCCATATCTGAACTTTGAACTGAGTGAAAGGTGACATTTTTTGTGATTCCTGTCATTATATAAATGACAGGATTTTTTCAGATGAAGTCGTAGTTCATCTGAAAAAATGACTTCATCTGAAAAAATGCTTAGAAATGTATCTAAAAATAAACTGAGAGAGGTTTAGAATACCTGATAATGAAGTCTTAATTGTTAGTGAAAAAACAATTGCTTTGTGGATTTTTTATAAACTCATACCCAAATTTTAGATTGGGATAACAACAGTTACCAAACAAAAAGGATAGAGCAATTACCAAAAAAAAAACAGTTACCAAACAGGAATTATAGGGTCTCTTAATTAATATATTCATCTTTCTACATAATTTCAGCCTAATTAAAAAATACAGCTAACTAAATTCTGTAGTTAATTACAGGATTTGCTTTTACAAACTTCATACTAACTGTTAACATTTTTCCTCAAAAAAAAAAAAGTGCACTGAAAAGATAGTTCCTAATGTTATGTTGCTCTCACAGAACTGGCCAAAAGCCAAATTTGAATGGGAATGCTTTATATGTAAAACTTATCATGCAGTTCTAATTAAAATCTACTGAAGCTTTCAGCTTCATTTAAAAGAGTTCATCTTCTGAATACTTTTCTTTTCTTTTGGTTGCATTATATCTCAGGAGAAACTATCACAATTTCTTAAATAAGATGGACTAAGTTTTAAAACATTGGGAAGCAAAACTCAAAATTTTGTTTCTTATGGAAAAAATCTATGCATATCTTACAGGATTTTTGGTGGCAGAAGTTCTGTTTTCAGTAAATATTCAATATCAGCATGTGGAGCAATAAAAAATTTCAAAAAAGACAATATTTAATTATTTATTCTCATTGATATATGTTTTTACATATGAATACATCTCACTGGGATTTATACTGAATGTAACTTACTTGACCACATGTACAAAGCACTTAAGTCTATTTTTGTCTTTTAGTATATTAATTTAAAATGCTATTTAAGTTTCTGCCACTGCTGAAGTGGTTAACTCTGAGCACTTTTTCTAAGAAATGCATTTTCTAAGAAAAGTCCTTATTCTAGTAGGTAAACATTGACTGGAAAGATAGCAGATATTTACAGGTATAGACCATTTCTATTGTCTTCAGCCTATATTATATGTATTGAGCATGTACATCTATTGTATGTAGTTTATATTAAGATAATAATTGCAGTAATACACTGCAATGAAGAATAGAATGAAAAAATGAATACTACAAAGATTATAGCAATGAAGATAGATACAGATTATACAGAATTATATAGATAGACATACTAAGGAAACAGTAATTTTCTTTGTGCCTTATGGAAACTGTAAGTTAATTGGTCAGACCACATAGTCTGAACTACCATCAACAGTGCTGATAAAGCCTTTCTCCACCCTTCCTTTGCCTCTGAGCCACTGCCTGGCCCATGGCTGGCTCATTGTTAATGGTATCCAGCTCAGAGCCACAGCCATGTAGGGCAGACAGGAGAACCCTGCAGAAAAGCTAATGGCTAAGGTTAGTCACTGTTAGCAATCTAGTACATGGGTTTTGGGTATTTTAGGATTTACCAGGTAAAAAATTCCCCAAAATAGCTTTCTTTCACCTGCACTTGAGTAGAACACCCTGATACATCCTGACCTCAAGAGATCACAATGGACTAGTGACTCATATTAAAGCTGGAATCTCTCTGGCTGTACCGATGCAAACACCTCTGTGTGGTGCCAGCACCTCCCAACCCTGAAATGCTACTGCAGGCTGTATTGCACCTCAGCACTAGTGATGTCACCAGGGGTAGAAAGCACAGGATACAAAATAGTGACTATATTGGATTTCCACAGAATTACTGAAGAAATTTAAGAGGTGATTCTTAAATTTGTTCCACTGCCTGGGAAAGTAAAGAGGTCGAAGGAATGAGCTAATGTAGTCATGGCATTGGTAGTGTCAAACGAAATTCTGCCAGCTCACCTAGTCTCAGTGTAACTTCTCCTTGAAGTTTAATATCTTACATATTAAACAATATCTTGTTTAAATATGTATTAGTGATGCAATTAGTTTATAATAGTGGTAAGCAGGAGCAGGTTGTGAAGTTCGCTGATAAGACAAGGAGTACGCTAACAAAAGAGAATTTAGGACACCATGCAGAAAGAGCTGAGTGATCTTGCAGAATGAAGAAATAGGAAAGGCAACAAACATAAGAACTGGTAATAAGCACTTCTACTGTAGGTTAAGAATTTGAAATGACTGAAAAGTCATGACTGTTGATGTATTAATATAGAATAACACTAAAATATGCAAATATGATATTCGAATGAGTCTTCCCAGGAGGTATGAAGTAAACGTATGACCCTTTCTACTCCCACCACTTTACTCTGGTCTTCCATATTTAAAACAGATGCATTCAAACTGAAACAAGTCCAAGAGGGCTATATGGAAAGACTATAATTCCAAGGGAGAAGAGTTGTTACATTTTTTTACTGTAGCAAAACAGAGGCAGCAAGGAAGTATTTTAGTATTGATAAGTAAATCCTAGTGTTAAAGACTAAAGTGGTAAAGAAATTCTTTAGAAGATAATGCTGCCCCAGAAAAAAAAATATATATATATATATATATATATTTTATATATCTATTTCCAGCCTACATGTAGTCTGGAAATCAGAAGGAAGTGCCTTAAAGAAGAGACTTCTAAAACAGTTTTCATTAACAAGCAGTGGAAACAGAAACCTAATCACTTCTGAAATGTATAAAGAAGATTACCACTTTTGATTGATTGACATACCAAGAGATTGGATTGGACTTAATGACCTGGGAAGAGCCTTCTTACCCCACTGTATTTATAAAATATTTAAACTACAACCTTAAAATTTAGGGTTAAATTTGCAATGATCAGCTTTATTCTTCTAGCATAAATGCACTCTGCAATTTATGTAAATTAAAAGGTAAAGGTCAGCTTTTCCAAAATAAGGATTCCCTTAGCATTAACAGTATATGTATAAAGAATTTGTCCAATATCTACAAACTGAATCAATTCTCCTAAATTCTTATCCATTGGGTATTTTGGATAAGATTGTTCCACATGATCAAAAAAAAAAAATAAAAAGAAAAAGCTCAGAGGCTTTAGAATCTATAGTATAGAGTCATTTGACTTCAAGAAAGTCCTAGTCCTGTACTGTGAAGACAAAAGTCAGACCACAGCTCTGGGGGACAGTGTTTCATCTTAGCAGAAACAGCAGAAATACAATTTCTGCCATGCTCTTTTAGTTCCAATGGAAACAGTTTTTGTTTGCTCAATATCTTTGGATAAAACTGGCTCTGCTTACAATTAAACATGTTTCCTTCTTCCCGCTAAGTAACGATTTTTCATCTTTGCTATTGAAAATTAAACTAAAATATTTATTTCAACTGGGCTGCTACTAATGTGACTCTATTTTAGAGAAAATCATTCGTCCTTATATCTAGAGTCCCAAGGGAATTCTGCCTTTTAATACAAAAAGGGAAGATTATATTTCAAAGATATTCATCCATTTCACTCCAGCTGAAGTCAGTTGAGGGTGTGGGAGTTTGGAGGCTTTGGCAAATTAAGCCCTTACACAGCAGCCATGTTAATGATGGTGAGTCAGAAGGGAACCTATACCACACTCCCACAACTGCATCAGCTCCCTGCTTCTATCATCAGGATGTAGAACACATTTACTTTTTGTCACTGAATTCAAATGTGACTGAATATAGAGCGGATCTGCTGAATAGGAAGGTGCAATTTTCCATAATGCCTTTTCAAAACTGAATAAAGGTCAAAATCTGTTTGACTTTCATTGCATGAAATTAATTCAAAAGAGATAATTTAGGACAGAATTCAGCCCCAAGCTCCTGCAAGACTACAATTACAGATGGCCTTTTCAGAAACAAAAGAACACGCTATAATGTATCTCACATATGTCTTATAAAACTTTTCCAAACCAAATCCAAATTAAATTAATGTTAGATGCTAAATAGTTATTGCAGAGGATCACAAAAATTATATTTCCATCATAATGGGGCTAAAATAAATTCACTAACTTGAGACAAGATTTAAAGCTTGGGTACCTTTCATGGACTACTCCCAGTTAGAGAGAGCTACATGAATACAGTTAATGAGGCATTGCATAAAAGTCATCCTGGAGAGATATGATGGTCAACAACTATCTAACATAAATCTAAGGATTTCCTCATTAGAACTGATTTGTTTCAGCCTGAATGGGCCATTCCAAAGCCTGCTGATTACTTAAACATAGAGGGCTGGTATGCTCCTCATTTCCTGAGAATTTTCTCTGCTCCCAGCACACTCACACTAACACTTATATGGTGATGGCTTAAGTCCAGACTGTGAATGATGTATAACAGAAGGAGCAATCAAATTTTCCTAAAACCATTAAAGTCACATTTTCATTGTTTGTGGCATAATACTCCTATGACTAATAATTCTACCTGATAGGAACACATAACAGTAATACTGTGATATTGGTTAAAAATTAATTTTTACTTCAATTAGTTAGCACAACTCTAGAACTAACAGATGTTCCATACTGTAATGCAGTATCATGGAACAAGAATATGACACAGCTACATTGATTTTCTCTTCACTACCTTTTGTATTTAGTATCAGGCTACAGGCAGGATATAAGATCAAATGCAATTATGAGTCTAATTTAGAGTTAGCAGCTGGACATGGCAGAAAATATTAGTAAGCTTTCTTGCTCTTAGAAGACCACCATGTGGAAGAAAATCAATTATTATAAAGTTTTGGATGGTTTCCCAGATACACTGCAAAAATTGATAAACACTTAAAATTCTTTTCAATCAGAAGAGGACAGGTGTCAGAGGAACAAGGAGACTTATTGAAGCACTTATACCCTACTTTACAGTGGTGTATCATCACAGCAGTGGCTGACCCAAAACCATGGCACTGCTGAATGTCTATATAAATTCATCAATTCTAAGGGCCAAAGCAGCCTCTGCAAAAACAAATTCTTACTTCCTATTGAAAACAGGACATAGGATGCTCAGGATGCAGTACAACCTGTTCAGTAAAACCAGCTATAGACAACATTTCCAACTTTTTTTCTGTTTGGAAAACATCCATAGCTTTCTTTTGATGTCTCATTTTAACATCTTGCCCTCAGACCATATCAATAATTTTAGTTTCAAACATCTGCTTCCCATATTAATGCTTTAGCTTGCAACCCTTTGATTCTTTGAAGCTTAATTAGTTACTTGAAAAATTTAACTAGACTAAAATAGATTAAGCTGCTAGAGTTATGTAGTGAAGAGTTTATTTCCCAATAGGATAATCCCAAGGATTATAATGTTACTTCTCTAAACAATTGGCATGTCTGTAGCAGCAGATGAGAACATATTATTGCTCTGAAGATGTAATATTCAAAGATGGCATAACTTCCTTCCTTCTGTACAAATACTGAGAGCAATAATATCATAGCTCATGCTTACTTGATATTTGGCTCCTTGGAAGTGAGTTTTCTTGCTTTATTGGAAATAATATTCTTTCATGATAGGTCTGTGACTTTAGGCTTAGCCATACGTAAATTCAGCTGTTTGCAGCTAATTTGTCAGACAGTCTTCATCAACTTGCATGGAAGACTTTCCTTTTTATTATTCACTCCACCCTCGACATTTTCCATCTGCAACTCTATCAGTATCATTGTGTATTTTCTTCCAAGCACTGAAAAAGAATATTAAATATAATAGAGTCAAATACTGATCCCCATGGCACTCGTAGACAAATATCTGAAGAATGATTCTTCATTTACAGTACTATTTTAAGACCTTTCACTTTCCCAGGTTTTAATCACTCAAGTATGTGCCATGTTGATTTTATTTCTTAATCAACATGTCATGTGCTACCAAATGAAATGCCTTACAAAAGACTAAGTGTGTTCCATCAGTTTTATTACCTTTAGGAACAAAACAGGATTGCAGCATCATCTGTTTCATTATTCTGCCTGAGATCCTTATCAGGCTGACAAATCTATAATTATACCTTTTTCTTGTTTACATTGGAACAGAATAGGATCTCCTATTTACATCTGGGACTATGAAAATGCTTTCGGTGTTGAAATTTCTTACTGAAAATCAAGCCTATCAGTTCAAGGATATCATCAGACAGCTCTGTTTAAAGTCTTGGATGAAGATTACCTTGATTTAAAATGTTTGGTTTCATTAGTCCTTGTTTAACATGTACCTTTGTTTTTTGAACTGAAATATTTTTACCTTTATGCCATACTTGATTCAACAGCTGCATGTTGATATGGGGCTGCATGGTATCAAAACTCTTTCTTATGGCAAGACAGAGAATATTTCTCAGATGTGGTCTGGTGCTATAAATTTCTATGTCCCCTGTCTCTCTGTGACCACTGTCCACCCAGCAGCAGCCAGGGAGACAGAGGAGATAGTTTCAGCTTAGCCAAGAAGAACCTAAAAACGAGGTTCCTTCCCTTAGCTGAGATGGCAGTTGCAGCTTTATTTCTTGGGATCCTACAAAGTCAGGGAGCAGGAGGGAAAAAGGAAGAGGTGCAAATAAGCCTCTCTTTTTGAAGGCAGGGGAAAGGATGGGAGGAATTCACACAACCAATAAGGGGAACTGGGGAGGAAAAGATAAGGGAAAGAAACAAATTCTACATTTTCAGGGGTGCATTCTTTGGGTCATACCATTTTTCTTAACTGCATTACAACAGTCCAGAAGGTCAAGTGCCCCATTCTCATAGTCATCACTGTACTCTGATATGCCATGTCATTTGGTTTTTTTGTAAAGCAGGAGTTGTAGTATTTAATTTAATAAATATTTTCCCTCTGCTACATTATTATTGAAATGGTCCTATTAAGATCTGGCTTTAGAGCAGTGCCTGAAAATACTCTTGTCATTATCTATCTCAAAATATTCTTCATGTTTTACTGACATTTCTCTGTACCTTTTTATTCTTATCTTCTCACATTATTGCTCTCTATATCACAGTATTCTTTCTAATCTATGATTGGAGCTGACCAAATCTATTTTTTTTTTAAATACAGCTTTGAAAGACAGTAAGGTATGCTTTCATAGGTATGCTTAATATAGAGTAATCTTAAATTATAATATGATTTATAATTTGATTTATAATTTTATACTGTATTTAAACTGTTTTTTTTTTCACTAAAATAACCGTATAATCTCTATCTATGCCTGCATTAGATATAGGTAGTGACTTAATTGTCAATAATATGTAAAACATTATTTTTTCTTTTAAATATCAGACAATATACCAGCGCAACTCTTAAAATATTTTTCACTTTTAAATGTTAATATTTGCAATGGAAAATTTCAATTTTGCCTTCTAAAAATTATATTCATATGGGAATTTAAAAAAAAAAGATCGTCAAAATATGGTCAAAACCTTTCAATTATGTTTAAAAAGAAGCTCTGCTTAAACTGAAATTGATATTCAGAATGTTGTGGCTTTGTATTTCACCCAAAAAATTCCTATGCACTCACACAACCAGGATCAAGTATATAATCATTTAGAAAAATTAATCTTGAATCCTGACCTTGCAACTGACTTGAAGTTTTGGATTCCTGTGGCTCATTTTTCTGGACTCTAGAAACAGAAAATTCTGCCAACAGAGAACTTGCTACAGAATTAAAACAATCATTTGCAATCTTAAAACTCTACTATCTATTCATTTATTGATTAAAAATTCATCCTCATTTCTGTAGTAATTGTTTTCAAACTCTCTTCCTTTATAAAATACAATTCTTTGTACAATTTTCTATCAGTTCTGTTTGCCAAAGACCCTGAGGCATCTCAGGGAAGTTTTTTCAAACAGAACTTTAAAACTTCATGATTACTTAGATATTGTAAAATAAGCTAACTTGTCTGATATTAATATTTATTTTGTGCAGTTTGTAGTCTTTTTGTCTTCTGTTCTCTAAATACCCACTGTGAACCACGCATGAAACTGGATATTGTTTACACTGTAACCAGACTGTCAGCCAGCTCTGCACCCATTTTATGTAAGCATAAATTTTGCTCCATTTCCCAGTGTCGTGGTTTAACAGTTTGTTTTTCAGTTAAAGAGGAAATCCATCAGTTAGAGAAATTATTCTCCGTGAGAACTGCTAACAGCTTCCTCCAGACCCAACAGAACCAATCAGCTGCTAGTTTTGAACACGGACACCCTGTTAAACCACTTAAGAAAGCTGAACAAGCCTCTGTGAAATCACAGTTAAAAATGAACAAACCCTGGAAAAACTCTCTTGTTTCTGGCCTTTGAACAGGTGAATGGACGCTGGCCAGGTCGGACTCTGCTCTGCCGTGCGACCCATCCGGCCCAGCCTGCAGTGCGGCTCGGCTGAGCTTCTGCCACCACCAAGTCCCAACCACGGCTGGTGGGCCAGGCCAGCTCCGCTTGGCTTCGGGTGGAGCTGGGTCCTGCTCTGGCTCTGAGCTGCTGAGCCTTCCTGCCAGCACCACGGGAAAAGCATGCTGTGAGAACAGAGAACTTGCAGCCCCACACAGAAAAGCAGCCCTGCAGTGGAACTGAGCGCGGCGGGGGCCAGAAAAGAGCCGTGCAGCCAGAGCCGGCCTGCCCGGCAGACATCGCATGGACATCCACAGGCCCAGGCGAGATATCAGCTCAGGGCACAGAGGAAACTTGCTGATATCAATCCTCTCACAAGTAAGAGAAAAGGAAAGGGTGAAGATACATAAAGGAAACAACACAGAGACACCAAGGACAGTGAAGAAGGAGTCACATCCCAGATGGGAGGAGAATGAAGAGGTGCCTTAGTCTTGGGCTGAAATTCTCTTGTAAGGCTATGGTGAAGATATAATTGATACATCAGACTCTTTTTTTTCCCCTGTGATTCATGGAATGCACTGGGGGGATGTAGCATTCTAACCAAAGCAATGAGCAGAAGCACCAGTGTTGAAGTAAGCAGATGTTGAAGTTGCTGTGATTCAATGATAAGCTTGAACAGGGAGAAATGAGAAACACTGCCCCGGGGATAGAAGAAGAGAACCTCTGTCCCCAGAGATAAAAGGAGAAAACTTTTATTTCTACACTAGAACAGCCTCACCCTTAAAACTGAACACCAGTAAGCTGAAATGACCCTTGGTGATAGTGGTGGGAAGACTCCCAAAATGAGGGACTTCACACTTGCAGATTTCCAAGAGGCTGCTAATCGTGAAATTTAAAAACACACGAGAACTGTTTCTTGTGGAAAAGTCTCCATGGCATGGCAGGAGAGACTCCTCTCCCTAAGTGAACTGAAGAAAGATTATTTTAGAAGTGGTAAACTGACTGAAAATACCAAAATTTTGTCCCTTTATGTTGTCAGTGGGAAAGGAAAGAAGAGTAGGAGGGAGGACAAATGTTCTGATGGTTTATTCTGATTCTTATTATTCTTCTTTTAGTTCTGTAAATGAAGTTTTCTTTATATTTTCTAAAGATTTGAGCCTGCTTTTGCCCTTCTCCTGTTCCTTATCTCACAGCAGAAAATGTGTAAATAATTCTAGTGAGTTCACTGACACTGGGCCAGTGCTCAGTCCACCTCATTTATTGATGCGTTATCCAGGAAATTGAATTAGAGAACCAAAACCACTACGCTTCATAGGTGTTTCTGCCCTGTTGAACCAAAACTGTTACACCTGGTATGCCAAGATCACAGGGCTTGGTGGTGGTGAAAGACGGGGGCAGGCAAAAGGCAAAATAGTGGCCTGTTGTTCACTACTTATTCACTCAGGAGAGGCAACTTTATTTTTGCTGTTTCTCAAGCATGCTACACCTCTCCAGCTCTGCATTCCTGACCAATGTATTTGATTTATAAAAGGAAACAATATTTATTTTTCAAGTCACCTAGGAACAGATGAGTGAATAAAAAAATATAACACAAGGTTCCCTTCAAGTAGCTAAGGAGCCTATACATGAAATCACAGCCATAGGTCTGTGTTTTGCTCATGAGAACCTAACACTGAATGTCAGTGTAACCCTGACACGCATAGGGAAGGCAGCACTGCCAACAATAATCTTAAAATCCTAAAGCAGATATTCGTCATTTAGGGTATATTTATGGGTAAAAATAAAAGTGGAAATCTTCAACTCAACTACAACTCAAAATACATTTCTCACCATGCCTGGCCTGCTGGAAAGCAGCTCTGCAGAGAAGGACCTGGGAGTCTTGGGGGACAACAAGCTGTCCATGAGCCAGCAGCGTGCCCTTGTGGCCAAAAAGGCAAACAGTGTCCTGGGGTACATCAGGAAGCGCATTGCCAGCAGGTTGAGGGAGGTGATCCTGGCCCTCTACTCAGCCCTTGTAAGGGCATATCTGGAGTGCTGTGTCCAGTTCTGGCCTCTCCAGTAGAGGAGAGACATGGGGCTCCTGGTGTGGGTCCAATGGAGGGCAACAAAGATGATTAAAGGCCTGAAGCATCTCTCTTATGAGGACAGTCTGAGGGAGCTGGGCCTCTTCAGCCTCAAGAAGAGATGACTGAGATGGGACCTTATCAGTGTCTGTAAGTATCTGAAGGGATGGTGCCAAGGGGATGAAACCAGGCTCTCCCTAGAGACAGGACTAAAGCAATGGTGCAGAAACTGATGCACAGGAAGTTCCACCTGAATAGGAGGAGAAGCTTCTTTACTGTCCAGGTAACTGATTTCCTGGAGAGGTTGTGGAGTCTCCCACACAGGTGTGAGCATGTGGCTCATCCTACCACCCCTGATATAGTGATATACCTCCATATAAGTTCACACAGCAGCAGACACCATTGAAATACTGCAGAACTCCCCCAAGGTGTCCCAAGCAGTTGCTGTAGAACCAGATTGCTGCTTTTCACACAGCTCTGAGAAAAAAAGTCATCCCTGCACCTTCCCCCACATTACATGATAACAAAAAATTCTGTGAGAAGCTGCCCCTCTGAACAGCATTGTTCCCACTCTTCTGAGCTGCATCCATGCCAACATGCTCACCCACCAACCCCAGAAGAGTGGGAAGTGATTCACCTCAGTTTTGCAGAACTGTAGAAAACTCTCCTCTGCTTTGCTGCCAGTGTTCAAAGGCCCTCATAAGTCCAGAAAAGAAATTATGAGGAGGGATTAATGTAACCAGGTTATATGCAAACCCTGCTTCTGCCTGTTAAATTCTTGCCTAAGGACAATTCCATGTCTGCCTTCAGGGCTGTGATGCACTCCAGCTGAAGTAACATTATATATACCTGTATATGTTAATGTATACCTAGCTTTTGTTTTAATTTAATTCTTTGACTGGCTATACCTCTCCTGCAGAACATGAGAAAATAATCTGTGCAAATTTGTAAGTAACATTTACTGAGGAATCAGTAATGGTAAATGCAACTCAAGCTGTGCAGTGATTATTACAATCAATTATTACAATCAGTGTGATAAATGTAACAGCACAAGATAACAACAGAAAAATGAACAGTAGCTTCTGCAAAATTTTAATAGATAATAAAGGTTCCCCAAATTTTAGTCAAATGTCTATGATATATTTATGTTTTAGAATAGCATTTTAAAAGATACTAAAGGCATATTTCATGTTCTCTATTTGTAATCAACTACTTATCATAAAAGTAGAGAGAATTACATTTAAAATTTTGTATACCAATGTGTTGCAAAATTATTTTCTGAATCTTTTAAAAATATGTTTAAATAAATAAAAATGTATGTTTAGTATATATACATGAGACCTGCATACATGCACATTTACTGATTTATGTTATGTCATAGATAAAACTTCTTTAACCTAAAGAAGCAAATACAAGAAAATCACAGAAATGCTGAAAGCACAAAATGATTTCCTTATCTGAAATTAAAAAGTGAATTGATACTGGAAGTTACCTTTGAAACTATTACTCTTGGCAAGTTCTTTTATGTATTTGTTTTCTTGTGACTGGAGATAAAAACACTAAATCATCATCCATGGTTTTGTTGCATTCTGCTACCGGTAAGTCTTTACACATGTCTTTATTTGTTGTAACTCATTCAGAGCTCTTAAAAACTTGTATCTTTCAAACAAATAATATTTTTACTTGGAGTTTAGTGTATTGGGGTTTTTTCCCCCAAGGTATTTCTGCTGCGTAATTCTGAACAGAAATACAGTATTGATGTTTAAGTGAAAAAAGCCGTTCTCCTCCCTCATCATTATTTTTGCCATTTTGGGGAAAAAATGCAAACCAAAAACCCCAACAGAATAACTCTACTTTTTGAGACAAAAATGAGTATCTTAAAACTCAAATTATTCACTGGAAATATACTCAGCGAATAACAGTCCGCCTTTCTTCCCTGAAGTAATTGGTTTTGACTGGGTAGGGTTATTTGTATTTGAAAATTTCATAGCAGGCAGAATCTTTTTAAAACATTACTTACAGTTTTATATGAAAGGAAAATTTGCAGCAACAGAAATACATTCAAAGTGATTTTTCTGAGAGTCACCATTTTAAGGAACGAAAATCTGGGTCTAGTATGAGTTATTTTTACGTGAATTATTCTGTGACTCCTGCCATCCTTCCTTCCAGTATACATTCCCCTACCATTTTTCATTATAAGCACTGTATTTTCATGTAGTAGTCAATATAACTTGGAAAACTTGAGCTATAACCATACTTATATGCCACACACATACCTAATTACCAAAACCATTGATGACTAATGCTATGCATCTCCCTCATTAAGTGCTGCCCTAGGATGTCTGACAGAAAATTTGAATGGGAGAATAGAGGAAATCACAAATTTCTCTTAATTATTCCCCAGATTCAGATGTCACTTTCTGGCTAATCACAGCATTTTGAAACAGAAATCTGAGGTTTTGTTACAGAAAGTGTTTTGAAAGAAGTTTGCTGAAAAATGAGGGAAAGAAATAGTCCTCTCTCCACCTCAAGATGGAAAACAAAAGTAATGAACTTCTAAGAGAATAATGGAAGGAAGCAATCATTTCCCCTTATGCACTCTTTCCTTCTTCTATCCCTCACAACCAGACCAAACATTTCACCCAGTTACCTTATTCATTATCTGGCTCTATCACTCCAGAATTTCACCCTTTCTTTTCACCCTTTTATCTTGCATTTAATCTTCCTTATCTATTAGAAATCTTATCATGCTAGCAATCATTTTTCAGAATGGAAAAAACCTCTTTGTGTTTATCCCATCAGAGATCACATTCAACCTGCAAAAAATCTGAATCTTTTCTGGCTTAGAGAGAGAGAGAGAGTTAGAACCAAAGATCTTTCTTTTTATATCTCTTTTTTTCTCCACACCCTTTAAATAATGCTTTCCTCCTACTCAACACTTTAAAGTATCCCTCTACATTTGTTTGGGAACATGGGCATGTGCAATTGTGCAAATGGTGCTTTATTACTATCATGGAGTACTTTTCATTACCCTTTCACCTTTGAGAAAAGGTCTTTTTTCCACCTAAAAACAGTTTACAAGATACATAATGTCACTTCATTTGTTGCCCAGGAGTCCAATTAATTTTAAAAATTATATTTTCATCTGCATTTATCTGTTGCTGATCATTTCTGTGCAATAAGTTCAGGTCTGTATGAAACACCACCTACTGGATTTTAAGCAAGCTAAGCCTGCAGTTATAATTACTGATGTGTATGTTGTGTTTCTGAATGTGAAAATGGTCATCATCCATTTGCATGTGCAATTATCCATTCTGCATATACCATCTGCAGGTGAAGGTTTCGGAGGCCACAGTGGTCATTTCACATGCAAATTAGATGTTGACTACACTTGCATGCTTTACATGCAATTACTCATTTAAGACACCTAAAAATCAAGAGCTAAAATTGCTTTTTACAATAAAGGCAATGATCAAATTCATCAGCCTGACAAAGTTCTAATAAGGACGAATGTGTGAAATTTTGTGTCATATTATCATTGTGTTTAGTAGTTATGAAAAGCTGCTGTTGGACAAGTGAATAATGCAAAACTCTAACAAATCTGTGGATTGATTAGGGCATTTGAAGAAACAGTAGCTGATAAAAGGAAGGCTTTGATGCAAAGTTTGGCTTCAGGAAAGAAGTTGAGGTTCCATCATGAAGAATGAAGAATGAGAACATAGGTTCAGTTTTAAGGAAGGGAGAGGTAACCTTGTTGCCAAGTTGTAGAAGAACAAATCTTATGGTGTTAAATCCATTGTAGAGGATGTTGATCAGCTAGTCTTGAACCTGTGGCTGTTAGTCCACTGACATTTCACTGTTCAAGCTGCCTATATGTTGAGTTTAAGTCTCACACATATACCAATGACATTGAGGCTAAAATCCATGAATGAGTGAGGTGAAATAAAGGTTTTTATGCTCACTCAGAAGAATTACTTAAATTTCTATTCAGAATAGAATGTCTTCATCAGGACCTGCAAAAGCAGCAATTGCAACAGGAAAGGATTAACAGACATGCCCTTGTGGTTTGCTGAAGGAATGGGAACTTCTCCTAGACGAACCCAGTGAAGAACTTAACTTCTTTCATTAAAATCCAAGGCTAATTTGGAATTTGGATTCTGTTTGGTTCCATTCATTTGAAACACCATCATCAAACTGTTATCCTATTTGTGTGAGAGTTCTTGTCTTACATTTAAGTCTCTTGTAAAACATTTCATATTGAACATTTTTATTTCAGTCAAATTATAATGCACATTTCAACATCCTGTTTTCCATAATAATATAATCACTGACTTTCCAGAACTTCATGACTGTTCAAGGACAATATGGGGAATGATTTTGCTGACACCGAATTTATCCTTGTCAGAGTGTTTTAATTTTTTCTGCTTCAAAAGAAATTAAATATTTTTCTGTGGTCACAGATAGCCTCCAAGCTACCCAGCAAGCTTCACTAGCACAGACATAAACTAAGCAGATGGGTCTCCTGAACACTGAATTATGTTCCTAAGTTATTGAGTAGTAGTGCTTTTATAGAAGTCTAAGGTCAAGAGAGAGACAAGGTTTATAAGGAGAAGCAGTATTTTCTATCAAAAGAATTAATGCAATGCTGTAAAATAGTGATACATTTGGGGTTCAGAATGCCTTAAATGCTTCAAATAAACATCTCTGAATTGTTAAAAAAATAGAAAACTATAAAAATAATAACTATTATTAAGAAGAAATTATTTTTTTAAAAAAAGAAAACTAAAATAGTTTATCTATTTATAGTCTGTCCTTGTCTTCTCCTCCCTTACACGGTACTCATTTTTGTGATATATTGGAACTGGTGTTCAGTTTGTCAAGAAATATGACTACAAAATAGAGGCACAGAACTGGATCAGTCCATGTCACAGGTCTAGTCATCATTTTGTCAGGTAAACCCTTTCTTAAATGTATTCTGCTTACATGATTATGTTCCTTGTTTCCCCTTTTCCAATCACAAAAGTGTAGTTTAAAAATGTACTGCTCTAAATCTTAGAAACTTGTGCCTAAATTCTGCCTCACACTGATTGATTGATCATTTATTTTGTGGCAGGACGGCTGAAAAAGCTTTTAGCTTTCCCATGTTTGTGGTTGACCTTCTTATGTACTTCTCCAGAGCAATCATATCTGGTAGGATTTTGCTCACCTAAATAATCCAGATTTCCATATTTGTCTTCTTGGAAGAAATAAATTCATTTCCCTGATTGTCTCACAGCATGCGTTGGCCATACTTTAACATGACCTTTTTCAAACATGGAGACCAGAACTGGGTATGCTATTGCTGCCTTTATTGGCATATTAACTATCTGCCCTGAATTGCTGCATCTTTAAACTTTGGTTGTCTTGTTTTTTGGGTTTTTTTTCCTGACCACATCACATCACTGACTCACAGTCATCTTCTGATTACTAACGTACTCAATAAATTATACATTTGTCATGTGTTGTTTGTTCATTCTGTTCATTCTCCAAGTCTTTTCCCAGGAGGAGAAGCACGTCCATAGATGTGTCAGTCTTTAATAGCACTTTTTTTTTTCATCCTTAGCTCTGTGATATGCATCACAGCAATTTTTAAATTGCTATCTTATTTTTTCCATTTGAATGAAAAGGTCAGGACACTGGTGATGGTTGATAGTCCCTGAGCAGCTAAAACCAATGTTTCTGACCAACCATACAGATTTTTGTCCTTCACATAGAAAAACTTTGTCCCTACAGCAAAGTGTTGAATACTTATTAATGGCCTTAACCTGATATTCTGTGATGGCCATTCAGGTAATTTGGCAACAACAGAACTTGCCAGCAAAATCTTGAAAATTAGACAGAGATCTAGTGTCTGCAGGCAATCTTGCCCCTGATGAATTGCAGCTGTACTAATTACCAGAGTGGGAGCAGCCTTGCCCTTAATAGGTCACAGCTATGTCCCACAAGGATATGTGTTATAAAAGAGTGGATTGGCTAGCCATGAAGAAGAAGGAAAAAAAAAAATTTAAAAAAAAATATAAAAAAAAAAGAGAGAGGAAGTGAGAAGTTTACAGAGAGAAGGTATGAAAGCTTTACTGTAGGATAATAAAGGAGTGATGCTTGCCACCATCATTGGTGTCAGTCATTTGAGCCCACTATCAATCAGAGGAAAGGTATGAGAATTTTTAGGTAATAAGGGAGTGGTGCTTGTATCTGTTGTCCGCTGTCAATTGGTGTCCCAGGTGAGAAGTGAGCACAGACAATCTAGCATGAAATACTGTTACAGCCCATGTGACAGGTATGAACTGCCCACAGAAGCCTTTAATAGCACAGAAAATAATGTGCAGTATTTCATACAAACCATGAAGTCTTAATACCTCATACCCCAATGCTGCCTTGATACTGTCAGGGGGAGAGGAGTGAGTAACAAACTACAGTTAAATAATTCCGGAGCATTCTGAGACTGTCTGTAGTCTCTTCAGTGAGAGCTGGTATAGTTGGTTATACTTAGTTAGATCACTGATTTTAACAAGAGTAAGGAATATAGAAAGAGGACCCTGTTATCCACAGAGAAGAATGGCAGACAGAAGAGCCAAATGCTCCAAGCTCCCGGAAATTTAACTGAGAAGGAAAAAAAAAAAAAATATTAGTTTCACATTTTTTTAAATTGAAACCTCTCTTTTCAAGGAACATAAAAGCAAGTAAGATTTTCAGATTATTATCATTTCTGGGAACATGAACTTTGATATTGGTAATGAGGATATCTATGCACAGAATTCTTAATATATTTTTATCCATTGATTTTTAATTTGTTTCTTGGCAGACAGAAGGGATTCACTCAGAACCTCAAAACAAATTAAAATATGCAAAAGAGTGAAAAAATACAATGATATGCAAACCTGAGCTGAGATTATTTTAAAACTAATGAGTGAGGGGGGAAAAAAAGAGTACTTTAAAATGCCTTGATGGGTTTATTTTAAATATTGGGTGAATTATGCAGCCTGTTTTCTTGTTTTGTTAATGAAGCATCAGGACCTAAAATATATTTAGTGTTTCATGAATATGCAACAAATTGCTAAATATTTGCAAAGAGGTTTGGAGGTGTGAACTTTCCTGACAACTTACCAACCTGAACACTTAAAAATACTTTGATTCAAAAAATACTTTGAATCAGCAAGAAGTCAAACACAGAGCAGATACAGCTACTCTCTTTCCCTGAGGAAATTTCTAGTGACTTCTGGGTTTTGGTCAGAGAATGCAGAAGAGTAGCCACTGTGGATGATATCTTGACCTCATTCAAATAATGTCTTGATCAAAAAACAGATGGAGCTCTTCAAAGGCTCCCCATGTAGTCTGATAGGACCAAATTGGAGTAATTATTATAAGACACTGTTTCTTGTTTTGCAGTTGTCACTCAAAACAGGGCCTTTAGTGCACTTGGAGAGTTTGAAAACATTTTTTATCGCTGTTAAACACCAATTTATTTATAAAAGATCATAAGTAGAACCAGACTAACTATAAAAACTATAAAATGGAAGCAGTTTTGACAGAATGAAAATAGAAAGGAAAAAAAAAAATGAGCTTGGAGCTCTCCCTTTACTTGAAATTTTGATCATAGAATCAAAGAATGGCTTGAGCTGGACAGGACCTTAAAGATGACCTAGTGGTATAGATGGGCAATGTTGGCTCTCACAGTTAAGGGGTGAATACTATGTGTGTGTTAGAAAAGTTTTATAGATGTATAGTTATATTATTATGTTCTCTCCATAGTTCTCTTTCCCTTCCCCCTTGTATTGTTGTCAATGGTCAAAGCATTTGGGGAGGGCAGGTTTGTTACTAGGAGGCACGTCATGGCAACACCTGACACTCAATCAAGTGGAAAGAAAATGATCTCCACTAATGGACAGCAGAAAAGGAGCTGACTGACAAGACTTTGGGACAGGCCAAGAGTATAAAAAGTTGAGCATCCATTATGTAGATGAGCACATGGCGGTTTAGTCTTATGCTCCCAGTGCTGCTCTTCTCCTTCTTCAGTATTTTGTTGTAGTATAGTTTGTTAAGGTTTAATAAATCTTTGAAATTTTAAGAGTGAGCATTGTTTATCACATCTAGTTCCAGCTCCACTGCCATGGGTGGGGAACCCTCTACTAGAACAGGTGGCCCAGAGCCACATCCAGCCTAGTCTTAAACATTTCCAGGGATGGGGCGTCCACAGCTTCACTGGGTAATCTGTGCCCATGCCTCACCACAGTAACAGAAAAGAATTTCTTTTTACTATCTAATATAAATTACTGTCCTTCTGTTTAAATTAATTGCAACCTTGTCCTGTCGCTGATTTCATTTGCAAAAAGTCCCTCTCCAGCTTCATTGTAGGCTGAAATTGTACAACTGCATTTCCAGTAGTCTGTCTACAACTGAATACTGCTCCAGCCCTCAAATATTCGTTTTCCAAGAAAGTCAACCCAGGGATATGCTTTTTGCTCCATCTGTGGTTCAGAACACTGCAGCACATGTTAACAGATTCCTCTGTTACCGTTGGCATGCCTTCCATACATACAATTACCTTGGAGGTCTGACCTTTCTGGTTTCCTGAACCCTAGGCATAACCCTAACCTTAAGAGGAGCACTAGCAGCAGCCTTGGGCTAAGGGTGGTGCCAAGCAGAAAAGTGTGGAGAGAGCCATGCTGTGGCTGTCCTGTGTTCACCTTGACATAACTTTTGTAGCTGCAGAATCCCAGGAGCTTTGGGCTTTGTGGTTTTCTGAACCTGAGTTTAGGGCTCTGCCTAGGGTTGGGGTTCAGAAAACCACAAAGCCTCAAGCCCTATGGACTCTGCAGCTACAAAAGTTATGCCAAGGTGAGCACAGGACTGCCACAGCATGGCTCTCTCCACACTTTTCTGCTTGGCACCACCCTTAGCCCAAGGCTGCTGTTAGTGCTCCTCCTAGAAATAAGGTTATGCCTATGATTAAGGTTCAGGTTCAGAAAACTGCAAAGCCCAGAGCTCCAAGAACACTGCAGCTGCAAAAGCCATACCAAGGTGTGGAATGCCTCTGCCCAAATAGGCAGGAATTCAATTTTAGACATGCAGTGTTAAGGTGAGGGATGTGACTTTAAGTCACAGGAGGAATGGACTTCCACCCATCTGCCTTGGAGGCTGTGCCCTATAAGCCTGGGAAGTGTTCTCTATCCCCAAATCCCTTATAAAATATCAGCCCAGAATGTTCTACCTTTTTTATGTTGCTATTTGTTATATGCTGCTGCATTTATTTTAATAACCCCTCCATGGTACCCCTATTGGTTTGTACCCCTGAGACTCTCATTTGATGTATTCCTATTGGACCCAGAGCCTAAACTCCACCCTTGCTCTAACCCATAAAATTCACCACCCTGCCATTGTTATTACTTTTTCGTTTCTGGTTTATTCTCAGTTAAATCATGTAATGGTGACATGTGAAATAAATGGATTACTGAGTTTAACCAAACGGAGACCCATCTCATTTGTTTCCCACATCAGTCGCTGGTGACTGCACCATCCCTGCACCAGATGTTGTTGCAGCACGAGACAACAGCAAGGGGGAAGAAAAGACTGCCACAACGTGGCTCCTTACATTACATTTGTCCTTAGCACCATTCACAGCCCAAGGCTCCTTTTACTGCTCTGCCTAGGGTTAGGTTTATGCCTGGGAATAGTGTTAGAACCAGGGTTAGGCTTCAGAAAACCAAATCCCCAGAGTGCCAATAACTTGGAGCTAAAAAAGGCATGGCAAGGGGCACAGAAACAGGTCAAAACACGGCTCCTTCTGTACTTTCCTGCTTGGCACCAGGCTCTGCCCAAGTTTCCTTTGACAACACTACTTAGGGTTACAGTTACACCTAGGATTAGGTTTCAATAAACCACAAAGACTAAGCACCAATCACACTGCAACTACAAAAAGCATGCCAAGTGGAATAAAAGACTACCAAAGCATTGCTCCTTCCACACCATTCTTCTTGGCACCAGGCTAAGCAAAAAGCTACTTTTATGCTCTCCCAGAGGTTAGGGTTGCGCCTAGGGTTAGGGTTACACCTAGCGTTACAGTCGACAAAACTAAAAATTCCAGAGCTCCAGGGATAGTGCAGCTACAATAGGTATAACAAACTGAATAGAACACCACCAAAAAATAACTCTATAAATTTTTGACTGGCACTTGTCTCAGCCAAAGACTCTATTCACTGCCCCACCAAGGGTTAGAGTTACACCTAGGGTTCCTGTAAAGAAAAGTTTAAAGCCCAGAGGTGCAGGGACTGTGAAGCTACAATAGACATGACAAACTGAATAAAAGAATGCCACTAAATACCATTCTCTATAACTTTTTCCTTGGCACCTGTCTCAGCCCAAACTACTTTTCACTTCTCTAATTAGAATTAGGGTTATGCTTAGGGTTAGGATTATGCCTAGATTTGTGGTTCAGAAAATTACAAAGCTCAGAGCTCAAGCGATAGTGCAGCTACAATAGACACGCCAAACTGAATAGAAGACCACCACAAAATATCTGTCTTTATAAATTTTTCCTTGTCACCTCTCTCAGCGCAAGGCTCTTTTCATCCCTCTAATTAGAATTAGGGTTACACCTAGGCTTAAGGTTATGGCAAGAATTATAGTTCAGAAGACCACAAAGTCCAGAGCGGCGCAGACTGTGCAGCTACAAAACCCATGCCAAAAGGAAAAAAAAAGTCTCCCATACCATAGCTCCTTCAATGCCTGTCTTCTTGGCACCATACTCAGTGCAAGACTATTTTCACTGCTTGAAATTGGATTGGGGTTATGCCTAGAGTTAGGGTTACGCCTAAGGTTACAGTTCAAATACCTACAATGCCCAGAGCTCCATGATCTGTTCGGCTGCAGTAGACCTGTAAAACTGAACAGAAAATCCCAACCAAATAGCTAGTATTCTGAACCCTAACCCTAGGCATAGCCCTAACCCTGGATGAGTCAGAGCAAAGAGCCTAGGGCTGAGTATGGTGCAAAGTAGAGAAGTATTTAATGAGCCATGTTATTCCAGAAGTTTCTTCCCCTTGGGATTCCATTTGTAGCTGAGCAGTCCGCAGAGCACAGGGATTTCTGGTCTTCTGAACGCTAAACCTAGGCGTAAACCTAACAATACACATAAACCTAACTCTAGGCAGAGCAGTGAAAAGAGCCTTGGACCTTTTCAACAGAGAGGTGCCAGCCCAAAAGTTATAAAAAGAAATATTTAGTGGTGGTTTTCTACATAGTTTGGCAGGTCTATTGTAGCTGCAGTGTGCCTTGAGCTCTGGGCTTTATAGTTTTCTGAACACTAAGGCTAGGCATAACCTTAGCCCTAGATGTAACCCTGACCCTAGGAGGAGCAGTGAAAAGAGCCTGGGGCTAAGACAGGTGCCAAAAAAAATTATATAGAGACATCAGTTTCGTGGAGGTTTTCTATTCAGTTTGGCAAGTCTACTGTAGCTGCACAGTCCCTGGAGCTCTGGGCTTTGTAGTTTTCTGAACCTTAACCCTAGGTGTAACCCTAACCCTAGGCGCAATCCTAGGTTGAGCAGTGAAAAGAGCCAGCGGCTAAGACAGGTGCCAAACAAAAATACATAGAGAGAGCTATTTAGTGGTGGTTTTCTATTCAGTTTGGCAGGTCTATTGTAGGTGCACAGTCCCTGGATCTCTGGGCTTTGTAGTTTTCTGAACCCTAACCCTAGGTGTAACCCTAGGTGGAGCAGTGAAAAGAGCCAGGGGCTAAGACAGGTGCCAAACAAAAAGATACAGACAGCTATTTAGATGTGGTTTTCTATTCAGTAACACTGGTCTCTTGCAGCTGCAGTGTGCTTGGAGCTCTGCTGTTGTAGTTTTTTGAACTCTAACATCAGGGGTAACCCTAAACCTAGGCATAACTCTAACCCTAGGTGGAACAGTGAAAAGAGCCTGGGGCTTTGACAGGTCTCAAACAAAAAGATACAGAGAGAACTATTTCTTGGTGGTTTTCTATTCAGCTTGGCAGGACAATTGTACCTGCAGTGTGCTTTGAGCTCCATGCTTTGTAATTTTCTGAACACTAACCCGAGGCGTAACCCTAAGCCTAGGCTTAACCCTAGGTGGATCGGTGACAAGAGCCTTGGGCTGAGAGAGGTACCAACCCAAAAGTTTTAAAATTGTAGATTTAATGGTGGTTTTCTACTCAGATTGGCAGGTATACTGCAGCTGAAGTGTGCCTGGAGATCCAGGCATTGTAGTGCCTAACCCTAACCCTAGGCGTAACCCTAACCAGAGGAGGAGCAGTGAAAATAGACTGGGGCTAAGACAGATGCCAAACATATAGGGAGAGCTATTTAGTGGTGGTTTTCTATTCAGTTTGGCAGGTCTATTGTGGCTGCACAGTCCCTGGAGCTCTGGGATTTGTAGTTTACTGAACCCTAACCCTAGACATAACCCTAACCCTAGGCATAATTCTAGGTGAAGCAATGAAAAGAGCTTTGGGCTGAGAGAGATACCAAGGCAAAAGTTAAAAAAAGAAATATTTAATGGTGGTTTTCCAATCAGTTTGTCAGGTCTATTCCAGCCGAAGTGTGCTTGGAGATCCAGGCTTTATAGTTTTCTGAACCCTAACCATAGGTGTAACCTTAACCCTAGGCATAAACCATAACCCTAGGTGAAGCAGTGAAAAGAGCCTGGGCTGAGAGAGTTGCCAAAACAAAGGAGATAAAAAGAAATATTTAGTGGTGGTTTTCTATTCAGTTTGGCAGGACTATTGTGGCTGGAGTGTGCTTGGAACTCCAAGCTTTGTACTTTTTGGAACCCTAACCCTAGGCATAACCCTAATGCTAGGCGTGACCCTAACCCTAGGTGGTGCAGTGAAAAGAGCACGTGGCTATGTAAGGTGCCAAACAAAAATTTTAAAAATAAATATTTTTTTGGTGGTGTTCTATTCAGTTTGGCAGGTCTATTGCAGCTGCAGTGTGGTTCTAGCTCCAGATTTTGTAATTTTCTGTACCCTAACCCTAAGGATAACCTTAACCCTAGGCATAACCCTAAGGCTAGGGATGACCCTAACTGTAGGTGGTGCAGTGAAAAGAGCACGGGGCTATGTCAGGTGCCAAACAAAAATTATAAAAAGAAATATTTAATGGTGGTCTTCTATTCAGTTTAGCAGGTCTATTGTAGGTGCACAGTCCCTGGAGCTCTGGGCTTTGTAGTTTTCTGAACCATAACCCTAGGCATAACCCTAGGTGGAGCAGTGACAAGAGCCTTGGGCTGAGACAGGTGCCAATGCAAAAGTTTTAAAATGGTATATTTAATGGTGGTTTTCTATTCAGTTTGGAAGGACAATTGGAGCTGCATTGTGCTTGGAGCTCCGGGCTTTGTGCTTTTCTGAACCCTAACCCTAGGCATAACCCTAACCCTAGGCGTAACCCTAACCCTTGTTGGAGCATTGAAAAGAGTCAGGGGCTAAGACAGGAGCCAAATAAAAATATATAGAGAGAGCTATTTAGTGGTGGTTTTCTATTCTGTGCCACGTCCTAACCATAGTCATAATCCTAACCCTTGGTAAAGCTTTAACATCAGCACATCTTTTTGTTATAACGTGATACAAAACATTCTTCAAATGTTGGAATTCCTAAAATATATCTAAAATATTCTCATGTATGGATCCATAAACTCTGTTGTTTTTTGAACTATCTTTCCAAATAGAACAAACCACCATTATTTTCTCTGGTTAAGTAAAGTTTATTTGCAATTCTGAGGGACAGTGTTTTATGGATGGAGTAATAAAGGATTAACTTGTAAAACAGTGTTTGAATATATGCATATTCCCCTGAATAATAGGATTAAATACAGTCACTTTGCCACAGGAGTACTCCCTTCTTGTTTCTAGCTATATCATAAATCATTTTATGGTACGAAAGTGCATTAATCAGAAAAAACCAAATAATGTCTATGAGTATAACCACCCCACCTTGAATAGCTGATTTCAGATGTCATCAACAGTAAAATGGATGGTCTTCCCCTAGAAACAGTGATGCACTAAAATTACCAATAGAATATCAGGGTGTTATGTTGATGGCATGCTTGTAAGATTTTTTTTGTACCAATAACACCTTGAGATTTAATTGCATCAATTTAAAGATATGAGGAATCTTACTGTCAATAAGGATGAAGAATGTGGAAATCACTAGCTGACAGCAGATCCACACCAGATATCCACTGTCATAGCACTGCAGCACTCATCGAGGTACGTATTCAGTTGGAAAATCTTCCATTTGTTGTTTAATTCACTGTTTCTGATTATGCTCTCCCTTAAAACATGCTTTGGGGTAAAGCAGGTACAGCAGCAGCACAGCTAGGCTGTGTTCACTTTGGGCTGACCTGGTCTGTCTTTAGTATTGCTGCCAGGGTCATGCTATTCAGTCTGTGAGGCAGCTTGGTTTGTGTTCAGCTGCCCAATGCACTGCGCTCCACTGTGCCAGACTGGCAGAGCTCCCACCTGGGATGAGATGCAATGCCTAGGACCAGTAACTTTGGAAACTCCTTCTACACGAAGTCAGATATGTCTTCAGACTCTGAATAGTATGATGAATTGCTGCAGGTTTTTTTTCCAGGTTCCTGGCATATCCTGGTGCCTTTCATCAACTTTTCCCTTGTCCTTTGACAACAGAGTCTGTGTGCTTCACTGTAAGGTAAAGTAGCACTTCCATAGGCCACCATCTATGCAAAAAATTATTCCTCCTTGTCGTGTGCTATATTATAGTAGTCAATTACACTGTAGCATTCAGGGACCATTAGGGAAGACATATGTCCCTCTTATATCTAATTCAATGCTTTGATTTCCAAAAGGTGCCAAAAACCTGCTTCACACAGGGAAATTAAAAGAACTATGACCTGCAGGGAAAAAAAAAAAAAGTAAAAAGAATAGATAAAAGAAATTTAAGGGAAACTGGAAACCAAAAAACCAAGCTAAATGTGAAAAGGAAATTGTACATTAGGTTTTTACATAGTTTAAGCAGGGAAAATATACATAATATACAAAATACTCATTTCTTTCATTAGAGGCATCTTCTAAGAATGGCATGTATAAAACAAAATAAGAAAAATACATGCAAGCATGGCTAAAAATTAAGGTGCTAGACTAAGTGAATCAGTGAGGAACAATAATACAGAATAACGGGCAAACATTGCTCTTGGGTCTGAAAATGATATAGGGAGGTGTGTCAAGCATAAAGAAAGCATCTTAAAAATGTGCAGATTAGAAAGATTTCTGTTCAAGCAGGAATAATTATCTGACAAGAGTAGAAAAGGCTTGAATGAAATACTTATAACTATTTTATATTATTAATCAGCAAAACCAATAAAAATGACTGCTTCCCAGCAGGTGGCACCGAAGCTAATGAGTTCTAATTCACTTCAGCATCTTTCTCCAATCTTCAATAAAAATTGGTAGATTTTCATACTGGAAGGTTTCCTCATTCTCTTTCTGGAAGGTCCCTATTGGAGATCTTAAGGAGTCAGAGAACAAAATAAGGCCCAACAGAAAGATTTCAAGTATCACAAAATGTTGCCATTAAAAACTGTCTGGTTTAAAAGAAGATGCCTTTTTCGTTCATAAATACTGGGGAAGGAAATCTTACAACTCTACAGAAACTTGGCTGTATCCCCTTTGCTTCAAAAGTCATAGATCATGTTTTGCTGCCTAAACCTCTAGTTAGTCCCTTCAATCTACTTTTCTTGAAAAGCTTTGCAATTCAGACTAATATTCTCCCTTTGTATCTTAGAAATTATAGGCAAAACACTAATACGACAGCTGAAAAATGTGGTTAGTGTGAGATACGTGGTGTGCAGCCCCATGGAATCACAGTGTGGTAGATGGATGTTCTGCAGGCTTACCAGACATCCTGATTTGTATGCAGCAATTCTGTCCTCTTTCTGAGACTTCCACATTATGCCAGGGATTATGATTGTTCTGAGACTCCTGATCCCTAGGAGAGGCATGCAGAAAAATATCTGAAAGTGCTACAGTGAGGCAAAGTTGTAAAGGAACAGCTGGAGGGACCAGACATTGACAACAAAACAGGGAAAAGACAATCCCACAGGCTTCAGAGAGATAATTGAATGACATCACCTGTCCCTAGCATTCCTGATATTCTACCATTCTTTTTTCCTTGTCTATTATTATGTCACTGCAAATAATAACTCTGCCTTTAATAATACAGAAAAGATATATACTCTAACTATTTCAAAGTTTTATAAATCATTCTACCTTCATAATTTGTCTTCTGCATCCTTGAAAGTCTAGTAAAGAGTGAAAAATCCTGTTAGCCAACATGATCTGTTCTAAAGAAATCTTTTTTTTTTTCCTTTTTGGTTTTTTTAATTTTTGAAGTATTTGTTTTAAAAAGTTATCTGTACAGCTGTCCCATTATATGACAATATTTAAATTTTAAAATCAATTTGCAAATTACTCTTCTGTAATCTATGCATTAGTTCATTAATAATGGATTCCCATGTGATGCTTCCTTATTGTTTTTTAATGGAAGAAATTTAGCAGGTTGCTCTCCTAATTGTGTCTTGATTATGTTCCAGTTTTTACAATAGACTTTCCTAAGATGAACTTAAACACAATTAGCTCTCTTCAACGTCAGTTTCCCTGAAAATGTATATCTAACTGGTACAGCAGGCCTTCTGCTTGTGCATTCACACAAGAAGCTGAAAGCAGTCCAGCAGAGAAATTGTGAATTTGGGAGGCTATGCTTATTAGAAGTGAATGCAGTAGTGTAGACAAGCATACCTGCAAATAATACTATGTCATTCACAAAATAGGTCAGTGAAAAACACATCTTTTCAAGGTACTTTGACAGAGAAACAAAAATCTCAAAAGAGTACAGAATTAGTTAAATTAACAGAGAAGCCTAAAATTCATATCTTTGCAAAAATTAGCTAAGGCTAACTTCAAGGAGAATACTGTTGTACAGATAAACATATATTCTGACCAAAATTGTTGCTAAAAGTATTAAAATTGTAATCAGAGTTTCTCAAAAGCCAGGAAGTGATGGAAATAAGGTTTTTTGTGGAAACCTATGTATATATTATTCAAAGTGTTTTCCTGAAGGAACCTGGTTCGTGAGCGTCATCTCTGCTTCACAGGATCAGGGAGTATTCAGATATACTAATCTAAGGCTTAAAAGGAGAGATTAGGCCATCCCTGGACAAAGTAGCTCCCATCTGTATGGGTTGCCATGCAGAGAGAGACAGAACCACATAGCTGGCAGCTTGGCAGCAGTTTGTTTTATGGCAAGGGAATGTCTAGCAGTGTGATCAAAGAACTGCCCAGCTTCTGAAGGAGAGTGGTTTTGAGCTATTCTCAACTCATCTTCTCTTTAGCTTATCTTTGTTCCCCTCTCTTCTGTTTCTTCTGTCTCTCCCTTTCCTCCTCCTTGTCTCCTCCTTTCACTTTTTATTAATCTGTCCCATCTCTTCCTACCTTCCCTGTGTCCAGTCAGTTAAATTTCTATACTAGAATTTTTCCTCATTAGGCATTATTAGGCTCATTAGCTGATTGTAAAGATGGGAACTCAGTGCAGAATCTGGTGCCACAACACCCCTAAAAAGGTAGGAGCAACAACAGACATAGGAATATTACTGTAATCAGGAATATCCCCCTAAACATCTGAATCCCGAGGATGGAGCATGCCTGGACATTTGGGGAGGCAGGGACAGGGCTATAGCTCAGGAGGCAACTAAGACATGGAAACAACAGCACCTTCAGAGGACAGAAAAAAATAGTTTTATCAAGTCATATATAATCAAGTTAACAATACTTCAAAAGCTTTATAGTTTATTCAAATTTGGAGAAGTTTTCATAAAATCAGGAAAAAAAAATCTCATATTCTTTTTACATCAGAAATCAACCTGACAAATGTCAAGTTCTTGCTCCATAGAACAGAGACCTAACGAGATACCTTTAAGAAGACTTTTAAAATGTGGAAAATAATATTAGTCTTGTCCTCTGAAAATTTCTGGATTTTTTTCAGTTAAAACTCTCCCAAATATAGAAACATACAAACTAGCCCACATATAACATGAACATAAATATTTAAAAAGTTTGATGATATTTTCAGCAACTAGGAGTCATAGGCTAGAAATTACTGGGAAACTCATCATTATGAGATGTATTACCTTGTCAATAGTGTTGAAGAGGGAAATGACCCATTACTAAAACACACAAAAAATTACAAAAACTCCATCTGTAATATTTTCCTGTCTTGCAGGAAATTGTCTAACCTGCATCTGTACAAAGAGCAAATAGCACTTTTTGTTAGCTAAGCTGTTTTCAAATATTGATTGATAAAGACCTTTCTGCTATTGATGGTAAATTTTCTATTATTCTGATGATTCTCAAGCTCCAGCACAAAAAAAGTTTGCAGTAGGGCTTTGTATGTTCCAAATTACAGAAAATTACAAATAATAAAATATCAATGTATCTTTAAATTGTGTACAGCATTTGCCAACAATACTTCATTCTTTAATAAGTGTCAGAAAGATGATAAATTTTTTTTCCTGCAGATTTTCTTCATAACAACAAAGCTATTAATGTAACTCACCACAAGAAAAATATGCTTTGTTTCAACCAAACCACTGGAAGAGCCCAGCAGAGGTTGGTAGCACATACTTTATGAGTTTGATTGCCTGTGGTTTCATAGCTCTGATCAATAAACTAATTGAGCTGTGTCAAATTGGTCTTCTGGGCTTTTACTCCTATTAGAAGTAACTCATACTCCGTTTTGGAATAAACACATAGAGGAGATAGGCACAGTGACGACTCCTCTGTGAACAGCCTAGATGTACTGCACATCTTCTCTTTGTTTTCCCTCATAGCTCATTCTGTTAGGATAAATACAGTTTCCATGACCCTGATGTTTCTTAAACTTTTACTTGATTTTAGTGAAACTCTCTTTTTAACCCCACAACAGCTTTAAACATTCTGTCCTGCTTTACTAGTGGTCATCACCTGCTTTTATGATCTGAGTCCTTCACTGCCTTGCTGAGGCAGTGCCACATTTTTAACTTTCATTTATCAGGCCTTGCAATATCTTTGTCCTGTGTTGTTTTTACTGTATGTTATTTTTGCTATACTATGCATGTGAAATCCAAATGTGAGGATCAATAATCTTTGCATTTTGATTAAAAGCTCGAGGGGAGGTAATCAAGTACATGACTTTATTTACTTATTTATATATTTTTCTGGTGACTTTCAATTGTATTTAGATATCTCTGAACTGCATTTTGAAGATTTTACAGGAGTCTGCTCCAAGACTACTGGGATCTTTCTGCTTCACTATTGACTTCATAATGTCTCCAGAGCTTTATATCAAAACAAATTCCAGAAGGCATGCACAGATTGTCAACTTCCAGAAGCATTAAAAGCAAAGGCAACAATGTCAAGGAAAGAATTTCTATGTGCAGTGCTGTACCTACAGTTAGTCCAGAATCTGTCTGGTCTAACAGGTCCTTTTTTGTCCCACCTACAGATCCTTCTAATATTGCCACTTGTAGATACCCAGGTAAGTTTCTCTGGAGATTGCAGTCCTGAGCATACTAATGAGGAGCTTCCTTGAGAACCGTGTTTGCCAGAGGGGTCAGGATCTGGTTTTGTACTTCCCTTTCCTCTGGTCTTCTCCTGTTTTGCATTAGATGTACACAGAGTTATTTTCAAAGAACCTTGTGCAGTAGTGCAACTAAGAGGTATGGGCAGATCCTTCTTAAGTAATCAAAATAACATCAAGATGAAACTAAACTTTAGGAAGTGTTCCACTAGCATTTACTCTATTAACAGGAAAAGGTTTTGGCCTTCTGATCAGCTAAGGCCTTAAAATATGTTAATTTTAATAACAACACTAAATTTTTATGCTGTCATAGTCAAATGATCTGTATGTTCTACTGCTGCAAGTCATGCAAACCTTTGAGTATAATATCATGACTCTTTTTTAGAGCTACAGGTATAAAGGAAAGAAATTTTATTTGTGTTTTCAAAGTTCCCTAGGATTTGGTGGTTGAAAAAAGTATGTAATGTTGTGACTTTACTGGCAGCAAGAACAGTTCTTCAAATTGTTTTCTTTGGGTTTCTTTGGGTTTTTGGTTTTGTGAGGTTTTTTTGAGAAGGGAGACTATCTTTTGCACTTTGCACACTTAAGATATTAACTTTATAGAAGTTACTTTTAAGGTTAGAGGTAGGAGGCAAAACTTCTTTCATGACAGCTTTTTTTATTTTCCAGCTGCACTTCTGTGAAGAGATAAATGTAACATTTAGCAAATTCACCCTGACAGTTTTACTGTTTTGCTCACACTTAGTGATTCCTCCACTAAAGAGTTAACTGGAGCTTTTGCCCATTAGTACTACTACCTTTCCCATCAACAAATAATAACCTTTGATCTGCTTTTAGAAGTGATTTAAATCTGCAATAACTGAAACACTGACTACCAAGGAAGGTTGTGATGGGAAGAACCCTGAGTTATGCTCTGGCAGATGCATATTTAGCAGGAACAGAGGACATGGAGAAAATCAATCAGCTGTCATTACTTTTCTGAAAACATCCCATAATTCTTGCAAAGAACAGATATGCTGTCCTGCAATTGACCCAATTGATGGGAAAGAGTTCATAGGACATTTAACACAAAAAAAACCTTATACTTGACCATCAAGGCATGCAAACAGAAGCAAAGAGAATATGGAAACAATTTCCTGAGGAAAAATTTAAGCTTAGAATAGACTAAACCCTGTGGGTGCCACTCACCCAAATTACTTTTCATAGGAGATGTTCTTGTGGACTGGCTGGCTGTGCTACACTTACTGGTGTGCCAGCTTCTTAGTAAGTACTTGCTAACACCACATTTTCTCTTTGAGAACCCAGCAGCAGCTGATTAAAATGATGGAAGACCAGCATCTAAAGTCAAAGTAGCATTTAATTGCCAAAGAGGGCATAAGATTTAGGAGTATTTTAACACAACAAAAAGACCCAATGCATCTTTTTCTGTATGAACTCAGAGGGCCTATCTATTCCTCTAGTATGATATCAGCCTATGTTTTCCCCTGGACTGGGAAAGCAAGAATGTTTGGTGGCATTAACTAAGATTCAGTTGCAAATGTTTTGTTATCTATTAAAGACTCAAGTAAACTGATAGCTAATGCATCAAAGAATTTTAAAGTAGTAAAATGCATATGGAATAATTCTTGGGAGAATAAAATAAAATTGTGAGGAAAAAATCAATTGTTCCGCATTTTGTATCTAAAAATCATGTTTTGTTTTCCCAAAGAATATGGTATTGCAACATTAATTAATGGCAATGTCTCCCATAAGTTCAGGATTGGGACCAGTCTCTACTCTCCAGCTCAATAAATCTATAATGAAAACCAGTGTAATGCCCAAAGTATTAGTAAAGGCATACTTCTATACCTTCTACATGCCTTCATTCTTTATTAATGCACAAAAACTTTTCCCCTACAAATTGGTAGAAAACCAATAATGAATAAATCATTCAAATAACCTTTTAGCAGAGCTGTATGTTAATGATAATCATCAATATCTTACATTCCCTCAGGAAGAAAGTCAGTATTTAAAGTTATTTGCTTTGGGAAATGTTTGGGCAACAGGCATTCTTGTTGCTTCAAAACGACAGCAGGGAGTCTGAAGCATACTGTTAACACCCTCTTGAGTAGATGTGACTACATTTCCAACCTATTGAAATTCCTGCTGTGTTGCTTTGTATTTAATCACAGTCTTTATTGGCATTTATTCATTGTAACTGTACTTTATTCATTTATTCACTTAAATGTTTATACAAAATTGAATATCTAAGACTGTGGCAGCATCTTTTATGAGCAACAAATAAAAATTAATCCTGCTTTCATTGCATGTGCACATCTATTCAACAGATGCCCTGTTATTGTTTGATAGATGCCTGTGCCAGAAAAAGAGCTAGAAGCATATTCTGTTTAGTTTAGAAATAATTGGTCCTTAAAAGATTTTTGGTTTTCTATTTATCAGATACAAGAACATATGTTTATGCATACACTCATTTTATAGTAAGACTGTCATTTGTACTTTCTACAGTAAGAGCTCTGATTATTTGCCACAGTCAGAATTCTGATTAAAAGGAAGTATTGCAGATCAGAGTCTTCACTGCTAAAAGTCATTCTATTTTCATTTTTCACAGATAAAGACTGGGGCCAATACAGGCTGACTGAGAGTATGGTCAGTGTTTCTCATAATTACATAAAAAAAAGAGTAAGTCCTTATTATCAAATTACTTCTGTTTTCCTCGTAGTTGTTTTTTTTTTTTTTTTTCCACTTTTTGTCAGGAAATAAAACCAGAAAGATTTTCAGCCTTTGACCACACCCTTGCAACTAAACCATAACACTGAGTGCCACATGCAGTTGTTTCTTGAACACCTGGAAGGATAGTAGCTCTGTGATGCCAATTCTAATACTTAGCCACCCTTTCAGGGAAAAAGTTCTTCCTGTTCTCCTGTCTGAATCTCTCCTGGTACAGTTTGAGCCCGTTTACTCCTGTCCTATTGTTTGTTGCCTCTGAGAAGAGGTCAACCACCATAAGCAGTCAGAATTATATTTCTTCTCAGATGAGGGAAATTTGGTCCACCACTAGCTGGACTAAATATTCCCAAAAGACATGTCTCATAGCAGAAAGCCTTTTGTGTTGCAAGCCAATGTCTCAAACTAGGCATTGTAAAGACAGAACATGTTACATCTTCAATAATGTCATCTATGAATAATTTCTCTGATTATAACTCCAGAGCTTTTCCTCTAAATTCTTTCATCTAGAAGGATGTGTCTGGGAATTGTTTCAAGCACAATTATTTCCTTTTTGTACCTGCAGCACTCTGGGCCCTCATCAGAACTGAGCTGCTACAAGTACAGTGTTTATCCCACATTTTAAATGCTGATTCTGAAAGATAATTTCTGGGGGAAAAACTAAGTTCAAGAATCAAGAACAGGAGGTTTGGTCAAACAACTGCTTCTGCAGGGACTTAATTTTGAAATTGCTTCATGATAATCACATAAAGACCCTTCTTTTCACCAACAGAACCCCTATGGCACTTAGTTACTTGATTATTGGCCACAATCAACAATTTTGTGTCTGTTTATGCCTAAAATACAGTGAGACTCTCAAGTATCTTTACTCATCTTTAGCTGTGGCACTCTGCTCTAGAGCTAACCACAGCATAAACCCACAGAAGACACACCTGACCATTCAAAAGTTAACAAATTCACTTTGCACTGACCTTGAGCCAGAAAAGCTACACTTAAATTAGTAGACCATAAATTTGAACATTGGCTTGGAGTAAATATTTAAAGTACTTACAGAAATAATTACACAATCAACAGAGATTAATATTAGTGTTTCACATCATATCCTGCAGCTTGATAGCAAAGATGGGATGACAAATGGGGGTTGAAACTTCCACCTGCACTGTGGGTGGTTTAGCCCTTTAAACAAACCTCAGTATGTAAACCTGGGAAAGAATTAATGAGTGCACAAAGGTGTGTCTATCCAGATTGGATTTAGGCATCTTTGTATCACAAAGAGGGCTTGAAGCCAAGTTCTTCGCTTCAGCAACTCCTCCTAATTACCTTAGAAGTTTTGTATACTGAGTTTTGTGAATCCTGCTCTGAACTACCTTTCTGGCCATTAAAGTATTTCTCTAATCATTGTGTGGAAATTGTACTTACCTAACTTGCAGCTGGGAATGCTGATAAGTAGAACGAAAGAGACAGTCTGCCTCATTGCTGCATTGATCCAAAATTGCCAGCGTGAGTTCAGGCCCAAGAGATTATCATTAAGCAGGAAAAAAAAATCCTTTTTAAAACAGTACTACATGCAATAATTTCAGACTGAGGGAACTATTTCTAAGAATTACAAACTACTCAAAGTAATGGTGATAACGAATTAAATGGCAACTGCAAGCAAGGTATGGACTCACGTTTTAGGGCCACCAGGAAC
Organism: Parus major; assembly: GCF_001522545.3. Classification (NCBI taxonomy): domain Eukaryota; kingdom Metazoa; phylum Chordata; class Aves; order Passeriformes; family Paridae; genus Parus; species Parus major. The sequence continues at coordinate 74,601,992 of NC_031770.1, read as the reverse complement.
CACTAAGATCATACCATCAGACCTGGTGCCTAGTGCAGGCCAAATAATTTTATCCAATAGCTCCTGAAATGAACAAAAACATTCTTTCCTATGGTGCAAGTTATTGTTCCTATGGTTAGCAAGTTAGCTGAGCAAGAATGTAGCCCTTAAGAAAACATCCAACACTTAAACACTTCCAGCCTGAATAAGTCCTTTTCCAATTAAAATACACAGATATTAAAAAATAAGTGTTCACATTGCTACTAATTAGAAAGTAAAGAAACAAGAACAGTAGTTTTCTGAATTAATAAAAATTGGGAGTTGCACAAGAGGCTGTATGAACCCAGTATCAGCCAAGGATGTATTTCATTGTTGATTTCCTTTATTTTTCTATACATCACTAAGATTTTAAAGTAGATTAATTCTGGAGGTTGAAAGGCTTTTGCTAGTGATTCATAACAACATAACTTTGGACATATTCCAAAACCATGCCAACTAGTAGATATCTTTCACTATCTTAGTCATACTTTGAGCTAACTCAATGTCTAAAACAAGCTCTAAAATACTGATCCAAACAATGCACTATAAGGTGAACCTCTTATGACTAATATTACACTTGCCATAACTAAGTAGTAAAGCTAAGTAACATCTTGAAATTCAATTCATAGCCTATAAAAAAGGAAAAAATCTTCACCTTAGTACATAGTACATAACTTTGCAAAAAAAAAATTATTCTGCTGACACACTAAAATAAGTAAAGAAAATGCTAAGATAATCAGAGTGATCATAAAATTGATCAAAATCATATTGCAAATATATATATACACAACACATGCATTAGCTGAATATGAAATAATAATGGAGTGAATTTTATCTTAGCACTTCAGTGTCTCTCACATGATCCAGCACATAGGTCTCTGCCACAGAGACAGTCCAGAGACTGTTTCAGATGAGAATTTGGTCTATCACATTAATGTGATGGGAGGTTACATGTCCAAAGGAGCAAAAATAACTGTCACAGAAAACTGCCAAGGTCAGTTGACTCACTCCTGGAATTTGTTTCAATAAGCTGAGAATGAGTGGATTATCAAAAACACAGAGATTACTTAAGAAAATCTAAGTACTTTCAATAAACTGTTGACTCCTCTGTTACCAAAGCTTACGGATAAATTCCCAGCTATTCTGTGCCACCTCCATCATCAATATTCTGAGGTAGGATAGAAGGAAGCTTCTATTGAGTGCCTCCTCAGTTGCTCTTGCTTTAGTCCAAGACAAATAACTTAATACAAAAGAAAAAAATAACTGATAACTGATAACTGATGCTAGCCACAGGACCACCTATCTTTGATTACCCCATCCATGGAGAGGTTTAGGGTTTGAACTACAAATATTTGAGTCTCAAATTAATCTCTGGTCTCCCTGACCAGCAAAACTGCCACCCTCCCCCATCATCATCCTTGGCTTTTGACATATCATTATTAACAATGGTGGCTCAAAAGTTGTCAATGAGTATATTTCTGGTAATTTCAAACCAAGCAAAAAGTCCTTTGTATGGCTGTGTCCTGAGTAGAGGGATATCAAATCATCTAGTAGAAAATGCAAAGGAAGGATTATCAAACTTTAGAAAAGCTTGAAAAAAATTCAACTTGATGATATTTTTGTATAAAAATGCCTCCTGATTTGGCTTTCAAACAGAGTAAAGCAGAGTAAAGACCTTAGTTGTTTCAGTGTGAAGTAATGCAGTTCGAAGGTGAAACTTCATTTAGTGCATTATTCTGTGGTAAGATGATGATCTTCAGTCAAGTAAAGGAATTTGACTGCAGAAACAGAAAACAGTACAATGAGCAGAATATCCAGAAAAGAGCTTACAAAGAACGGATGATGTTCAATGAATGTGGATAACAGCCTTCTTCCTTTGACCAAAACACCAGTTTGCATTTCTGATATGTACCAGAAAACATTATTCAACTATAGGCAGCCAGGAACCTAAGCTATTTTCATTAAGGCTTCATTTATGACATGAATATTTTTTTTTGTTAAAATATATTAAATGAGAAGAAGCAAGCATTATTTTCAATCCTCAAAAACCCCCAAGAAATTGCAAAGTTATGACTCCAGTCCCTTCTGTAAACTGATTTAAGAGATGCCTGCTGAATAATTGTCCTCAGCATTCCAAGTCTCTACTTAGATTGACAAGCTCTTCAAAAGGACTTCCAATACTTTTATTTCTTAATAATGACTGTTGCCTTTAAATCATATTTTATTACTATCATGCATAACAAAAGATTACTTTACAGAAGATAACCTTCTGCTATTCATGTGGAATGTGTAAAACGGACTTTTTAATGTTCCTTCTGCAACACCCATTCATTACACAAGAGCAGCAATTGTTGCATATGTTGTATATTGTTACAGTGTAAGATGGTTTACAGCCAATGCCATCAGCTAGAAAGTGTCTGATCCCTGCTCAAAGGTTTGCTAGGGACTGTGTGATCCTCAGGGATTTTACAGGCTTGCCAGATTTGAAATACGGAGGCATTTTACACAGTGCTTTGTGGTGCCTGCTGAGTGGTTTTCTGCAGGTTGCATCAATTCACCACACTAATCAACTGATGACAGTAAACAAGAATCATCTAATAACTATTAAAGACCACTTTCTTCCTCTGGATATGAATGAGCAAGTGCCAGTGACTTTAGAAAGTGGTACTAATCTGAACCTAGGATGTTTGGTTTTACCCTATTGCTTAGAGGTTTCACTGCTAGTCCAAGGACCTAAGTCGTGTTTTTAGGTGTCTGTTTATGGCTCTAGCAAAACTACTTTATCAAAACTCTCTACTGGCATCCTCATGGCCTTATCCAATGCAGATGTTTTCACATACTGGGATACCCTCAGCCTACTGGAAGGCTGACATCAAAACAGAGAACTACTACATTCCACGTGTAGCCTGGAGAAGACTACAAGTGGGAAGGTTGCTGCTGCTGATCCTCCAAATCAAAGCCTTCACAGGGCTAACACACCAGAACACTGCACATGTTGCTCGGTCTTCCTCTTATAAAATGTTGCAGTGCTGGTGGAGGTCACTATAAATTCTCAAACACTGTGGTTGATGTGAAAAGCTGGAGCCAGAATCTGGAGCTGCCACCCTGTGACAAACAGAAAACCACACAGATGTACCAGCATGGCTTCCACTTCCCCCTGCAAGTGGCCCAGCAAAGACCCTCCTTCACTGCCTCATGGTCCAGCCTAAATTTATGTAATAATTTACAGCAAAGATTGGCCCAACATTATCCAATTAACCAAATAATTCCTTAGAGTCATGAATTTAGGCAAAAAAAAAATAATAAAATAAATAAATTAAAAAGCCAATCTAGCTGGTGAGATGTAAATTCCTCCTCGCAGCTGCTGTAGTAGGAGTTTCATGCTTGGAAATGCATGGAAAATTATTCAACATTAGAAATTAAAATGTTGGAGAGCTCATTATGCTTTTAAGATTACCAGCTATATTTGATTTCATGACTGATACAACCCAAAGAGATCTAAAAACTGTATCTCTACCATGATTAGTATGTCAGGCTCAGGAACACACATTTTGCTCCTCACCGTTGGTAGCAGCCTAACCCTAGCCTAGCTGTAGCCTGGTCTCTAAAGAATAGATTCACCTAATCTAATTTTAGATTCACAAATAAGATAAATAGTAGTCAAGTACATGTAGTATCCCCATGGATAGTGACAGGTTACAGGTTTTTAATAACTGCAAGGAGCCAGAATGAGGTTTTTCTGATTCTTCCTGTCTGCTCTTGCTTTAGCCAGTGAAAAGGTTTATTCAGTTTACACAGTTGAAACTACAATTACCTAATTACCTAATTTTAGCCTTTCTTAGCTTTGCATAATTTCGTGCTACAGCACCTCTTGCTGTTATAATATTGATATATGTCCTGTAAATAATAGATATTTATTAAATATTGGCACAGAGGCTTCAGGGCTCGCACAGCTTTCCTGTTACCCACTTCTGAGCACTAAAGGAATGAAGCTACTGAAGCTCAATGGAACAGGTTTTAAGAGAGAGCACAAGTGGTGTCTGACCTATACAAAACAATATACACCATATAGAATTACATTTAGAAGAAATTGCAAGATAAAGAAGAAAGACCTTAGTGTAGGATTTCTTGGAAAGGCAAAGTAGGCCCAAATTTACACTTGGTTGAGGAGGAAGAAACTAACATCCCTCTTTTTATGGCAAAACACTTGAGATGCTGAGCATCCAAATAACCAGATTATTAAAATAAAGGGGAAAAGCAATGGCATACAGTGACTGGGGGGGAAAAAGAAAAGTTAATGGGTAAAAGATAATTTAAAAGAAAGAATTTTTGTAAATATTTAACCAAAGACGTATGGAGACTTTTTTATAACAGTGCTGAGCTCACATCCAAAAGCAAAATATACTTGACCAATGTTGTATATATACAATGTTCTCTAGCAAACCTAAGTAATGTGACACTAAAGCTACAAAGGCAATCTTTTAAAATATATTTAGGCACCAAAAATCATGCCTATAGGGATTTTCTCAGAAGACATGAGAAATTAGATCCCTAATACCCATGAATCATGGTTAGGATATCCTTAGGCGAATGATATCTGCAAACTAATTTGCTTACCTACACTTTTAAGGTTTCAAAAAATTCAGTCTCCAAGTATGTGAAAGTTGGCAGCTTGAATTTATATTTTTGACAGGGCTGTCAGGAGGAAACATCAAACTAAAGGCTTTGAAGCATTCAGAAAAAGAGTGGGAAAGCTATCAAAACATCTTAGCACCTGATCATGGGCAGGTTTACCCCACAGTAGAATGGATAATGCAGAAAAAACACAGCTCAAGCTATAGCTAGTCAGGAAAATCAAACCTGTGAAGAGAATTTTGAGGGACAGGAGATGTGTTTTTCTTCTTCTTTTATTTTCTTAAGAACCTGTAAAAAATATTATGAACAAGTACACAAATATCCTTAAGAAATTTTATCAAATGTCACAGTTTTCTCAGCCAGAGTGACTTCAATACCTTAAGAGACTTATTGTCAGGTTTTCTTTCCTCTTCACAACCTCCTTAGGTGTATCAAACAGAAGTTCAAAAGGCAACTTGAACACAGTTCATAAGAACCCAGAGGAAAAGATTTTGGATATTTGGCACACTTTAATCTGACAGACAACATCATAAAAAGATTCAGTTTCTGGGTAAGTTGAAGATAGAAAAGTAAAAATTAGGAAGAAGAGACAGATTTTAGGAAGAGCAGCAAATAATCATTGCTGCAGCTTGCCAAGGTAAGTGGCAAATTTATCATAACTGAGTCTTTAATTCAAGATTGAATGACTTTCTAAAGGGTGGGAGGCAAACAATAAATGTTTGTGCTGGATAGCAAAAAGGAAAAAAACTTCCTGAGGGAGAATGTTTTCTGTCCTGTGATATGCACACATCCAGGCTAAGTCCATGGCATCCCTAGGTTGCCTTTCATGATGAACAAGAGATGGACACATACACTGAACTCAGCATGGAGCACTAATCTTTTGGCCATGTGGTGTGTCTTTGTTTTTTGTTTTGTTTTGTTGGGTTTTTTCCCCAGAAAAATTTAATTACAGGTAATTATTATGAGTCCTTTTTTTAACATTATGTATCTGCACTGTTTTTTAATATGTATAAGCCTAAACACTGTCCTAAACGTCTGTTCTATTATAAATGGAATAAAAAACTGATCAAAGATGAAGAAAAACTGATGTGTAGTGTAAAAATTGTTTACATTCTAGAATATGGAATGACATTCATGTTTTTTGCTTCTGCTGACATTTGCTTGCATTTGCTTTCAATGTCATTATTTCCAAATATATGATGGTTTTAGATGTTCCAGAGTCTATATTCCTTATCAAAGGCAATATAAATAATAAGAATAGATTTTATAATGGACTTTTTTCCATCAGAATTAAGCATAAATATATATATATATACATATAGAAGTAAAAGAATGTGAGCCACTAGTTTTGAAAGATTTCTATTGTTTTGTATCAACCATAAATTTACCTCTAAATTGTATGTTCCTAAAATTCAGTGAAGCTTAAAAGATAGTTAGGAAACCTTGACAGAGAAGAAGTCACTCTATATTGGACACTCCCTCAGGGATATTTTAGTCAATTAGTATAATTAATAATTGAGATGGGAGCAACCAAAAAAAAGGGGAAGAGGAGGTGAGATGGGAATACTGCTTCTCTTCCAAATCTATCAGTTAGTTTTGCAAGAGACATTTCCTTTCTCCACAGACTTTGCCTCTCTTAGAGAGATCATTACAACTACAACAGTAATTCTGCAGATTAATAGGGTTTTTTCTTAATATTCTAACTCATCTTGTGGTTTGAGGTTTAGTAGTACCTCCTAGGTATTTGGAACATGTTTCCTCAGGAGAGTGAATTAAGCTGGAATATTGATATCCAATGTGACTGATCAGGTTTTAATGCACAAATGGAATTCTGGAATTTGTCAATGATCAAAATACATTAATTACTGTATAGATTTTATTGAAGTGGATATTGCTGGAAAAAAATCACTGTCCAAGTTGTTCTTCAATCTTACACACTCAAAAAAAGTGGGAACTTTTCCTAATGTACTTTTTTGTAAGTTTCAATCTGTTATATGCAAGTTGATTTTGTCTCTATTGTTTCTCTAATGATTCATAAAGTATACAATTGATTTTATGTACTTAGCTTCAACCAACATAAATAATTCAAAATATTTTCCTACTTTCTCTGCAAATTGGCAAACAATATTTAAACAATAATTTATCCTTATCTGTTATGAAAATCTTTGACCTTATATACTTGAAGTGGAGGTTTCCTAAGCTCCAAGTATTCTTTTTCACCACATCTCCTGCATCTCCTGTGGTCAACACAAAGGCAGCCTTTCAAATCCCTCTGTGGGCTACTAACTTCGGCTTGTCTACATGCACAAACTTTTCACGGCTGCTTCCCACTCCATTGCATATTTTGCCAACATCAAAGGAATCAGAGGCTTTCCATATGTCCCAGCTGTCTAGCCCACATGATTATAGGATTTGGAGCTGATGCATTGTTGTTATTACTAGCTACTAGCTGGAACCATACTAGTGGACCACGATCCTATTGTCCTACATACTGTAAAACGTGAGGACAAATGATGGTTTGTGATTCCAAACACCTTGTAGTCCTTCCAGACAAATGAGAGAAGCCAGGAATCTAAGAGAAGAGTGCAAAAGAAAGAGTCAAGTCTATAATTAATCTTTAACAGTTGTAACTGATACTGAAGAAAAACACTCTGAGAGAATAGAGGATTAGCCCTCACATAGGCACAAAGACTTATAAAGTTTAATATGTCCCTTCAAGGACACTGTAAAATGAGTTACTACAGAGGTAGATGTTTGTACTTCTCTCTGCCAGTCTGGTCTCTATATATGGATCAGCCTGTTCTAGTGGAAAATGGCCCTGCCCAGCACAGGGAGGGCTGCAACTGATCTGTAAGGTCCCTCCAAGCCCAAATCATTATATAATTGACTTTATGTTTCAAATAGAAAACATGTCCATTTTTCTAAACGTGGGCTCTGCCCAACCAGGCTGGGCTCTCACATGAAAAGGCTGTATTTCTATTCCCCTCAGTGTTAGCAGTAAAGATGGCCAGACCAGCTGGGGCCTTATTTTCTTCCAGTAATGCACTCAGTAACAGTTTCTATATTCTGCTGCCAGTTCCAACTGGAAATTCAGCTATGCCTGCATTGCAGTCTTCTGTGGGCATAGCCCTGTGAACCAGGGGTATGAAAATGTCTTACAGAAGCTCCTGTTACAAGCATGCTTGCATTTAAAAAAGAAAAGCTAAACAAAGCAACCCACAAAAAAACAGAGATTTTAGCTGTTAAATTTTTTCAGCTGCTTAGCTTGTTTAATTCAGAGGTAATCAAATAAAGTATGCAATACTTTAACTTTCACAAGAGAAGCTGCATCCTTGTTTAGGAGAGTTACTGCTATGGCACACTGCTGTAGGAATAACTAGATGATTCCTAGTGAAGACATGGCCCTTAGTGAACAATTCTGTTGAATTTGTTGATGACACACAGAACAGACAGAGTTTGCAGTGTAGTTGCAATGACTTGGTAGCACTGGGTAATTTTCAAAGAAATTAGTAGATTCTTTGTTTCCAAAACCACCAGATTTAACACTGAACTAATATAGAAAGAAATACGTTTAAGTTTTTGTGCTCTCTTTTTCCTGTATTAAGCTTCCTTTTAGTGTACCACTACTGATACATATATATATATATATATATATATATATATGAAGTATCAACAATATAATACTGGTGCACAAGATAAGAGTCGTAAGAGTCAAGGCAGGAAAGAGGCAGGAGAAATCTATAATTAGATTTTTCTCAGTGCATCCATCTTCATTTATCCAAGAGGCCAAAGTCATTATTATTTACTCAAGATTCTCCTTGGAGAGTAGAACTGTAAAGATTTACTGTGTATTATGAGAATCTCTGAGTATATTGAAGTTCCTTAGTTCAATTATTTGTCCCTTTTACACTTGATTAAAATGGGAAGAAAGTTATACCAGTGTCTATATGTTTGTTTTCTGATTATATCTTCCCTCTCCTAAGCTGTTCCTGTAACAGGAAAGGGGTAACTATTTCATTTTTCTCTCACACTTTTTCCACCAGCTGATATAAGCTTTCATGTAAAGTTCTTTGTGTCTGGTAAGGGAAGATGACCAAATTTGTTAAGAAATTCGTAACAGAAAGTCCTGACTAGAACAGTTGTAGTTTTCACAGCCATTCTTTGAGCTCAGTGGAGTTTGAGGCTTAGATGGCCTTTAAAGATAGTGGTACCCCAGACCAGTCTGGATCCAAGAATTAAGTCCTTGCTTTGTCTTGGCCTGCTAGAGCAAAACAGTTTTACAGGATCAGTCCTATGAGTCATAGTGCAAAGGCATTTGATTTTAAATTTTAAATCTAGTTATCCTGTATAACTTGAAACTGCTGTTTAACAAACAGCTTTATTTAACAAAAATGGCACTATACACATTCACACAAAAAAACCCCAAACCCAAACTCCGAAGTACCCTACTTCTCAACAGTTGCTTATTCTTACACAATCTTTGTTTACATTTGATAAAATATATAGGGCAAACAAAAATTTTCTATGAATAAAAGAAAGCTATAATATAACCTATTATCTACATTTCCATCTAGAAAATGTCTTAATAAGTGATTTATTTCATTTTCTCTAAAATAAGAACATTAACAGAGTATAAACTGCCTAAAAAGAGAGACCACTCAGATATCAGAGTGTTCTGAGAGTATACAATTCTTTCTCAGATTCAAATATTAACATATTTTGTGTTGTTTAGCTTAATCAAACCCAAAGCCTCAGCCTGGCTTCAGTTCTCTGTACAACACAGTTGTACTGTACCACACAGTTCTTGTCCCAGTCTAGAATCCTACTCCTTGTGCACAACTTTCCAAACTGCATCAAGTCCCTGTGCTCATCAGGGTCATTAAGGCTGATTGCATAGCTCCAGATACTGGCATTAGGCAGCCCAGCTGCAGACACAGGACCAAGTCTAAGGCAAGCCATAACTAATGAATGTCAAGAACAGCAAGCCAAAGGATGATAGATTTTTAAATGATGCACTTAACCCCCAAGCCCACAATCAATTACAAATAGTTAAACGCACATGGGACTCCTGCAAGCATGGGTTCTGGGTCCTTTGAAATATATGTGGACAAAAAGAGGAGCCCTACCTATCCTTGCAAACACTGATGGGACTAACATGATGGAAACAGCATCAGTGGAAGAGCACACATTTAGGTATAGCATGTAAGAATTTCAGTAAGCTCTTAAATATTCTTTCTTTAAAAAAATCTCTTGTAAATGTTCAGATCATGTTAGATAAAAAATAAATCTTATTTTTTTACATGATTTTGATAAATATATGTTTTTGCAGTTGGGGAACTGATTGAGAATGGAATTGTTTCTTTTGTTTTATTTTTGTAATATTGTTCTGGGGGTTTTTTTGACCCTGACAGTATCATGCTTTTTTACGATTAAAAGATCTATTAATATCCACATTTTCCATTATGTGGATAAAACCTATTACTGCACTCTCAGAAAATATTTTGGAACCTTCAGACAGAAGACAGCACGAGTGTATTTCCAGTCTAAGGTGGCAAGCTCAGCAGCCAGCATCTGCAAAGGCAATTTATATAGCAACAGTATAATCACAAAGGGCTTACATTTTATCTTCAGTGAGAAAAAAAAAGTATTTACTGCAATTACAAAGGTTTTATAGAAGAGATGAAACCTCATATCTACGAATAAAGCAGTTCACTACAATGACTTAGAAATGTAAAGGTTAATATTTGTATTCTTCATAAACAAAATTCTGCTGTAATTTAAAAACAGCTAAATCCTTGTACATAAACATAAATCTTTGCACAAATATATAAAGAGAATGCAAGAATCTGAAACAAGCCCTGTAATTTCCTGAAGAAGTGACCAATTTTCAACAAAATCATTTTGGTGAAAAAAAAATCTGTGGGCATATACGAGCTTGCTTTAATGCAAACTAAATTTGTAGTCAAAGATAGGAGAGCTAAAGCCATTCATCTGAAGAAAGACAGGACCTCAACGGTTCATTTCCTATTCTGAATCTCAGTGAAAAAAAATGTTTATATTCAGTCTCTCATTTCTCAGGAATGACTCTACCAGGCTACTATTACATTGTCCCCACTGAAGTCATTCATCAGCAACTAGAGAGCAAGTGAGAAACAAACAAAAAAAATTAACTATATTAAAAACTACATGAAATATACTAAACTCTTATATTAACTATGTTAAAAAAAAAAAGCAAATTTCTTTGCCACTCATGCTAGATAAGATGATGTCATTATCTATACTGAGCCCAAATCTTTCCCACTGCCCAATTTCCCTTCTCTGACTACATCCATTTCTCTTATTAGCCTAGATCCTGTGTTGGAGAAGGCAAAGAGGAGGGGGGGAGGGACAAACACAGGCAAAACAGCAAAAATCTGCAAATTAGAGGGGTTCTTAGATCTAATCCCAGGACTGAGACCAGAGAAGAAAAAATCACTGAAAGATTAATTTGCTGAGTTTCTTTGCAGGCAGCAATGGTTCAAAATGAAACATTAAGTTCTTCTCCTACTGACATTAGTGATGCCCAGAGCTGGACCTGTAATTTCCCTCCCCTTTCTTTTTGTATTTGGTAGCTTGGTTCAGCCTACAGTGACACAAGACATCTTCTACCCAAGGGCTGTAACCTGCCTTCCAGTACTTTTTTTTTGCCAACAGCTGCAGGGAAAAAGAAACAGGTCCCTAACCTTCTCTCAATAATCTTATTAAAAAGATGCATATTTTAGTACCTTTTCCTGTTCCCTGGTAGTAATTTTTCTTGTTCCCAGGGAGTTCTCACTAGAATAGCTGCACCCAGAAATACCGTCAGCCAACAGCAAGCTCACAGCGGTTTAAACCAATTCCCATCATGGCTATAGAAATATTTGTATTGTCCACAGTGAATTTTGGGTCAGGCCTCTCTTTCTGAATAAACCTGCCAGAAGACCAGACCTACTCTATGAGTGACTCTAGCCCTTACAGCAAATCAGCAGTTTGTGGAGCTACGTGGAAATCTACCCAATCTCTCTCTTTCCTGGCTTCACAAGTGGGAGCTGTTGATACCTGCACGGCTCCTGGTACGAGGCAGAGCAGAAGAGCACAGTAAGTTAATCCGCAAGCCATTCAGAAACGTCTAGGACAGAGACAGTGACACCAGGGAATCATATGTCTGCACTGAACGTCTAGTAAATTGTTTACTTGGAGGGTTGATGAGAAACGTGCAAATGAACCTCTGAAGCAACTGCTTGTCAGGTAAGGATACTAATGTGCTCTAATAAAAAGCAGTATGTTCTCATCATTGCAGTATCTTTTCCCCAAACGTACTTGCAGCAGTTTATCAACATTATATAATGCAGGGACAGCACAGGGCAAGGATAAAGAGTTGATAGCCAGCTTTTGGTGTGCTTGTTTATTTGACTCACTTGATTCATAGGTCTCCTCTTTACACAATGTACTTTGAGCTATTTTTTCTTTTATTTTTAATGATCAGTATTACTCTTGATCCTAAATAAACATCCAAGAAACCCTGTAGGTTTCAGGAGCAAGCTTGAAAGACTGCTTTTAAGAACTAACCCAGTGTATGGTTTGTTTCTCATACAGTCAGTAATTATTGTATTCTATGTTTTCCTCTTGTTTACCCCTTTTCTCCCTACCACAGAACCGTTTTTATCCCTCCTGCCGTGTGGGGATAAAAAAAAAACACAAAAAAAAACACCCCAAAAAAACACCCCAAAAAAAAAAAAAAAAAAGAAAAGAAAAAAAGAAGAAAGAGCAGCATAGGGAAGCTCTAGCAGTGCGTTTTCTTTAGGGATTGTGGGGGGAGTGAGGGAACGGGACTGGGGACCTCCTGCCCTTCAGAGGAGCAGGTCGCCCTTCCCGGGGGCAGGGGGAGTGGGGAGAAGAGGGAAGGGAGAATCGTGTGAATGCCCCGCGGGGGCAGCATGACGCCTGCCGTGGCCCCGGGTAGCTCCGGGGACACCCTGTGGCGGAGAGCGCGGGGAGGAGACCGCGGGAGGACTGCGCCTCCGCGGCCGGGGGAGCGGAGGGGCTGAGGAATGGCGGGATGGATGGATGAGGGATGAAGGATAACGGGAAGAGGGATGGAGGGCTGAGGGACGGATGGATGGAAGAATGCGGGATGCAAGGTTGAGGGATGGAGGGAGAAGGGGTAGAAGGATGAGAAAATAAAGGCTGAGGGACGGAGGGATGGAAGCGCCGAAGGACAGAGGGCTGCCAGAGCGAGCGTCCGTGCTTCCCAGCTGCTCCCCCTGCGCTGCGCGCCCCCGCGCCGCTCCCGGTCCCCCCCTCCCTGCTCCGCCGCTGCGCGTGCCCGCGCCCGGGGCTGACTCTCCCTCGCATCCTCCTTCGGCGGCGGCGACGGCGGCAGCGCCGGGGATGGGCAGCGAGAGCGCGCCCAGGAGCAGCCCGGGCCCCGCCGCTCGCCACTGCTCCCGCGCCCGCTGCTGCTCCTGCCCCGCAGCCCCCCGCGCACCGGGGGCAGCGCCGCCGCCGCGCCATCCGCAGCCCCCGCCTCGGACGGGTGAGTCACCGGGCCCAGCGCCCTCGCCCCGAAAAGCACCTGCCCTGCATCTTCCCCTATTCCCGCTCCCGCGCCTGCCATCCCGGAGTGGCCCCGGGGACGAGCGCTAGGAGAGCGGGGGGCCGCGGGGGAGGCTCCGCGCCGCCCCCCTGCCCCCGCCCGGGGGAACGGAGGGGAACGGGGGGTCCTGGCCCGCTCTCCCGCCCCTCCGCCCCCCAGGAAGGTCCGCGGGGCAGCAGGGATGTCCCCGCGGCTCCGCCGGGATGCGGGGGAAGGGGCTCCCGCCCTGCTGCCCCTCCCGGGCACCGCTGCCCGTTCCCACGGGGATCTCGCACAAGCCTTCACGGACACCCCGACAGCGCCGCTCCCAGCCTGGGCCAGGAGACCCCCGAGTCCCCCTCGCAGCACCCCCGGGCGCCCGGGGCGGCTCGGTGAGGGGGCAGCGCCTTAACTTTTGCAAGGGACCATTTGGGGGTGGGGAGGAAGGACCCAGCTCAGCAGAGCTGGCGGCTTCCCCGGAGCAGCCCCGGAAGGAGGCGGCGGAGGGTCCCGGTCCCCTCCCGGAGCCGCCGGGTGACGCGAAGCGCGGCCCTTCCCGCGGGGATCGGGGGCGGCTTCGGGCAGGGCTCGGCGCTCAAATGGACTTTTCTAATACTCCCTCCACCAACAAAATTAAATAAATAAAGTGACTGGGGGGCGGGGGCTAGAAGTCTGTGCTTGCTCTGCTTTCGCTGTCCAGAGCCGCGAGTGCAAACGACGGGATGCTGTCTCTGAAAAGGGTTTTCTGGTTTTTATGTGTCATGATGCACACGGCTGGTGGTAGCTAGTATAGTAACTATCTGTATCCCAATAGTTCCCTGTAGAAGGGTTGTTATGGCAGCAGCGCTCCCTTGCTTCTTTTATTTTTTTATCCCTGGCACAGGGCAATGTTAAAGACCTGGAAACTGCCTTAATTTAAAAGAAAAAAAAATAATAATAAAAAAATAATATAAATATAAATAAAGCAGCCTCTTGCCTCTTTGCCAAATAGACAAGTACAAATATAAGATTCACACTCAGTCTTCACTCCCTTCTCCAGAAGCTGGTGCTGTGATAACGCTAATGACTGGAGGAGGATGGGGGAAAATGTCTTTTCCCCCACACCTACTTCCTGCTTTTTGCTAAATTTTGTTGGAATTTTTCCTTGTTTGTGGCTTGTGCTTTTTCATGTGTTTCACTGATACTTTTTCATAGTGATGTTTCTTACTTCCAGAGGATTCCTTAGTCCTGTGTTAACACTGGGTAAAGGGATTCAAGTGATCTTACATATAAGTAAAGCAGATCATTTGCAAAATCTTGTGATTCTGTATATTTTGCTTTTCTGTACAAGTCACAGGATGATATTTTTCTCCTTGTAATGCTGAGAGGAATCTCTATGAGACTCATTTGACTGGTTTCAGTACGTCTTACCTGCCACAGCTGCTGGCAGTTTGAAATAATAATATTTAAAGGTTATTATAGAAGTTTCTCTATCACCTTTAATGGTCAGCCTATTCTCAGTCAAAACACATATAGTTCTAAGGGAAACACTCTGATTCTGATTTCAGTTTAGTCAGTTTTTTGAACACAGTGTTTAAACCATCAAGGAGGATGGATGTTAAAAACACATAAAATTGGTAGTGGGCTATACTACTCTGACATTTTTACTCTGCACTTTTGTAGACACCATTTGTTGTCTTCGACCAGAGTTTGTTTGGGTAGAGATTGAGCAGTAAATGATAAGGACAGAGGATTTTGTCCTGGCAGCTCCTGCATTTTTATTTCTGCCAGAATATTTGAAGACTGATATTGATATTGTAGAATGAACTGTTATTGAATTGCGATACCTTGTTTCCAATTGTACATTTTGAAATGTTTGGCTTATCAGCAGGAAAGCAACAGAAAAGTGTAAATGTTTATTTAAGAGTGAAAAAAATGCTGTCCCAGGGTGATTCATGTGTAGAAACAGGCTAGATTCAGGTTAAATAAGTGAACTAAAATAATGTAGTGTAAGTGATCCGTAACTAATTTTCACTGCTTATAATGGAAACAGGCACTCTTATCTTCGAGTTGGAATTTAGAGATGCTGGAAGAGAGATGAAGAAGAGCAAAATACATATATTTAATGACATATAAAACTCTTGAATAAACATCAGGTATTTCTGAGGGAATGCAAGCACATTTCTTAGTATAACTTTGGCCATGATTCTGATCCCAGCTAAATCAGTATGAGATTCTCCCCAGGCACTGCTGTGAGCAGAATCAAAGACAACCCTGCTATCTGTTTTTGAGGAATGGGGACATGAAAAGATCATTTGTATTTTCCCCTTTTATTATAGCTGGAAGGGTTTATTTTGTATCTCGTATGGAATTTTCCACACTTTACCCTCCTAAGCAGTAGTCAGGCCTACAATTCTTACCTGCCCAGATAGCTGAGCTAATTCTTCTGAGAAAGAAAAAATACATGTTTTTGCGAGGGGCAGCTTTATTGTCACCAAATAATTGTCATGTTTTTTGGAAAAAGGTTTGACTTTGAATGATATTTTCATATCTGGTACCACTAAAATTTGATATTAGGGAGTGGGAATAACATGTTTCTTAAAATGGCGTTATTTGTTATAAGGGTCTGATATGAAAGGACTAGATTAATTTAATCAAGATGGAGGGTAGATGTTTCTATCTTTAGTGATTAAAAATATCAGTAGTGATTTAAAAATAACCTTAAGTCGTTATGAAGAAAAGATAAATTTGGACACTCTGAAAAAGGTTACAAATAAAGTTATTTGATGCAAATGAACCAACAGATTGCACTTATTTAACACCAGACAGAGGTAAAAACAAACAGAAACAAAAAAAGGAATCTGGAAAAAGCAAGTCATCATGGGAAAAAGCACAGTATAAATCCTGAAAGACTTGCAAAAATTGCCCAAGAGACTCCAACATTAACTGTTTGACTCCCTTATGGGAGTAAACATTCAGTAAACATTAATAGCATGAGTGTATGCTAAGACAAGAGATGGATAATTCAACTAAGTACCACAAGAATTCAGAGTGACTGTTACTGAAATCAGCCTAGAAATATATGGGCTTTCTTCAGTTAGAAGGAAGTCCTGACTTCACCAAAAATGGGTTGAAGGCTTGCTATCTATTTCTCAGGGCCAAAATGTCAACCTGAGAATAATGTTTCAAGTGACTTTTGAAAAACGTGGTATGTTAGTCTGGTTTTAATGTGTGTGATATTCTATTAAAGTGGTGTTACCTTTGCCAAGCTCAAGTTATTAATTAGTTATTAGTAACCATTTTCCCTTTCTTTTTACATTTTTTTTAAATGTCAGCTTTACAGTAATGGCAAGAAATACAAAACAGTCTTCCTGCAAGACTGCACTCATGAGCTGAATAATTCAAAGCCTGTACTGTCATAGTACAATCAAATTTTTAATATGATGCTGTCAAAGTCATAAGAAAAGAAAATCAAATGTGACATCATAGAAGACAATGTATACAGCTGACATGACATCCAAATGTTTTAATTTCCTCACTTTATATTTTAGTGGTTAATGAAGATAGACTTTTCTTTCTTTCCTCTGAGGAAACTCCTAATACAACATATTAAATGTTCAGAAAAAAACTACATTATTTTCATAAAAACATATGAAGATAATTCCTGAACATAAAGGAGATACAATAGTTTAAGAGATAATGGAAAGCCTTCACTGGGAAACAGAATGTAGATAATTTGTGGCTGATGAGAAAAAAATTATTGTCAGACAAATTTTCTAGAGTATGGTAGGTATTATCTCAACAAAGGACATTTTATTAACTGTTCCTAACTACGGATGAACCTCTGTCTAAAGAAAGAGACAAAGTCATCCTTGCCCTCAAAAAATATAACAATCTCTTTCCGCAAAAAGAAACATTTTTCTACTGTTTTTCTTCCTAAATTAAGTATATTTAATTCCAATGAAAAGTACAAAGTACCAAATTTGCAGAATTGGAAAATGAAACTGTTTTCAACCAGCCTTTGTGGAGCACAGGAAGCAACAGTGCAGTGTGCTGACCCCAGAATGATCTGCCATTTCAGCCTGGTTTGGCTGGCTTCTTGACATGGAGAAAATGTTTGCCCACTGAGATCTTCCAGGTGGCTAAGGACCGATTTGCTTCAAGTGATCAGTGTACTGAGGAAATTTGTCTGGAATGGGACTTTAGTTGATAACCTCAATCTCTGTCTTCTTCAAAGAAACCAGTCCTGGTTGTGACTCCCTGGGGACCTGAGTGGATCCTGCAAGGAGCTCAGCATCAGTGCTCTCAGAAGTGCCAAGTGCCTGCTCAGGATCCTCTTAGAAAGGGAGTGAAATACCAGTTCATTTCACACAGCCCACAAACCAGCTTTCAAATCTCAATGATTTTCCGTCACTACTGCATGTTGGCTGTATTTGAATCAGTGAACTAGAGGTGAAAGGCTCCAAAAATGTGATTACCAGTCCCTTGAGACATTTAGTTCTTCAAGGATATCTTACTGGAAATACTTATTTGTATTTCAGAAACTGGGGCAGAGAGAAATGAATTAACAACACACAAATAATTTTATTTTGTTCTAAAAGGTGCTTTCAAAGATTTTTTGCTTTGTTCTGTTTTGTTTTGTTTTTATTTTGTAGAGAGACTGTAAATTCCAGATATTTGATTCTGGAATACATATATAATCTGTGAGTGAACAACTTCATAGATATGTATTTATTTACCACATAATGCTGCATTTTTGATGTGTCAGTAGAAAATAATTTAACCAAACACTCCCATACCTAGCTAAATTCAAACATTCTAATACTAATGTTTGGAGTGTTGGGTTTTTCCCCCATATCTGCCACTAAAAGATCAAATAAATACATAAATGTAAAAACAAGTCTAGACTAAATAAACATCTGTTATTTATCATGGATTCTTATGTAAAGTGGCTTATTTTGTCTAATTTAAGCCTAGCACTCTTCTGGGAAAAAAAATCAGCTTAAAACTATTGTAATCATTTTATGCTACACTCCAAAACTACTATGTAAATAATGCTACTGAATTAAGGAAAGCCACCAACACTGAAAATTAATATTTAATTAATAATCCATCTGTTCATAGGTCTCTTGTCTTTTCTATGGATGTCTTCTTCCCCTTAGTTTATCCAGGACAGCTACTACAGGAATTTCAAACTGAAATAGTTTGTTAGAGCTGAAATTGCAGAAAAGCCTGTTTTTCCCATTCCAGTGTTAGAATAGAGGTGAGAGGCAGGGATCCATAAGGTATAAACTTTGAAGGTCACAATAATATAAAACATATGCTTCTTTCAATTCTTTTTTTCTCACTGAGGAAATGAGTATGGACTTTTTAAAATATGGAATATTTGGGGGGTGGGGAGGCAAGCAATTTGTAAAGAGTCTTTATTTTTAAAATTAAGCAGCATTAACTCCCTGTATATTCAAAGACTTTCTTCAAATGAATCACCACATCTTGTGAAGTCAGGTACCAGCAGCAGTACCCAGAGCAGATTACTAACCAAGGACAGATGGACGCAGGTGGCAAGGAGACCATGCCAGACACCACAGGGTGAGGCAGACTCACAAAGACCAACAAAACCAGTTTTCTCTGTTTATCAGCACAACATTTCAAATTTCAAATATCTCCTTTTGAAATAAAAGAAACAGAAGTCCTAAAGAAAACAGTTTCTTCACCAAAATGTTTTGGATAGAATAAAAGGTATGGTAGCATATCAGAATACTAGCATATCAGAAACATTTTAAATATTTCTTCTTTTGAGGTTTTTCTTTCAAACTAAACCCAGCAAAATTATTTCGATTTTGGGAAGCAAAATGAGTGGAATTCATATTCTAACAGGATAGGATTTCAGTAAAGTTTCTTCTGTGGCTTAAAAGAGGGAAGGAACACCTTCCTTGAAATGAAGGTTATGGTGAATGAAGGCATCAACCCTAAAATGATTAGTGTAGATGCAGAGCACAGGGAGTGTGTGTAGTCCAATAAATAAACTGATTGTGTACATCAAGTTACTCATGTGACAAGTGCTTCGAATTTATTGAGTCCTTATTGAGAATTGAGTCCTCGCTGTTTGGCAAAGCAGTGAAAGTCTTGTCTTAGAGGGAGAGAGTAGAACTTTTGGTAGAAATTGATCTGGAATTCTCCATCAACATTATTTTTCAGTGGAAATATTTGGAATGCTTTGAAATTAGAATTGGCATAAGTATGGGTCAGTAATAGAAGACCACTAATTTAAGTTGAAAAACAGAAAAACATAAAGTTTTGTAATTTAGAATTTGAAATGGGAAATATTTTACAGCCACTACTGCCGAGTATTGCATTTAAATGGAATGAGAGGACACCCAACTACACTTAGAAAGCAATCAAATTATTGCCTATATGTTATGTTTGGAATAAAATTTATCAGCCAAGGCTATCAAGCTAGGCAATACTGATTTTATGATTTATTTAAGCTGGCAATAGAAGATTTTAATAAACTAGCTGCTTAAGACTGTTATTCAGCAGTTCTAAATACCCATAGTTTAAAGGCCAATGTTTAAGCATAATGAAATAAGATTGGTCTGACACAAATGCTAATTAGTTTCTTGCAACTACCAGACTTAAAAAAGAGTTTTAAGCAACCTCATTTACAAGAATGGAGAAAGAAAATGCAGTAGTATCCAACAAATGGCTTTGGAGAACATAACAAGCTAGCTAATTCTAGAGCTTGCAATAATTAGGAGACTTTCCAGTGAGAGTGTTTGCCACAAACAACATTCACCTCAATCAGCTATGCTGAGACAGCTGATGTCCTACATTCAGTATTAGGACTGGTATTAGAGTTGAAATGTGGGAGACCAGGGAAGGGATTGAACTTCACTGCTTGGATGGTCTCCATGGCTTCCTTACAGATGCTTACCAGCCACCCTTTCTGGGCAGAATGCCTGGTGGGCAAAGGAACGACCAGCTGCCTCCCCAGCAGAGCTTCCTGGGGAACACAGACAGAATTTACAATTTTTTGACCTCACTGGGCCTCAATACTGTGTACATATCTTCCTGACCTACTGGACCTCCAGCACTGGCCTGCATGCCCACCTGCAGCAAGCTGGCAGTATCTGATATTCAAACTGAGGAATATTTAGGGGAAAAGTGATGAGAAAATTTAAAATGACATTTTAAATATTTTGGCAGTTAAAATGAGTATAGCTAGAGGTTTGTTTCCTTAAGGCCCCATTGAGATGGAAAGTCTTTCCACAGACATCCTAGGGAAGGCAAGTGCAGAGAGATGAGAGCATCAGTATTTTTAAAGCAATCATAAGCATAAAAAGAAATAACAACAATAATTACATCTGGTTTATAGATCTTTCCAGACAATAGACATTTAAGCCTTGCATGGCAAGTGGTACCAATATTCAATGGGAAGGAACCCCAAACTGCTTGCACTGGAGTGAAACACAGCAGCACTGCTATGAAACTCAAGGCTGAGAATTTTTACACACTCGATAAAATCCAGCATGAGCTTGAAAATAATTTAATTTCCTGCAATCAATGAAATAAATAGGAAGATGGCTGCTATATGTGTGTAGGTGAAAACTACAGTATGAATGAATCAACTCAATTCAACAAAAGGACAGAAGTAGAGTCTGTTAAGTTATCAATGAAGCACTCAGCCATTTGAAAACATGATTTTATTTATGGAAATTTTGCAGTTCAACCAGTTCTCCAAAAGAACAAAAACATAAATTGAATGTTTAAGAAGTGGACCTTTTTTCAGTCAGTAATTCTGCTTTAGGTCAATTTAGTGGTAGATAAATTTAAAGATTGCTTATGATAAAACCAAACCAATTTGTTACTTCTTTGTAATGGAAAAGACACTGCAGCAGAAAGGTATTACAGAAGTGAAATCTTACAAATATATCTCTTTCAAAACAATTTTTCTTGAAATTTGCATAATTCCAAGGGGTTTTTGTGTGTGTGTGTGTAAAAATACCAAGTTGTCTTTCATTCTTCACAGAAAAAAAAAATTCATGCACCTGTAGATCTACAGGAATTATATCATGTCCTGCTAGAAGTAACTGGGAAAACCTGCAGCTTTCTGTCTTAAAGTGTATAACAGCTGTAGTTTAATCTGAAGAATAGAATCACTGTGTCCTGATCATATAATTAGTCTGGATATATATATATATATATATATATGTGGTTTTGTGTGTGTGTGTGTGTGTGTGTGTGTGTATGCGTGTGTGTATGTACATACACATATATGCATATATATAATTCTTTTGTATATATATATATATATATATATATACACACCTTTCCTTGGAAAGGAATATGCATATATATAAAAGTATATATATGTACATGATCACAAATATATTCTTCTGTTCTTCCTGGTTTGCAGTAGTTGATCTCCTCAGGTAACCTACCTGCTTAAAATCCTCCTCCCTGAAACTCATCAGTTTTCGGTTTTTTTGTGGTTTCTTTTTTCCCCAATACAGCAATTTGCTGTAGTGAATTTATTAAGTGATTTATTTTTCTTGAACTTTTTTGGATTGGCCTTATTTGTAATTCTTTTTGTTGATGTTACTATGCAGATATTTGTTCCTTTTACTGGGTTGTTATAGAATAAGCAATTTTGATGTTTGTACCCTGTCTTTGTCAGTGCTTAATGCTGTGTAATAGTTATGAATTATATGTGGTTTTCAGGTAAGTAGAAATAAAGAACTCCAGAATTATTCTTCCCTGGAGGTCAGAGAAGCACAGCTACAAATGGAAGCCAAGGCTCTAAATTTCCAATCCCCAGCTCCAGCCATGCCTCCTCATATAGTAATAAATTAGTTTAGCACAGATTTTCCCCAAAATATGGGCAACAATTTTGATGCCATAAAGGGGAGATAATGTGTGGAAATCATAGGCTATTTCACCAGCAATAAGTAAAAGCTAGTATGTACTTGAGAAGATAGTCTCTGATCAGTCCAAATAGCTATCTGCTGGTATGTATACATTTGAATGTATACAAAATGATCTATGTATATATGTATATTTTTTTAAGCTTTCTACAAACTATTGTTTCAAAATAATATTTTCCTCCTGATTCATTACCACCTGTTTTCCTTTCTAGTTTGCTTCTTAGTCATTACTTAACATTTCCTTAACTTCTGTGAAACTTTCTTCCTGCAGTTTTTCCTCATATTTGTTTTATTCCACTTTTTAATTTCCATCTTGTCCTTTGTATCATTTCCCAAATTATTCCTTCTTACTTAATTATTGAGAAGCTATTTTATTTGCCCTAGGGAGAAAAAAAATGGGGGAAATTTGAAGCTTTCACTAAAAATTATCTGTGATGAATGTGGGCAAAATCCACACAGAGACTTATATCTCTGTAAAGGTTTTTAGGCAGCAGAAAGTGTGACTTGGATGTTTTTGTTTGTATTAGCAACAAATTCAGCACAATAGGAACAGAGCAGTAGATCAAAGCATCTGCTGTGGAGGTCCTTATATTAAAGCATGATCAATGTGTTTTTGCTACAAACTAGATCCAGTTTGTTTTCCCAGACAAAATGCTATTACCCTGAAAGTAGTTTGAGGCTATTCGAAGGACTAATTAGTTCAGATCCTTTTGTCCCCACTGCAGGTTACAGTACATTTGGTACAGGCTGTAAGCAGAGCTTCCAGTTTACTTTGCTTCCAGAGAAATCTAATCCATACACACCAAGGCTGCTTCCTAACCAAGGTATGGCAATTGGGATTCTCTGCAAACCAGCGCCGTGTCCCAGACAAACTGCAGTCTCCTTGGTTCCCAACAGCAAACTCCACCACCTTGTCCTGAAATTGCACATTCCTAACTCAGTCCTTAGCCTTGAAATTTTTATTTGCTTCCATCCCCCGAAGAACCTTAAGTCTTCTGAAGAGTGAACAAGTCTGAGAATTGTAAATATGTCATTGTTCTGACTCATGGACCAAGTACTGCAATTAGTTACTCATTCCTTGTGTCAGTCGCTAGGCTAAAGAGTCATTCACCACTATTGTATGGGCAAATAAATACTTATTTCTCTCATTCTGATCGTGGTTCCTGCAGGTGTAGCCAATGTTTTATCTCAGTACAATCTCTGGGAGTAGTAGGTTGCAGTGCCACAGCTACAGCAGGGAATCAGCAGAATTGAGCTCAGACTGTCAATATTTTGGCTAGCAAATCTAATCACGATACTAGTAGGAGAACACCAGCACATCTCTTATCCTTTTATTTTTAAAGAAAGAATGATTCCATTTCTTTTCCCCACCCTCTTCCAGTTTCTAAAAATAAGTTTACTTTGCTAACAAAATCTGAAGTCTGAACAGATAGATGCATCTCTTTTTAATCTTGTGAGGGGTGCTTAACTTCTGTCTGGGTAAAAAAAAACAACACTCTCCTCTGTATCAAAGTTCCTTTTCAGTGCCATGACATTAAGTTCTCTGGGTTTCCCCCTACCCAGTCTGTATTTCCTACCTTCCTGAAGGATGCCCATACGCCTCATACACTCCAACATGGGGAGAAGACACCAAAAGTGAAGTAGTGAATTGGTCTGCTTTTAGCACCTTAACACTTTTTTGGATGCAACCATCCAGCATTTCAATATCTAACTGACAGATACTTTGTTTATAAAGACTTTCTCTACCCTGAGTTAGGCTTTCTGCACAAAGCACAGGACATAGATGGCTAAGAGAGACAACCAGAGAAATCATCAAGCAGAGGAAAGAATAGCTTTGAGAAAACATAGTGGGACAGTAATACATATAAAACCTACACTTTAAAGGTATCTCCTTTCAGCACTGGGGTGGTCTCTAGTACCCCCTGAAAATAAACATAAGACCAATCCAAGGCCTTTTCTCCAAAATTATTAGAACATGCTGATAATTGATGCCCAAATATCCAGTAATTAGAGCACTTACCACTGAGGTGGATGACCTTTTAAACACAGAAACACACTCCTGAGTTAAGAAAAAATTTCACTCATAGGCACTTTCAGGTCAGAAATCTGCCCTAGCTACTCACTGAATGGTTATTTTGGGATGAAGTTAGTGACTTTCTCCCCTGGAAACCTTGCCAATTTGGATAATTGATTAAATAGCTAATGGAGCAGGAACTTAAACCTGACCCCCTTTCTTCACAGAAGAGCAGAGTAACATTGGTCTGTGGAGTGAATTACTTGCTATTTGGCTGAATAAATATTTAAAAGCAAACTGAATAGTTCCAAGAGGGGAAAATTAAAAAGTTGTCTTGTCAAATAACAAATGCTTTCTGGTTAATGGGAACCTCCTGGGAGGCAGATAATCTTAAGTCTTATGCTCTCTGTAGATCAGATAAAGTGGGCTTGTCAGTTTCCCGAGAGGGAATTTAATTTTCTGCAGTTTCAGAAAGTCTTGCTTCTATTTATTTTTCTTTTTCATATTTTTTTTTCCCCCTGCATGTGGCAACTGCTCTGGCAAGCATGTTCTCAGTAAACACAGTGGTTCTCTCTGTGGGGTGACCCTGTGAGACTGCTACCTCTTGAAAACATGTTTGGGGTCCAAGAGCCTTGGCAGGGTCAGGGCTTGAGAGAGGTGGTGTGTGACCACCATGAGCTTGAACTGTGCTGCAGTTGTGTGGAGGCTGGGAAGTGTTGGTGGTGTCTGAATGAATGCTCAGCTTGGTACCGTGCAAAGTGGCAGCTTGACAGAGTTGGTAGTCCATTTTAGGGCATTAAAAAACAATACTTAGAAATACAGGAAGGTGCCAATAATGCAAACATTTCATAAATTTAACATTTTAGAGCAAGATTTTAGTATCCAGTTTGAGGAACTAAAGCTCTCTCTCACCTAGGAGATGCAGTGTAGTGAGTGATAATACAGCTTTCTGTCATTACTTCACAACTTTGTCTCCATTTATTGGCAGAAGGTATTCAAGTTGTAAAAGCAAAAAAATTAATGTTCAAAGGAGTAGAAAAATTTTTTAATTCAGGGAATTAGCCTTCAGATGAAAGATAATATCACTTCCCATAAATAGTCAGTTTTGACAGACTATTTACTCAAAAAGATCTTTACTAGTCTTGTATTACCAGCTGCTCTTCTTATTGAAGACTTTTAAGTCTTCATGGGTCTGTGTCCTTGAAAGCATCTCTGAATTAACTTGATCATTCAACTTAATCTAGTATAGCTTTTACATTTTATTTTACGTAGGTTTCTGTAGCATTAAACTGATTTGCAGATGTCTTTAAAAAAATAATTTATTCAAGTTCAGCTAGGCATTCATACTTCCTAATGCTCCTTGAACAATTTTCAAATCATAGATATAATTCCAGAGAAAATTCTAATGTTTGTGGTAAATCTTTCCTGATATGGAAAATGGAAACTCTTGATATTTATTATTCCCTGTTTAGAATGAAACCCTTATGAAGCAGGATTAAGTTGACAAGAGCATTAGAATTTCCCAAATATTTATTCTTTCAAGGTCTGAAAAAGTATCTGCAATCTGTTGGCGGTAGGCAGGCAGTAAGCTACCTTCACCTATTAACCTTCTACAACCTCCTCTAACCAAAAGCAATGTGTTTTCATGCCAAAAATAAAATAAAAATAAATAAATAAAATCTGTTTAAGTTTTAACAGGTTGGAAAATGTTATTTTTCTGATTATAATGTGTCTTTGAAACTGTTATGTGTGTAATTCTTTTTGGATGAATATCCTGCAACTCTTGGATAGACCAATTTTGACCTGTGCTCTTCCTGGACTTACAGTCCAGTGACTAGAATATATCTATTCCACAATACATTAATATTTCAAATTATTCTTGGGTTTATGTCTGTCTGTGAGTTCTGCAAAGTCTATATTTTCTTTCTGAAGCACACGTATGCCAGAATGGTTTTTGTTTCCTGCTATAGCCAAATCCTCACCTATGGATTGGGTGCACATAATATGTGTGGGAAAGCCAACTTTAAATATTTGCATTTCGAAATCCTTGAGTTTTCTTTAAAGTCAATGAGTTGAGATAGAGGTGTGCCTCTGACAGTTAAGTATTTAATTAATTTGAAAGACAGCCTAACCTTCCATGTGAAGCCACCTAAATTTTAAGTTTATTTTAATCCCCATTTTTTTTCTCCTTTTTGTTACATGTAATCTGCACCCTTCTTTCTCATCTTCTGTACCTTCCCATCTTTTCTAGCAGTATTTTATCACTCAGGGTCATGATCTTACTTGTAATATTATATATAATTGACCCAAAGTTATGAGCCTGGAGGGGTTCAAAATGCACTCATGAGTTTTCCCTCCAGTAACTTTAGACCAAGAAGTCAGCTAACCTTCAAGAGTTCTTCTGTAGTTAGGAGAGAGAAAGCCATCCCAAGAGAGCAATTCAATGCACTTTCTGGATCTTCCTCTTAGAGCCTCTCCCTCTGTAAGGGAGAGATTCTATATAGCACTACAGAGGGGTTTCAGTGAGTACCATGGAGAATATGTACCATGGAGACTTCTGTTTAAAACATGACAGCATTATTTAAGACTGTCAATTATATTTCTACAAGACTTCCCATTTCCAGTGTGGCTGATGTGGGTTATGTGTAGGGGGCAGGAAGGGAGCCAGGTGAGCTTGCTGTGCTACCCCTGAAGTCGGGAAAGCGGATGACACAGATATTTAAGCTGCCAGCTCAGAAGCCATTGTGGAGCAGCACAGCTGTGTTCATGCAGCCCTGCACACTGAGCAAAGAAACACTGCTGAAACCAGCCTAATTCACTGGCAGAATACAAAAATTCATATGAAATTTTTTACTAGCAAACAGATTAGAAAAGTCCACATATTTAGCAAGTTTTTTCCAGATTACCACATTCTTTCAGTTTCTAACTTGGTTTTGGACAGACCATCACAACCCTTCAGAGACATCTTAGAGACCTCTCATAGAAGCCTTTTGCTGCTACTGAGTACACACTCTCCTGAGAAGCATTGCAATCATTCCTTCTCCCTCCAATTTCCACATGTATGCACATCT
Source organism: Parus major (assembly GCF_001522545.3). Classification (NCBI taxonomy): domain Eukaryota; kingdom Metazoa; phylum Chordata; class Aves; order Passeriformes; family Paridae; genus Parus; species Parus major. The sequence continues at coordinate 74,574,758 of NC_031770.1, read as the reverse complement.
ATATCAAAGAACATGTTAAGCACAAAAAAAGTGAGAACACCATGATATTCAGTTCTGGAGGAGTAATTCAACTTAACTAAATCACAGAACATCCCTTATTTTTAATAATAATAATAAATTTAATAATAACCTCAATTCAAGATGAATGCTAGTAGACAAGTGCATGTCAATAATTACTTCTAAACCAAAAGGATACACAACCTAAATTTTTCAATAAATGCTCACTGTGCCCTTCCAAATAAGATTTTGATATATCAATACTTCTTTTTAGAACTGCAAGACTATGGAGGATAAAATTGCAATTTTTCTGAAGGCCTGAGAAGCAAGTCTGGCTTTCTGTACAGTTATTATCATTTTACCAGCAGAATAGATGTCATTTAAGTTAGAACCTGTAGTATTAGTGCTACATAGGGTTTTGAAAGAGAAAGTATTTTGACTGGATAAAATCAAATTTGTGTTTGCTGAGAAAAATATCTGTACATTAGAATAGAGACTGGTCTGCATTTTGGTTTACTACTCTCTGTCAGAAGTATAACTGTGTTGTTTCACCTAAAAGTATTTCTAGGTTGGGAAATCACAATCTCTGTGTAAGGAAATCCTAAACCAATAAACACAGGGCTCAGCTAATTTTCTGACTGTCATTCTCAGCAGAGATGAGCTGGGAGCTGACCTGCCCTGAGGGAATTACTGGTGTTCCTCCCCGAGAGCTGTCAGGACAGCATGAGCATTTGAACTTTTTCTACTTCCCTAAGCTCCCTTTGCACCAGGAGGAAAGCATGGAAGCAGCAGGTTTGAGATCCAGCTTTGTCTTCTTGGAACAGAAAGTTGACTTTAATTCTTTCACACACACATTGGTTTCTTATCAGGCTTCTGATTTAAGAGTAACAAGGCACACAAAATAAGGGAACTAAAACTGGTTTTATAGCAGCAATATCTTTACATTGAGTCTACCCCTAAAAATTCAGTGCATAGTTTCTTACCACTCATGGGCACATGAAAGGGCTGATGATACTTAATCTCATTATTCTGTGATATATGCTATGATTTTTTTACTCTTAATGCTCCAACTTAGAAAATTATAGCATTGCATGAAAACCTCAAATGCCATTAGATAGGAAAAAAAAAAAAGAGAGAGAAAACAGAGAGAAAGCTAGAAATATACAGACAGTATACTTTTTATGCAAAATCCTTTCCAGCTGCTAAGCATATTGTCTTCTCAGTTCTGTTAGCAAACAGATACTATTTAAAGTATTTAGGTTACACTAGATGTTTTAGCCTGAAACAAATTATGAGCATCTAGTAATGTGAGAAATTGAACATCTGGATCAGTGAAATTATAACTTTAAAGTGACAGGATGAGGATAGGTAGAAGTTAATCAAGGTAATCATCTCTGTAACCAGAGGATGATGAAGGATGGTGTGTTTCTGAATCCTTGCTTTCTAGATATCATGAATGTAGACAGTATCTTCAAAAGCCATGCCATAAGAAAAAAACCCAAACAAATGGAACCAAATCAAAAAAGTAAAGCATGTTTTAAAAGCATTAATGGGCCTTTCTTTTTGATTCACATAATTTTTGGGCACACCTCATAGTCTCATATGGTTTGAGCTACCATTTTTGAGCTCTTTTTTCAGTTCTGTAAAAGAAATCTATACTACTGGGGTAATTCAGGTGAAGCCTGGAGAGTGATAATGAGTTCGAGTGAGTCCACTGGAGTTGGATAAAACTGTGCTTACAAAATGAGGTGTAATTTTTTTCTACTTTACACATACTCTATGTAATTTGACAAATTTTTTAGTAATTTTATTTTTCTTGACCCTTTTCAGAACTATGAAATTGTGCAGAAATGAAAACAATTTTTAGGCTTATAGACATTTTACTTCTTTTAAGCAAAAGAAGGAGAGTAGGAATAAAATCAGTCCACTTCTACACGGACTAGTTTTCATAGGCAACCTTTTAAGAAATTATATTTTTGCTATATAATTTGAACTATCTTAACTTTGGTGAATCCTAATTCAAATTTATCTCCCATACTTGCATGATCATATACTTAAGCAGGTAGTACTATTGACATCAGTGTGCCTACTCACCAATAGGAATTTAAATCAGGGTGAGTAATCCACATGGAAATATCTAATGCTATGATTATAGTCTTTCACAAAGTAGTAGTCCCCATGACTCTTTGCTTTTCTTCAAAACTGAAGAGAAGCCTTACACTTGAACCTTTGTTAGTCTGTGTTTTTTGGTTATGGGGTAGGGCGTGGGGAATTGGTGATGATGACTCATTATGATTTGATGCCATGAGCTGCAGCTTTCCCAGAGCAGCTGCTTTTTCTGATAAACATAATGCTTTACATTAGGCCTTTGATTTTCTGCATATTTTACTTGCTCATTAGGTCTTGCTCTTTATATATTGCTGCTTAATTCATCTCACCTATTCTACTGTATGTTCCAAGATGGTCAAAGATTTTTATAATGTGTTTTCTATTTTTCTCTAGCAGAAATTGATGAAGGTTTTATAAGGATGAGTGAATGCAGGTTTAAATTATGCCTCAAGAAAACAGTGGGAGAAAGGTGTGATTGTAGCAAAAATAGCTGGGTGGGGAGCAGAATACTAGGGGTGTACACTTTTCTACTGCAGTTTTGAGAGCTAAATCAGTTGTATGAAGAGCTGAAGGTCTGCTGCACCACGAGCACATGGCATTTCTTGGAAACCATTCCTCTGACTATCACTTTCCGTCAGAAAATACCCAGGTCCTTGGCTGTGTGCTGCCAACATTCATTCTGAGCCCTCCATATGGACAGAGAAGGCATTGTTTAATATCTTCTGTATCTGATGATTATCCACCTCCACACGAGAGGTTCTTGTTTGAGTTTTGCCAAAGAAAAAACGTAGTAGTAATTCTATCACTTACACTTCATGTTTCTAACTAATTTCTTTTATCATCAATCACAAAAGATTGTATCTGAATTTTAGGTTTATGTATTTTTTTTTGTTTTAGGAACTGGTAACTCCACAAACATCTGGATTTTCTTCATGTATTATCAACATTGTTCTGTAACAGATTAAATATATTATTTACTTTATAGTTTTAGAAATTAATGCATTTTCCTGTTTTCCTTGGTAATACTCACAAACAATAATAATTTTCATTTTGAATTTTAATTCCTGACTACATTCTAGACCATGGTATTCTAAAGAATTATAGTATCAGTGATTTAATGGCCTTATGAAATACAGCATTTTGATTCTAAAATTTTCAGGAAAGAATTTGGCTTGCTTTACGTTATTGAATTTTAGGTCACACTGTGTTTGATTTTGGTTGGTTGTTTGGTTTTGTTTTTCTTACAGTCCCATTAAAAAGGGGTCTAGTTCACAGATGGGTTTTTTTTTGTTTCTTTTGTTTTTTTGGCAAATGGATTTTGGAAATTGGAACCCTCAATTCAATTTATTTAATGGAATACATAACTACTTTGTAGACCAACAATGTATTTTCTACATGACTTAGGGATCACAGTTCTCTTGTCCTATGCGGATAAATATTTATTTCTAGATAGATTTCTTTTGGTACAAGACTGAGAAAGTCCTTTAAGAATTTTGAGCATTGATTTACCACCCTTAAGAGGCAGCTCTTATGTCACTGGATGAGATTGAGAAGACTAATTAATACTGGAGCACAGATTTCAGAGAACATTCAGTTTGGATGTGTATTTTGGAAAGTTTTATCACCTGGATTGCTAGCTGAGGTTTGCAGTTAACATAATTTCCCTATAGACTCTGGCATGTAGTATTAAAGGATATATTATTTTGCTTTGTGCTCTTCCTGTTGTTTCAGATTAGTAGTCTTCCATTTAGGGAGCCTCACAAATCTAGAATAGATATCAGGCCTCCAGGAACACCTTCACAGCACCACTCCCACTGCTCTGTATGACCCAGTTGCTTTGTGAAAGGTCACAACATCACAGATGTGTTGGAGCATCCAGAGAAATCAGCAATCCATGGTGTTCTAAGGATTTGCTACTCCCTGCTGCTGTGAAGCTGGAAATGCTGGGCTCCAGCAGGCAGCACAGCTCCCTGGGTACCCTCCAGGCTCTTCTGCAAACTCTCATCAGCTGGGGAACTGTCACAGGGAACTTACCACAAGGATAAAGGGAAACATTTTAACCTCACAGTCCTACACTAACACCGTGGAAGGCTTCCAAAATAGTCTTGGAAGGTCTGGAAAAATAGATCTCCTTCTTCACAGAGACCACAGAACAAACCCTGTTTTCAAAGGAAATTAAGGGAGTTCTGTGACATTTGTCCTCTGTGAAACCCTGAACATACACTGCTCACACCTGCTGAATAAAATTGTTTTGAAACTCTTTTCTAGTTAAGGAAGTCTAATTAAGGAAAATTTTCCCCCCAAATAAAAGAAATCTCATCCCAAAATATTCCACCATTGGCATTTTCCATACTTGTTAAAAAAGATGTTTGAAAGACATCAAGTGTTGTGTTCAATGTAATTTGATTTCTGTCTATTATGGCCACTGTGCTGTATCAGTCCATTCTCCAGAACTTCCCAGTTCTTGGTAAAAGCAATAAATTTCAGTCCCTGGAAATGAACTTTATTTTTATGACTGTGTCAAGATGAATAATTTTTTATTTTTATGACTGTGTCAAGATGAGTAAATTGGATTAAAAAAAGTAGGTTTTCTTTATATAGATTCGTAGTGATGTTAAATGAAACTAAATTATGCTGATTATACACATATTTATTTTAAATAATGTGAAACTGCATGCATATCATTAGATTTTTAATGCTAATTTTAGAAAATTGCTTCAGTTTGGTCAGCATAATCTATTTTTTATTGGCACTTCAGATTTGTTCTGGTTTTGATTCTTACTATCTCTTTACAGCACCAATCATTTTTATTTATTTAAGAAAGTAATTAAACACAGTTCAGCATATATTTTTGGAGGCAGTATAAAAACCTCTTGCTGTGATACTAAATGTGAGACATCTTTCTGGGTGAAATTATTTCACTAATGATTAAGAATCTATTTTTTTTGCTCCACATTTAGAACTTTATTATCTATACAAATGACGTAATATAAAAAAAACCCAAGCCAGTTTCTTAACAAGTTCTTTTGCAGTGGTGAAAACTTACTCTGCTGTTGACACATGCTGTTTTCCTAAAGACATTTAACCTCCATTGATTGATACAGAAGAGTAAATAGAGTTTCAGTGTTTAAAAGAATTAACATTTTCTTACTCTTTATCTGAGATTTGGGGGAGTAAATATATGTTAGCTTTGCTTTTTTTCAAGGCACAGGATTCAATATTCAAGTAGTGAATAAAAGCTAATTTAAGATGTGACTTTTCAGATCTCTGTAGTTAACCCTGGACTCTTCAACTCCTAGTTGAATGATTATGAACATGCCTGCATTGCAATTTCCTCAAGGAGGGAGCATTTCCTTGTGAACCCAGCCTCATGAGGTTTTGGGTTGGATTTTGTGCTTTTTAGCAAGATTGAAAGAAATCTTTGAAATTAACTTTGTTAATGAATGATAACTTTATGTCCAAGAGGATTTGTCTCTTTATGATTAAATATTTTTATCTATAGAAAGAAATTACAGTGAACCTATCATTCAGAGTGGGTGATTTAATGATTTTCCCAAGTTGTGTTAAGATGTAGCAAATAAAGCTTTTTTTAAAGACTAGAAATAACAGCAGCATGTATCAAAGTGAAAATGTTCATGCAGAGGAGGGTCTTAAAGGAAATAGTTAAAGACAGAAAAATTAAATAAAACCATTTGATGCTGAGCAAAGACAGAGAAGGAAAAAGAAATGTTGAAGACTGCAACAACCACTGCAGAAAAATTGTTCAAAACACAATGGCTGCATTACAAAAATATTTCTTAATGTATTTCCAGTTAGAGAAATAGAAATTACCATTAAAATTAGCAAGAAAAGGAAGCATAGCTGTAAAAATTAAAGATTTTAATATAAGTTCTGTGGGACTGTAGATTTACTAAGACAGGTACAAAACGCATGGTTTGTGCAGCCTGGTGTTTGAATTATCAATGTATAAATTTCCCCCAAATTCCATCCAAAGCCTCCTTATGAGGATAGTCACATTAAATACTTGAAAAGACTGAGCCGAACTTTGCTAAAAACAAAAAAAAGGACTGGTGTGACTGGCAGCAAAAGTGGTCATGTCCAAATCCATGACATTTATGGCAGCATCAATCAGGCTGCCTCAATCTACAAGGAAAATCACTTTCCCTTTGCCCTTTCCACTTCTGAGAACAGGATCATAACCTGGATGATAATCCCATTTTTTTCCCCCCAGACATGACTGAGATGACATTTATTTGAAATATTAAAAAATGAATGATTGCTAGCTGCCTTGCTTTGCATGTATTCCCTATTTCTCTTTTTCAAAGGGAGAACTTTTATGCTAAAAGTGGGTTGTTCATCTTTAAGGAAACATGGAAGTGCTCACTGTCAGGTGATAGGATTACATATAATTTCTGCTTAGATACTCCTCTTTCATATCTGTAGAAATGGACTACAGCCAGTTTAAAATTAAATCTGTTCTCTTGGTATATGGAGAGTTTGATTAGCTAAATACTCCACATCAAACCTGTGGGGACCTGCAGTGTATGGAGTCCAGTCATTGGCCTCAAAAGACCTTCCAAATTCAGGAATCCCAACTATTTTCATTGCTTCAGAAAATTTAATAATTATTGCCTCTTCAAATATTTTCAAAAAAATCTGTTTATGCTCTGGTATAGGGATTATCTTCTTCATGCAGCAGGTGTACTGAAAGTTTAAATTCTTGTGTCCTGATCATGAGCATGAGGAAAATGTTAGAGTGGCTGAAAAAAGCAGAACCTGAGGGAAATGTCCATATAAGGGATTGTATTTGACTCCATGAGTTTTTATCCTTGAGGTCCTTGCAACAGCACATAAATCGATATGACTAAAGGTGTTCAAAATTCATGAATTATAAAAACAATCTCCTCTAGCCCTATTTAAAGCCAAATGACAGGTGGAGAATAGTTTCTTTTAAATCCTAAATGAGCAGCCAAATTAGCTCGAGGTGGGGAGTATATTTGGCTATTGAATTAAGTAAAATAGCGATTTCTAACTTTTAAATTATTAGCAAAAGCACAAATCTTTTCATCCTCAAGTCTTGCTGGTCTTCTATCAGAACTGCATAATGTATCTTCTGCAGTTATGACATTTTCAGTCTTCCTTGTTCTGTATATTTTTTTAATGACATAATCTTAAAAACAGAGGAAATATCACATAATCTCTCTGGGCCCGCCTTCTCTTATTTTTGGGTATTCAGCTTCATTATCTCCTACCTTTAAAGGGTCAATGCTGCAGCCTGTAACTGGTCTTTCAGCTTGGGAAATCTGAGGAGCTGTTACAGCATTCAGTTTTGTTCTGTTTTGCTGCCCTTAGTTGTCACTAGGTAAAGCTTTTCCCATTCCTGAGAAGCGCAGAGCCTCCTGTGAATCGTTCCCTTATAACAGCGCCCTTTGTCTAAGGTCTTCTCACTCAGCAGAATCAGCAGTATAATAAAAGTGTCAGTTTAAGTTTTAGTAGGAAATGCTTGACTTTTTTAACAAAAGAGGAGCACTCAGTGTTGAAGCAGTCAAGAAAGAAAATGTCTTTTCATGACCACTGGAATTAGAGGGCAGGGACAGTGAGGGAGAGCAAAGGGTGGGAAACTGGCTTTCTTCCAAAATGAGAAAAAGCTACATTTAAGGACATAATTGAATGATTTGGCAATACTTTGAAGAAGTAATACAGCATATCCTTTACAAATGAATAAAACCTAAGTGTTTAATAATCCTATGTGAAAACTGCATAAATGTTTGAAATATCAATGGATGAATTTACAAATATTTTAAATGGAGAAAACAAACTACAGTAAATCTGAGTTTAAAACTACAAGGCCAATTATCTTCAATGAAGTAGCATTAGAAAAAAGAAATGAGGAAACTTAAAAAAAATTAACATCTTGTCAGCACACTGACTTCACTGCTTGCTTAATAGAAAAGTCTGCTATCAGTTTTATTTCCTTTGAGGATAGTGAAGAAGCTATTACAGTGTAAAATCCCTCGTGCCTATGAGAGAAGAGCTTAAAATAGATTGAAAAATGTGGGGGAAAAGCAGGCATAATCAAAACTAGTTACTCTGCAGGAACATTTCATTTTTTTATGTCCCAGCTAATGAAGCATTTTGCACATTTTTCTGTTTACCTAAAGAAGACGCTTATAGTATTTTATGTAAGCACAGAGAGGAAAGAAACTGAATTATAGGTGGCTTGAAGACAACATCAATAATTGTTGTGTAAGGCATACTTAAGCAAAGATATCCAAACCCAATAAAAAGGGGCATTCTAATAAATATTAATAGTGTCTAATTAACAGAGAATCATTGTTGAATCTGTGACATAACGCAAAGGCTAAATATTGTTTTGTGTGCCTAGAAACATGTGTGGGAGGCAAGAAAAATAAGAGCTGTTCATCACAGAGGCACAGTGAAACTTGTCAATAACAACCTCGCAAAGGGCACAACTTTCATCATCTTTGTATCCAATGGCTGCATAATGTGGGATGATTAATGCAAGCCTTGTCTCCTGGGGACAGGGGTTTGTGCTTACGATAGGTAGAAGTGACTGTCAAGTGACTGGTATTATTTATCTTGTTCTAAGACATGGTTTTTCGTTCCCTTTCCGTGAGCAGGCCTGGCATGGCTGTGTGTTCCCAAATATTGAAAGCCTGCGAGATGACTAGATTGGAGAACAGCAAGATCAAAACATACATTTCAAGGGGTGGTCAGCACCAAAATAGGAGTTTGCCTCTGTTTCCCAGGAGGCAGAGATGTCTCTGCTACTGATTAGGGCTTTTTACAGTAAGAATAAGATTGGAGTGTTGAAGGGCTATTTAGGGAATTATCAGGGAATAAAAAGGAATAATAATAAGGAATAATAAGGGGAAGGATTTGAGATGTCATGGAAAAACACATATACCAAGAACCCCAAACTCATTGCTCCCAACTAAGCCTAAGTAAGGGCTTTCTACAGGAGGAAGTCAAACATAACAGCTGGCTTAATATCGATTTTCTGTATTATTGCCTTGGCTGCTTCCTTTGGCTGCTTTCTCCATCTTTTGTATTATAATGTATTTTCACTGCAAAGTTCACAATACAGCAGGAAACAAAGCACAGAGGAATGTATGGCATAAAAATTGATTGAAGAGATGTTGGAAGTGAAAAATGGAACAAGTCAAACTAGCATAAATGCAAGAATAAGTAAGGAAATTTAGCCAGAGTTGATCTCTGTCTTATCAACTGCTACTGAATAAAAAACTTATTTTGATTGGAAGTGGCTAAGAAACCACCACAATCCCTCAGAGAAGTTCCACTTTGTTTGCTCTTTTCCAAAGAAGAAAGTATGAATATACCACAAATTATTTCCACTTTTTAACTTTTAATATTGCTTTGCAAGTGCTCATATGTTTCAAGTTAACATATGATGGCGTTCTGCTTTAGTCTGCTATAGCATTATGGCAGCACACTCTCCTGGCTACCAAGTACACTATGAGCTGAATACGTCATCTTTGACCCAAATTACAGTTGCACAATTTCTCTGAGCGAATGGAAACACTCCTATATGTAATAGAATCATAGAACTGTGTAGGTTGGAAAACCTCTAGGATCATCAAGTGCAGCCATGAACCCAGCACTGCCAAGTCCAACTCTAAATGTGTCTCTAAATGCCACATTTGCATGTCTTTCAAATACCTCCAGAGACTGACTCTACCGCTTCCCCAGGAAGCCTGTTCTAATGCATAACAACCCTCTCCATGAATAAATTTTTCATGATACCCAATCTAAGCTTCCCCTGGCACAACATGCTGGTTGGACCTGATTCCCTGGTCATCCCCCAAATCCCACATGATGGCACTGAAGATCATCTTTTTGTGAAGAGAACCTCCTCAAATAAACCAAGAAAAATACATAATTAGTCTAAAACATGTAAACAGATCAAAAAACTGTTTTACAAGCAAATACATACTCAAAAATGCCCAGAAGTTTTATTTTTTTCATTCTTTATAGAAGTCATCCCCAATTCACTTGAAATGGAAGCAATCATATCTTATACAGAATATTATAAGATATATCCTTACTCATAAATATCTCTTTCTACATTTTGGTGATTAGCACATCATTTTAAGTTAATAAATTATGCACTTGTTTTACTATAGTGTAAAGATCAACAAAAACTAACACAAAAAATGGCATTTTTATCACTTAATTTTCAGTATCTTCTCCAGCAGAATGTTCCCAAAGATCCAGTTTTGCTGCTGCAAGGACAGGGAAGCTTCCATGTATTTTAGTAGCTTAAGATTTCACTTTTAGAAGAATCTGAATTCCATGTTCCGTGGGTGACAAAAGGAAGGATATGTACTCTTCAAAACCTGGAGATGCTATTGTTTGAGATAGAATGAAAAATCCTAACACTTGCCAACAATCTTTTTCTCTTTCCTTTTGCAAGATGAATTTTCTGACAGATTCATCTGCACTGCTTGCCTAATAATAGCAATTGTCTGTGTAATTGGGAGCATAAAAAGAGGTGGGTAAGCCTTTGAGGAAAGCCATCTAGGCATGCAAATACTGCTTGTAATTGGTACATAAATTTAGATGGTCTAGTTGCATATGTATTTCCTACTTAATGACAATATTTAGAAACTTCATACATGTTTTGCTTCCTAACTTTCCAGACCTTAATCAGTGATCCTTCATTGCATTTGTTTTTACATAACTTTTATAAGATCCTAGACCCAGAACTGATTGTTAGAAATGATACATATTTAATCCACCTGCCTTTCATACAAAAAATAATAATGAATAAGCAGAGCAATATGTCTATATAGAGTGATACTTGGCAGATAATTCACTGTTTTCCTTGTGTTGTTTCAAATTTAGGTTTGAGATGCACAGATTGAGCTTTGTCTGAGCTGTCTGCTGCACAAAGTGGTTTTGAGGATAGACTTGACCACTTATAGACAACACATCATTATTCTTTTCCAAAATACAGGTTCAAGGTTACTTCCTTCCATAATTTTCCTTCACCCATAGCACAAAACAAGCCTAAGTGGTTAAAATACTCAGATTTCAAGTTTCTTCAAGATTTTCTTTCCATCAATTTAATATATTTTATTAGTCTACATTGAACTCATCAGCATCTTCCCAAAACAGCTAATTTTTTATTCTGATGCTAACTTATCTTTATTCTTACTTCCTGGAATCCCACATCCTTCTGTTCCATCCTTCCATTTAATTAATTAATTTATTTATTCTTCCCTGTCCTTTTCATCTGTCTCTTCCCTGCTCTTTCATATTTCTTCTAATTTCTCAGATCATCTTCATATTGACTTCCTAATTCTGTCAGTACTATTTCCAGTTTATACAGGTCATTGAACTGGCAAGTCCCAGACCAGAAATGACAGTGAAACCTAAAATATTGATGACTGGTAACATCCTTACAAGGTAAAAGATGGTAACATTATTTCTGAGTCAGTGACTGCAGGTTCTGGCTCCATTTCTGGGCTGCACAGGTAAAGCACTTCCTGGAGAATTTTGCAAGGAAAAGCAATGCTTTGGTGAAGCTGAACCCAAAAAAGATATACCTGTCTGCTAACCATCAATCTAAATTTGTGTTCACAACTTATCTTATTGAAACCAAAGCCCATACATACGACAGGAGATTTGCAGAAACAATACTAAATCGGGATGATGATGTGCTGATGACCACCTTTATTACCATTCTTTACCGATAGCAGCAGAAATACATATTTAGTTCCCATTTTTATTATATGTTTAGTCCCCATTGTTATAATTCTTGACAGTGATTGTCCCACTCAGTTTGTGTGCAGGTTTTAAATTGAGACATTATCAGTTGATGAGTACATGTTCCACTAACATCCCAGTTATATTCACTGTCTCCACATGCAGCCATGAATATAATTGTATGCATGAATACTGACATCGACATTAAATTGTGTAGAAACTGGATAGCTTAGAAAAATAACAGACTGCCTGTTGTTTTATTTTACTACTTTTCACAGATACAGTCATTCTAGGAGTTTGGACTCTGCTAGGATTCACAAGAGGTTGTTTTTTTAGCATACTGTGGCTGAGCCATTCTATGTGGTTTCCACTTGACTTAAAAAATACTTCCATGATACTCAATTATGGCACAGATTTTAATTTTCTGAATAAATAATATAAATCTATAGTGCCTTTTAGGAAGACAGAATGTCATTTTAATATTGAGAAATGTATAGGAGAAAGTAAGAAAACATATACAAGACTAGTAAGGCAACTCTTTACTCATAAACTTAATAACAAAATTTGTCATCATTAGTAATATTTGACTGAGTTCTTACAGGGGCTTTTATGCAGCAAGAGGTAATGAGTCAGGTCCAAAGTTAAAGCCCAGTTCTCAGATGCACTGAGAAGAAACCTGGAACCTCAATTAACAGAAAAGTTTTTTTATGATCAAATTAAGTGTATGATAGCTTCTTAAAAGAATTTATTGATTGAATTACCAGTGGCTGTCACATTTAAATTTAAGTATTTTTTTTTTTTATCTCCTATTTTTACTATGATATATTTGTAAAAATTCACCATAAGCCCTCTTATTCTCATCTTTATTATGCCTCTTAATGTTTCTTAAAAAAGAAATAACCTCCTTCAGATCATTAGGGCTTTTTACAGAATTTTTCTGACTGAGTAAATTTTACCTAAATGGTAGGAATGAAAATTTCTGCTTATGAAAACTTATCAGGGAAAATTTTATTTCCTGAGATATTAATATTTTCTGATAGAAACGGGAAAAAAGTCATTAGTTGTTTTTTTAACTGGGACAAATATGATAGCAAATTTTTGATGAAAGAATATATCTCAAAATCGATAGACAAATAAACATGTGCGATTTAGATGGTGTCAGATGTTATATAAACATTACAAAAGATGCTATCACAGGAAGATTTTGAAGGTGCATGTTATAAAACACACTCCAGTGCAGATAGATTTTTCTGGGATTAGTCCTCTGAGACGCATGCTGTTACATGAGTCTATATAAATAAGCTGAGAAACAGGAGAAAACCGAAACAAGCCTGTTTTCATTCATTCAACTGAGAATGCAGTTAAGCATAAAGGAAGATCAGAGAAGAGGATACCTGGGTAAGGAGAGGAACAGCAGTAGATTTCCTTTTTTTTTTATTCTTTTTTTTTGAAAGTAGAGTAGATTTGACTTTTCCTCTTATGTATTTTTCTAAGTAGCCATTTTTGCATTTGCTCCATGGAATCAAATTCTGCAGCATTGAAGTTTTCAACACCTCTGTTCAATCATAGTGCCCGCAGCAACATTATTTAATTAAACCATGGGACCCATCTGCTATACTGTAGGAAATGATAGGTCCTTCACTGTCATCATTTGATTTACTTGTAACTTACTGATGAGATGAGAAAAACTTCAATCTTAGAGAAAAACATTTTCCAACATAAAAATGTATTTCATGGTACAAGAAGGTGTGCAAAGGAGTGTTAATTTGCCTTTATATATCTCCCTGATTGTATTTTTTTAAACAGGGGACATAAAAATACTCTTTTTTTTCTGTAATATAACACAAAAAGGTTTATTTTTATATCCTTTCAGAAGAGCAGGTATTTCAGAGAGTTCTTACAAACTATAATAAATATCTGTTAAAATAAAGGGAGAGCAGAAAATAAAAAAAAAATAAAAATTAATCTCTTAGGGTAGTCATAATTTTTTCCTGAAAAATAGTTGTAAAAACCTGATTGATCCATTACCTTCTCCTTTGCATTTTAAGGATAATTGCAAGTTGCAAAGAAAAAAAATATTCAAAACAAAACAAAACCATGAGAAGTTGTTTGCCATCTGAAAAAGAAGGCAAAATAGAACAATATGTATTAACGAACACAGATCCACTCATTGCTGCATGTAGGTAGTCTTTTTGCTGAATTTGCTAACATCTGCTGGAACCTTTCATTTTCCATTTCACTAATATGCAAATGTTTATCCTTATGGCCATTCCAGATGTTTTAGCCTGGGCACACGGTCCTGGCTGCTGTAAAGCTCCAGAAGTTATGCCATACCTTCAAGACTCTTTATGATACTGATTGTTACCAGGAAAGACATTGTTATTTCTATGAGAAACATTATATGGTCTGAAACACAAAATACATAGTAATGGCAGTAATACAACTTCAGCATAAAAATACCATAAAGCATGAAGTAAGAATTTTATGATGAAATTTTACAATTTATAGACTACAAATAAAATAAAAATAAAACTGAAATCAATATCTCTTTTATACTTCCCTTTTACAAATTTGCTTGCAGCTCACTACAGATATCATTAATTTTTAAGCAATTCTACACTGTGTTGAAAACTTAGAAAAGGTATTTGTTTTGATAGTTTTCTGCAGTATATCAAAATAAACCAGAAGACAATTCCTTTCTTTTCCTTTCCACCAATTTTTTTCACCAGCAATCTGATTTTTTAGTCCCAAAACACAGGCCATCAGAAACCCCTTCTTGCTAAAAGTCGATCCTGACCACCCTTGCAGGTCACAGCAACAGTGATGTGGCAAAAGAAACAATCTTTGTGGTAGTAGCCGAGTGAGCTGTGGGGGAATTCAAACTCTTCCAGCTGACAAACTGCTGTAGTTTACAGAGGGTTATTTCCAGCCTCACCAGCTACTGAATTGGATTCTGAGTTGTACTGTGTTTTTTTGTGACCAGGACCCAGGGTATCTAAACTGAAGTCCCAGAATGAAAAGAGTGATTGACGATTTTGTTCTTCTGGCAAAGGGAAACCTTTCCAAGGACGGTAAATCTTATTAAATAGAAAACAGCGTTTTTGCTGGGGCCAGTCTGAGATTGAGAAATCGACTCGTCCAAGAGGCAAGGTCCAGAACAAGTTGAGTGCCATCCCCCTTTCAAAGTGCAAATTAGATTTTCTTAACCTTTCCTTCTGCAACATAAACATTTAGACAAACAGTCAGACAAGACATTATATGTTGTAAAACAAAACATTACACAGTAGACACATCTTCCCCTGGGGAGAAGAATGAAAGAATAAACATGTAACAAGCATTAGTCACATTGCTTAATGCACTACTGGAAAGCACTCAAATATTCATTGTGAGTATGCTATAAAGAGATATTTGAAGTATAATAAGTGTGCTATATAACTTGTCAGATAATTTACTGCACTCTGGATCAGACTGAGTTAGAATAAATTTTAGGAGTAGTTCCATGTTCAGTAGAGGAAAGCATCTAAATCTTGTCAAAAAATAATTTTGCATTTGTCTTCCTAACTGCCGGTATGAAAATCATTCCTGATTTTTTTTTTTTTAAAAGCAATTCTTTAGCAGCACCTATAATTGGTAAATTGTCAAAGGCCATCTAGATGGAGGAACTGTAGGGAAATATCCTGAATAAGAAGATACTGTCCTCCCCATCACCATCATCTGACTGTTTCCTAGCAACCTTTCAGTATCATCTCAGTTTATTTCCATTTCCACAGGGACTGAGACAGCAGCAGTTAACAACTACAGCATGTAGATACAGCCTAGGAACAGAGAGCAGCCAGTGGAAGTTGAACAGAAGGAAATCAAAGCTGCTGCTGTGCTTAGCAGAAAGTTTTTGGAAATACTTGTCTGTCTCTTCTAACTTAGAATATTCCATGATTCTATTATTCTATACATAGGTGAAACTTCAATCTCTGGTTGAAAGTTTATATTTACAGTCAGTCACTTGCAGTCTATGATTTATAAGCACTATTTTTTAGAACAGAATAAACATTTCAGTTGGAAACACAAATTAGTTCTTCACACATATGAACTAGAGAGAGTAAAAAAAAAATAAAAATCCCACTATCCTGAGTTGTCCACACTAAGACAATTGATGGTCTCAGATATGGAATATTGAAGACAAGCATATTGAAAAGTCATCAGCAATCAGAGATACACTCTGTGGTCTATAACTGTGCTCTGCTGCCAGAATTCAATTTTCTGACATAATGATAAAGTTTGTGATGAAAATAACAGGTTTGCAGTAGATTCTAAATAGAAAAAGTTTGAAAAGTGTTTTGATTTTTTTTTTTGGGGGGTATAGAAATTGTTATTCATTTGTTTGCCTATTTATTTTGCTTACATGAAATATTTCTCTTGTTTCTCATCATGTCTTACCCCTTGGCATGGGATTTCCAAACTGCATTAGATGGAGGTCAGTTCTGTCACAATTCCTTCTTTAGGTCAGTCAGTGGTGAAAGGTGAAGCATATCACATCTTACCAAGAGTGAATCCAAACTGTCCTAGTTTTCTTCTTTTCCTGTCATTTGCTCATGTTTTGTCATCTTGAATGGAACTTAACTACTAAAATGTTCCACTGCAGTCACTGCAAGTTGTTCAGTATCCTTCTGTCATATTGTGCAGAATAACTGAGACCATGAGCTGTGGCTAGAGCAGGACAGCTGTTCTGTGTGGACAGGTCCTAAGCATGCAGCTAAGCGTGCTTCTCTGAGCATTTCTGCACACTCTGCAGCATGCTGGAAATACACAGCTACTCTTTTGACTTCGCAGTTTAGGGGCCCACCTCTGTTTCCTAGGTCAGAATTGCAGAATTGTGCAGGGGGTCTCCAATACCCATTAGATTCATTTAGTCTTTACTGAGTGCTTGAAGAGACCTGGCAGAGTTGCCATTGATGAGGAAGAATCTTGATGAATCATGCAGCTGCAGTGCTTCTTTTCACTTCTGAGTTCCATTAGCTGTGTGTTCAGTTAATTACTCTAAATTGTGGTGCTAATGGTGCTATAGTGGTGGCACAGGAGTTTGTACAGGCTAGGCCCTAACTTTTCCCAGGCAGTGGAAAAGAAAGAGTAGATAGCAAGTACAGTCAGCCAGGTAAGATGCACACATGAATAAGACAACTTGAAAGTGGAGCGGAATGGGAGGAATCGATTCATTAAAACATTTGCAGATGCATTATAGGAATTTCAACAGATATGTGTAATGACTCTTACAGAGTAAATTATTTACTCTTCTACAGAGAGTAAATTATGCAAAGCTCTGCCAGACAGTGTCTAACCTTACACAGACTTCAGTGGTTCCAGGATTTAATCAAGTCATCTCAAGCAGCACAAAATTAACACTTCTCTTTAAAAAGCAGCAAATCAGACTTTGAGTAGGTAAAATGCTATACCTCTCCCTTGAAATGCATGAATTGAGGCACAAATTTTAGACTTAATTTTACCTTTCCATTAGAGTTAAATCACTATTTATCTGTGTATGTTATTTATATCAAAGATGCAATTCATAGAGCGGGGTACTGTACAAAACTGTAGGCTAAAGTAAACAACATTCAACTTCTCTTGCAACTTGGTCAATTCTGATTTTATTTCTCACTTTGGCTTTGCAGCAAACTTTGAACAGCTTCTTGTACAGAGACACTGAATGCTTTAGATGGGAAGATGACTGCTTGAGAACACACAGTCCAATTCCCTTGCTCAGCTTCCCTTTACCATAGCTGTTATCACATTCTATCCACCGCTCCAAGCTCTGCAAGTACATCATCCACGGGTGTCTCTTCTGAGCATTCTTCCATTGTAAAGGCTTGTGACTCAGTCACAGGCAGCCATTCACTCCATATAGAAGCTAATGCAGTACAGAGCCTTTCCAGAGAGCCAGGAGGGAATGGTGCTGAACAGGCTGCTGTCCCCTGGGTAAAAGCAGGCAGCATTAACTGCATCGGATGGACAAACCACTGTGCCATTTCTCAGTGGGTGTGCAAGGGTTGGAGGCAGTGTGAGGCAAGGGGAAGCTCTGGGTACAGAGCTGAAGTCTGGGGGCCAGCAGGGGCTATGGGAACTTCTTGGTGCCCAGCTCAAGGCCCAGAAGGTCTGAGCTCACTGACAGGGTGATGTGCAGGCCAGCATCGTCCTCAGGGCCGGGGTGCTGTGGGCCAAGGGCAGCCGTGGTGCTGGGCTCCAGTGCCCACGTGGGTAAGACAGATAAGACAAGAAGGGTGGTGATGGCAACAGGCCCTGATGACAGATTGATGAACACCAGTCAAAAACTGGGTAACAATTCAGGGCCAAGGACAAGCCAGGAAATTGAAGTAGTTGTTCAGAAACAGGGCTGGAGACCCTGCAGCACCTCTGGAGGGTGCTAAATTGGGATCCTGGGCTGTTGATAGTTTTAGGGCAAGGACAGTCAGGTCCACAATTTCTTCACAGCCCTGCGAAGGTTTCTTTTTAGTACCCAGTCTACTTTAGGATGTGTTGTGAATAAAAAATTATAAATGACTACTGAAAGTAAAAAAGCATTCAATCAAGCTGAAAACAATTGAGCAATACTATTCCATTTTTGTTAACTAAAATAAACAGCTGAGAAAACATAAGTTATAAGAAAATGATTTGTACTGGCAAAGTAAGTGATGTCACTGAAACTACAAGGTGACCTCATTAGCAACATGATATTGTAGAAGCTTTGCACAATAATTGCTTAAACAGTCCCAATATTATTTAGAAAGTTCAAACATACCTCATTTGAAGTCCACTGGATTTTTCTCTGATCCTGTATTCCCTAGGAAGCTAAGTTATTTGTTGATTCGTTAAGGAGAACAAAGATCAAAATGCAAGAACTGAAGTGTATGTAATTGAGATTCAAATGGAGGGACATTAACCCACTCACTAAATTTTAGTGCAGAGACTTAAATTATACTAAAGATAAAACTCTTTTTCAGTTGGAGCTTTTCCCTGCCAAAAAGTACATTTTAATGAAAAAAAATTCTTGTGATTTTTTGTTTTAATATCTCATTTTAAAAGAGCAATAAAAATTACTTTTAGAATAACCCAATGCTTGTTTACTTAAGATAATAATCTGAGACTGTATTTTAAGCACTACTGTAGACATTATGATACATTATTGCAGCTTTTCCAGCATGCCACATAAGAGCAGGAGCTTCAAAGGGGTAAAGGGATGGAGGAATTTCAAGACCAGGGAAAAAAATGAGAATCAGTATGTTTTTAGGCTAAGCACTGGGAAAGTTCAGCACATTCTGACTTTCAGCTACAGTCAAGAAATTTATTGTAAGTGATATGCCATTAATCTTTGAAAGTAATTTCTCCTTTACTGGAGTTTTATTCTACCACCTCCTTTTTATACTATCAGTTCCTCTGAGTAATTGAGATTGTTAAACTGCCACTTAAAAATTAATTTCTCTTGCTAATAAAGGGAGCATCTCTGGTCTCCAAAAGAATAAACTGTACTTGAATTGATTCAGCCCAGAAGTATTGCCTTCTTCCAGTGCTGTTTTTTGGGTTTTTTTTGTGAGCAAATAATAAGAAAAGTATTTTAGCTTTTAAAAATAAAAGTGTTCTCATCTGTTTGACTTCTGCAAGATATAATTAACTCAGTTCCTAATTTGAGCAATTTCCTTTCTTCATTCTTCACTGTTTTCAGGTTGGTATCCCTTTAAATTGCTTGTGAGCCCCATAATGATGTCTCTCCACAATAATAATTAATTGTCGGCTTAAATATGCCATGCCATATGTATCATTCATCTCTGTATTTTCATCTGCAATTCCATAGGTCATACTTTTAAATATCCCATGAGGCAAAAGAAAGAACAAATGCAAACTCATGGTATGGTGTAATCAAAAGCTTCCCTGTTTCTATCATGTATTCATTATCCTTACATCCCCCTTCCTTTTCTGTTTCCATTTTCAAATCTATTCTGTGCTCTTATGTGTCCTTTTTTTCCCTTTTCTCTTCATATGTTGTTTTTTCTGTTCTTTGTTCATTTACTTTCTCTCTCTCTGCAGAGTATCTAGTGGGAATATTTATTAGCAGTAGAATTCAGACATCCCCAGCTAATTATTTTTTTACTTTTTACTTAATTATTTTGCTATAAGCTTGACAGACATACATGGAAATACTCTTGTCCATGATCACACAAGTGATCAGAACAAGTGGTCATACTTCATTGTAGCAGATCTAGCTGGTGTTTTTAAAGTATCAATCTCCTGTTTATTTGAGGAAAACCAAATTACACTTAAAGAGAAACTTAGGATTCTGACAGTTCAGACCAAATTTAAAGGACTGTTATGTGTTAACAGAGATTTATTTTAAGTTTTTCTTCTATTTATGGATTGATTGCATCTTGTAGGTCATTTCCTTATCTAAAGGATAAAACAAATGTATATTCCGCAGGTTGCAACTGTGTTTGACTGGCCAAAAAATTCTGTGGTCTCAAATCTGGCTATAAGGCTTCCATGAGAACCATATGGGTGTTGAGACAGGCACTAAACCAAGATATTGTGCAGGATTTTAAGAAATGTATTTTTTTTAATTAAATAAACCAATATATTAGTCAACAATTTAAGTTGCAGATATATAGAGATGGGATATTTGCTTTATTTTACTTTATTTTTGACTCTTTAGCACAATGATCCCAATATGAATTTTAAACATGTGGATTACAAAGCCAGCGGTGGATAATGACATTCTTAATTTTAAAAGCCAGCGGTTAAAGGGTAATTAAAGCAAAAATGTTGTTGACCTTGATCTCCAGTGTATAGTACAGTATTTTCAATCTTGAGTAAGCATGAAATTCAGCCACAGGAACTGTCCTGAAATAGCTTGCTATCTGCAATATTTTGACCTTCAAAATATTTAAGCCTATCTTAAAGATGAAATGAGAGCTTAGAACCTGAACTGCAATCCTTCTTCCTTCAAAGACTAAACTGTGTTATTTGATGTGATCACCTTTCAGAAAGCAAGCCCACTTCTCTTCTGTTATCCTCGATTCTCTTCTCAGCTTCTGCAGTTCAAGTACAGTAACAAAAAGAAGACAAAAAGCCCAAGTCAGTAGTGACACTTCTATAGAGTAGCCCACTACCACCATTTACATTTTAGTGTGGGTAACAGGAGACATTGGGATTGCTGCCCTAAAGAAAAACTTTGAAGATAAGAATACAAAACTGCAAAGCATATAAGCAAACTGAGATTTTTGTTTTTGTCATTTTTTGCTCTATTTTATCTCCCTTATCAAGATTAAAAATTCCAGCATCCATGGCAGGGAAACAGGATTCAACAATAAGTATTAGAATTTATTGGGAATGCATGAAAAAACATGACTTTCTGCAAAGATATGAAGAGCTTCCCTCAAACTACAGACAAGCTCTAATAAAAATACTTCTTACTTCTTTCCTGCTTTGCTTGCAAGCTGCTAGAGATTCTTTGTCATTCACCATTCTAGAAGAACCACTCCTAAAAAATTACTTCTTCTGGCAAAACCTATGGAAAATGGAATAGAATCAGAAGGAAAAAATTCAAGTGGGAGTGATTAGTGAGGTCTCCTGACTCTGGTGACATATTTTAAGAAATGGTCATCCTTTTTTATTTGCTCCAGAATTTTTCTGCCTTAGTAGCAGAAGCAAATGAGTATTATCTTCTTGGTCATGACACCCTGTGGCTTAGCATATAATTTGAAATTGAAATGTGTGGCTTCTATGTGAGTGTCATAGGTTGTGAACAGCAGCAGGTCAGAGGGCAATGCCCTTTCACTTTTGTTATCAGCTAGCAGTAGCCCAATACCTATAGGAAGACAGAAACGTCTTTAAAAGCCTCTGTTGATCAGTTAGATCCTTGACTCCATACTGGTAAAATGAAATTAAAATAGGGCTCACCCACCTGTTGCAATGGCTCATTACTAATACAGAGAAGTCAACAACAGCAGCAAATCAGTTCACCCTTCCCACAAATGATAAGCAGAAGGTATTGGACATCTAAGACCAAAATTTCCCAGAAAAGGAGAAGTGGTGTGTGTCTCACTTGTACAAAACTGTAAAACAGACAGCTCAAGTAGTAAGACTAACAGAGAAATGTGGAGAAAGAAGCAGCTTTCAGACAGACATCCTTTGTCACCAGTGGGTTTCCTGTATCCTTGAGAATCTCAGCTGAACTGCTATTTTAAAGAGTACTGTTGCCAACTGCTTCCATGAGCTATCATAACACATATGTATATTAATTGCCAAAGGTGTTAAATAAATCTTTCTTCATCTTGGTTTTCTTACACATGACAGCCTACACAGAATGCATTTTTCGTTTTGTTATAGCCTGCTATACTTCAAGTGAAATAATATACTGGATTTATGCCATTGACTTACACCCTGTGAATCCTACTTATGCCAGTAGATTTATGTGTTGCTGACAGTAGGGGCAGACCATAATCATATATTTTCCCTTTCCATTTTAGTGGAGAAAAATTAATGTATCTGATTAAAATATCTTCACAGACTGACAGGGAGAGCAGTATCAGTATGAGGGAGATTCTCATTGTGTTTGAAAATTACCTGAGGGGTTTCAGATGGTCTTTTAATTAATTTATAATAACTTCTGAGTATAAATGACAATACAAAATCAAATCATTGAAACAAAATGCCCGAATGACATTTGCATTTTATTCAGTAATTCAACAGGCCTACTGAATTGGGATTGCCTCATCATATGGCAAAGATTCAAGAAATTTCCAACATAAAATAAATGACCGGGATGGCCCTTTGCACATTAGAGTACTCAAGACATTTATCTATTGGACCATATGTATTACTACAGGCCTAATTCTAAAGAATGTGTTCTTGCACTTGTTTCATCATTGCCTGTACATTTGAAAGATGATTCCCCAAATTACCATCTTGAATACATTTGCTGGCAGGGCTTTACACCCATTTTGGACACACTGAAGGTGTCTTCACAGTGGTACCAGTGTAATTATACACTTAAAGCAAATAGCGAAACTGTTACATGTGCAAATTTATTTTAAAATTAGATTTCTGGCAAGTACATGAGAAAGGATTCAGAGTATGTTAAAATATCTGAAAATAATTGCCACTAAGTTTAATCAGTTATGTGAAATGTGAAGTCAACCCAAGGTCACCTTAAAAAGGAAAAGAACGATTTCAGCAGCCATTGCACAGAACCAGATGGCATGACTAGGAGGTTAAAAACAAGAAAGGACAGAGCTTCTTCAAAGCTCTGTAAATTTGTTAATGTATGCAACTATAATCATGTAAATGAAAGATCCACTGAGTATTTACAAATTAAACTCACTAATTTTATAATTGATGAAGAATTGAATGGAGATAAGAAGGTTAAGACACATGCAGTATTTTCCTATTCATATAAATAAAAGGTTCATATATTTTCTTTAAAGATTTTTATATTGTTCATAGACATCTCCTGCTCTTCAGGCTCCCCCTACTCATTTCGGAGTATAAAGAAGATCAAGCAGGCTGCATGTCTGCTCCTGCCAGCTCCTGCCAGCCTCTATACAGAGATCTTCAAGGTTATTTCTATTTTATGTCTCTTTATCCTACATTTTAATAGAGATAGAAAAATAGTCATCTAATGACTAGGCATGTATAATTTATCCTAGTTTATCAAGTTCACCCTTCAGACTATCAGTTCCCCCTGTGTTCATCCCACCATCTCACATCTGTACTCAAGGTGATAACTTTACATACCTTTAAACTATTTTTGACTTTGCTGTTGCTTAAGACCCTTATCTTTCATGTACCAAAGGCCATTGCATTTGTAATTTAGCTACTATTGTATTAATTAATGAATAGGTCATAGCTGTAAGCAGCTAAAAGCCAAATACTCATCAGAGACCTCTAATATTGTACTGGACCTGAAGCCAAGTGCTGCTTTGGAAGCAAGCATAGCTGTACTAGATAAATAGGCACCTCTTGAATAAAGCATGACCAGCAGAACCATGGTTCTTAACTATTTCATCTGATTATAATCAGACGTAGGAGGACAATTTTCAAGGAAGACTCTATGATAAATGTGAAGTCCAATGTCAATAAAAAGCAAGACAGCGTGGTCCTTCTGGATCTCACATCCCCAGGCGTAAACAGGGACTTGGAGTAACCTTCTGCTCCTTAAGATAAGTAAAATTGGCATAAATAGAGCTCAGAAACTAGTTGGAATGTGGCTACATGGTTAGTGTGTGTGTGAATGTGTGGGTGAAGGAGGAAAATATCTAAATACCTACGACAGGAATTTACAGAAAATGGCTTCTCCAGGGGAAAAGACTTGGTCACTACTCTGGGGGTGAGATTAAAGTGGCTTGTCATTTAAGAGTCCTGTGCTATGATTAGCATTATTACTCTGTTTATTAGCACCATTTACATTCCCTGATAGGATGATATACCTTTTTCATACTGGCACCTTAAAAAACAGGCATCTTAACCCAATAAAGGCTCCTTCCATAACAGTTTAGGCACCCTGTGGGCAATTAGCTATTATGAAGATTTAAAATCACAGGATCAAGGATAGAAGAGTCCTCAGAACATTTGTCATCCAACTCCCTGTTTCCCAGAGCTTTACCCAGCTGGACCTGGAAAACCTCTAAGGATGGAGACAGCACAACTTCTCCACATAACCTATTCCACTGTTTCTATTTCTATTTAGTCTGAACATTTAGTGTTTCAGGCTATGCCCACTGTCTCTCACCCTTCCCTTGTTCACAACAGTGTGGGCCAGTTCCACTTTCTCAATGACCACTAGTAGATAATACTGGGCTGCTGTTCAGTATCCCCTAAGCTGCCTCTTCTGCTGAACTCCCTCAACCTCTTCTCAGAGGACAATTGCTCCTGCTCACTGAGCATCTTGGTTGCCCTTGCTTTGCTGTCTCCAAGTTATTTATGCCTTCCCTGGACTTCAGGGGTTGAGGGATGACGATTGGCTTCTCCAGGTCACAGACAAAGACAAAAGAGAAGGGGTCCCCATTCAGACTCTGTGATGATTACTTGCTGCTAGCCTTCATTCAGTGTGGCTGTTAAATGCCAGGCCCTCAGTCTAACCCTCCAGTCATCTTTCTATCTTTAAATTTTCCACTCAGTCATAATGTCCTTATTTACATACAATAACATCGTGAGAGAGTCAAAAGCCTTGCTAAACCCCATGCATAAGCATGGACATCCACTGCTCTATCCTTGTCCACAGATCCTTCCACTTTACTATAGAAGGCATTAAAGTCAGTCACATGGTTTACTACCTGCCTCCATGGACTAGAAGTTTACAAGCATTAGTGACCAGATTGGATGTTTTTATACTGCAAAAATAAGATTTAAAAAATCCTACAGTTAGTCTTTCACAGTGCTAGGAATTTTTTATTTATTGTGTCCATTGTAAATACAGAACTTTTTCCATCACCAACTGTTTGAACACTGTCTGTGAGTTTTTACAGCAAATTAAAGAAGTTTCAAGTGAAAAAATCATGGTATTGCTGTCGAAAAAGAAGGGCTTCTGACAGACAGGATGATAATTGCAATATCAGGTATCCTGCTGTTTTGGGTTGGCTCCTCAGTACAGCTCAACTTGGCAGAATTAACACTGATCCAAAAGCTGATCAGTTATGGTTAGATTTTTTTTGTCAAGTTTGCTATTTCATCTCCCATTAGAACAATTGATAAATCTTCCATTGCCTTTTGTGGAAACTAGGTTATGCCATGAGAACAATCCATAAAATCCAGCTTGTCTCATTTGGTTTTCAAATGCTGGAGAAGAGTGGCTTACACTGAGAACTGGGTTGTTCTGAAAGAAGAGAGAAAAATTTGCTTAGAAAAAAAATGTTCAGAATCTAGAAACTAATTTCCAGATCTAGAATACTTGATTGGTCCTAGTCAAATAGTACTTCCACAATACTTTTGAGGAACATAAAAGGACAGAAAATTAGCCAGTGCATTTATCTGAGGAGTTCGTAAGAATATTTCAAGCTCAGACTTGATTTGTAGCACTTAATAATAAAAAAAATCCCAACAAAAAAAAACAAATTAACAAACAAACAAACCAACCAACCACACTTTTAAATGTAAAGTGTATCCGAAATAAAAAAAAAAAATCTATTTTTCATTTCTAACAATGTTACATACAGATATTGCCACTGGTAATTGGCTTTATGGTATTATGGTCAAGAAAACATTGTGTATTTTGGTACTCTTCTTTCCTCCTGGGTACCTCTCTTTCAGCAGCCCATTAGATAGCTCAGCTGGAAAGGCAGCCCCTTCAGACTATACAACTTTAATATAGTTTATTTTCTTCATATCCAGCCACCTTTAAAGGCTGTCCCATTTGCCAATCTGCAGGGGCAGCTTTCTATATTAGGACACATAATTGCAAGATCCACCATCATCTTTATAAGATTGTTTGAGATTCTTTTAAGTCATTTGCACATACACAGCTAAGTGGTTGGTAAGACTCAAAACCTTATACTGTCTTCTCTATACATGAATGGCTTGTAGTTGCCAGTTTCAAGAAGGAGTCTGAAAATCCTACTTCTAGCTTTTTCTCAGAATGAATCATGGAACTCAAAGCCCCCCTCAGAGGCAAATACTCAAGAAGGCAATCTATCCATGGGGAGGAAGTAAAGAGACTGACCTATAACATAATAATAAGCTCAGAGTATGCACTAGGAGAGCGCTAATGGATGCCATGTTATTTATAGCTACAACAAAGCTCACTGCCTACAGTTTTTAGATGAGCACATTCCAAGTGGAAATAGGAGACGTGTCTAGTAGCGAGAGAAAATAGCCATTGGGTCACTTTATGAAGGAAAGTAGTAGATTTTCTTTCCATCATACAACATTTTAAAATCAATAATGGGTTTCTTTCCAGAGATGTACTGTATTAAACCATAAATTATTGGATTGCATGTGGATGTCTTTGGGTGGGGTGTTACCTCCTGCGTCACATTATGGGTCAGACTAAATGAATGCAGTGTTCTCTTCTGGCCTTAAAAGCCATGAAGTGATCAATGGCTGTTTCAGGGCTACATCCATAGGAAAAAAGCAATTATTACTCATGGCTGAAAGGAAAAAGAGACACCATGTGACCTGATAGGCCTAATCAGTCAATATCAACCTATGGAAATTCCTGATACTCCTAAGGCAAAAAAGTAATCAAATATATCTCAGCTGTGCTTTCTGCTTTTTAAAAACTCAGTTATTTATCATTTTTGCTCTCCTGCATAGAACATAATGGGTTCTGTTGAGATGTCATTTCATTTCATGAAAAGATGCAAGTACTCAAATGAGAGTGATGTTCTAATGTATATAAACAATGGGTGTCCTTCCTTCCTGTAATTTTCATCACTGCTCTATTTTATCTCTTTTCTGACCTGAATACCTCCTTTCCATCTGAATACCATTTCTCATGTTTTCTCCCTGCTTCCCCCGCCTAGCTTTGGACTAATGAATCATTTACACCTCTGCATTTATTTATGATTAAGGAAAGGGTGGCTGAAAAATAGAAAAAAAAAAGACTGATGATTGAATGACATAGCTCAGCAAGAAGGAGAGTGCATTAGAAATTCATTATTCTTTGTTTCCTAAATATTTTGTGTATATTGTGACACCAATAAGTACTTTTTTTTCAAAGAATTAAATTAACTAGTGCCTTGTTCAGACAGAAAAAATCTGGAAACACCACAATCTGACATTGTATGTTATCACAGAGTCATAGAATTGCAGAATGGTTAGGGCTGGAAGGCACTTTTGGAGATCATCCGGTCCAAACCATCTGCTAAAGTAGGTTGCACAGAATCCTGTCCAGACAGGTTTTAAATAACTCTAGAGAAGGAGACTTTACAACTTCTTTCAGCAACTCCGTCAACCTCAAAATAAAGAAGTTTTTTGTCATATTCAGATGGAAGTTCCTGTGTCTCAATTTGTGCCTATTGTCCCTTGACCTGTCACTGTCATGAAAATGTGCTGTCTTAATTCTTTTGTGCTATTCATTATGTGCTATCTTAATTAATTTAGCTCTAAATTAACCTTCAGGATTTCTGTGCAGTCTATCTAGAAGGTCACTAGAATACTAATGATATCTCTTTTCTTCTTTAGCTATTCTCTGTACAGTAGGCTATGTAGTGAGAATTGACTGAACTTTTTTTGAGACATTTACTACAAAACATTTTTTCTTGTCAGAAATATGTATTACATGGGGTTCAAGGAAAGTACGTGTTTTAAAAATATGAATAAATTCTGGATACTACTTCTGAGAAACCTTCATTTTGTTTTCATGATGAAAATCAATTTTTCCTATTGACTGCAGAGCACTGTGACAGGATGCTAGTGGAAGATGGATTATGTATAGATAGATACAGATATATAGATATGGATATATAAATAGTTCCATGATCCTGAGATAAAAGGAGACAGGAGGCTGGAAGGAATATCTCACAGCTTTCAGTGACATCGTGTTGGTGAATGGGGAAGAGTCTTCCTGTCCCAATCTCATTCAAATATTTTGTTTCAAAAATTGAGTGCCCGGGCTAAGTCTCTAAGTTGATGGCCTTTCATGTTTTGTACCTTACCTTCTCAAACAGCTGAGTAAAAGGATCTTGTACCTGCATGGGAATTATGTGAAAGGGATTAGTTTCTTATGACGTAAAGCTATAGCAATCCCACTATCTTAGAAGAACTGACAATTCAGCCACGATTTATAGAAGTGCAGGTAAAATGCTACAGCCTTATTTTGTGTCATTGTATAAGCAATATGTAGATTAAATGATTCTTAATAATATGCTTTGCTATAGTACAAGGTGACAGGTTTTCTTCTAAGGATTACAAAGCATTGTATCACTCTCTGCTGCTACTGTCTATGTAGAGTGATATGCCTTTAAACTGCCATAGGAAGATGTAGCTCATCTTTTTTACATCAAAAGAATTAATAGAACTCCATGAAAACTTGAACAGCATAATTTTGCCTTCATTTAATTGTAAATTTCACAATATGTACTGAAAAAAAAAAGCTACATAAAATTGTTGGCTTTGTTCTGGTTGATTATGAACCCGTATAGTTCAAATTCTGAAGGACTAAATTAAAATAAATAAGCTCAAAAAAGTTATCTGATGAATTATTCTGAATTTCCTCTTAGTTTTGTTGGCAATTGTAAAGATATTTAGCATCTGTAATAATGATTTGGGAAGAAAAATAGAATCAAAGAGATGTCTTCTGCGAGCTGTTGCTATCAAGTATATCGAGAAATTTTCAACCTGAAATTTGTGCAACTTGTTGAATGTGTAAAAAAGATCAAAAAAATTCCTCTTAGAAGAAAGAAAAATTAAGAAAACATCTTCACAGATAAAAATAATTAGTAGTAAGGAAATATTTAAAAAGCTGTGCAACCAAAACGCACACGTGGTTCAATAATTTGAATATATTTTGATACCCAGTTTTAAAAAGCACTTCAGATGTGTTCATATCTCTAGAAGTAGTACCTAAAGCCTAATTAGAAAACACTGTCTCACTAGGAGCAAGAGCACTAACATCAGCAGGGGCATCAACTTAAACCTTATAATTTGTTATATCTAAAATGTTTATTATACATAAAAGCTTAATAAAATATAGTTATATGATTTTATATAGAGATATAAAAGCTTAAAACTTATAACTCAAGCATCATTTTAAACCTTAAAAGCCTTATAAGCTTAAAGTGCTTTCAGTCCTGAGTGCATGGTTATGAAGACACTGGTACTCAAGGAAGAAAATGGCATATGCATCCTAGTGCTGTAGGGTAGCCATCTGCAGAGACTCCCTGCTCCAACAAGCAAACTCTGGAATGGGAAACATCAGAGAGACAGCATCCATGTTAGCCAAGTGCCTGAGTAACCATCACTGCAAATCAGGAAAGAAAAAAAAACCTTGGGGTATTCTCTGCTATTTAAAGCACCATAGTAAGGCCGCTAAATAAAGGAGAGGTGAGTCACATTGACGTTTGATGAGTTGCCACAGATTTCTCTATAACTTCTGTCAAAAACTAAGCTGAGGCCTTTCTCAGTACTGACCTTACTTCAGTCAAAATGAGCATAACAATTCTTCTCACCTCATTCAGATGCTTTGTTGCCAGTGTCTTTGTACTCAGTGATTCAGAATGATTGTACTGAAAGGTCGAGCTGATCTTCTCATGCCCTTTTCTATTGAGCAGAAATATTTACATTTTGCTGAACTTCTGAAAATTATAGCCCTGAAAATGAAGGGAAGACTGGAATGTAGGATACTAAGGCTATATCATCATTGGCAAAACAAGCAAGTTATCATCATCTTACACAGGTTAGTTTTTAGCATGTTCCCTGTCTTAATTTTCCCTGGAGCTAAGAAATCTTGAAACCTAGCTTGGAGTCTGGCAAAACACACAGAGTTAATTCAGCCAGCAGTACTGATAAATCTGCCCTACTTCAGGAGAAGTAGGTTTGTCCATGGCCATGTGGCATAAGTCATTCTCAGGGTCTGGCTTGGGTTTTGGTCTCTAAGTGTGACCTTAAATTTGTTGACATCAGCCATCTTTATTTTACGTTGTTTTGATTTTTCAATCACCAATTAGAAAATTCTAAGCATTACTGATCAGTCATGGCTCATAATTTTGAAAAATGAGACAAAATACATGAAGTCTTCACTAATGTTATTTTAGGACTTCACATTTACACCCAACAGTCAAAAGCTGGCTTTCAAAGTTGTTGCAAGACTACCACATCCTAATGTAAGACTTTGGTAAAGCCACAGATGTATGCTTACATGTGCACTGCCAAATATTATTCTAACAAAAGAAATACTAGCCAGTCCATAAGCTGCTTTCATTAATCTTCTATACTAAATTTAAAGCTCATTCCTCTAGACATCCCTGGTGCAAGTAGTGTGCAAGGACAGCATATTTATCTACCAGTACAAGCAACAGACAGCATCCAAAACAAAGTACAGCACAGCTCAGGATAGCAGAACACAGTACAGAAACAGAACCTTATGAACCTTCACGAACCTTCATGACCTTTAGCTCTGATACTTCCCAACCCAAATATTGTGGAATTTATATAGGGCTCAAGACCTCAGAAAATACCCCAAAATGGAGAATTCTGGACACATCTTATCACATTCAAACTCAAATCACATCCTCATATTAAAATGTCCTGCTATCTACCAGGACACATACTTTGGTTTCATATTTATATCTTTTATCAGTACACACATTTAGACAGAGTATATCTTGAGCATAAAAGACATCAGTTCAGAAACTGAAATTCTTAAACAAATTTATTATTTTAACACTGCTAGAAATTTACCATGTCTACTAAATCAAATGAAGATTTGCCCTAGAGTATCCTAAAAGCAATTCTGTAGGCTGTATCAGTTAGTAATTGGGGGAAAATGAGAATTCAACTTACACATCAGAAAAAGCCAAAGATTTCAATGAGACTGAGATGAAATAATAAATAATGCATTTTAATGCATCAATCATGGCAGTACCTTAATTCACATCATATTCATACAACTAGAGCATTCTACAGCCTCAGAAGTATTAAGCTCAAAGTTTTACAGATGTAGAGCTTATATTATACTTATTTATAACTTAAATTCTATTTCTTTCTCGGACAGCCAGTTTATTTGAAATTTACTGGTAGTATTTCAGGAGAAAGTTGTGGCTGATAATTATATGCTGAAATGGATTATTTTAATAAGGTAATTATTTGTCAAAATAAATGTTACAAAATGCAGCATAAATTAATCCAGATCAGTTACCCTTGTAGCTGTTGGCTCTGAACTGGAAAAGAACTTCAATAACAGTAAAAAGAACAGCACTGAATATAGAATACACAGCACACACACACACACACACACACACACACACACTGCGATTTAATTTTAAAGGATGAGTGGTTTCTCTCTCTGTTGGTTACCCCTTGGCGTGTTCAACTAATGCACTTCCCTCTCCACCTGACCCTTTCACTGTTCAAGCTTTTTCTCCTGATGCAGGATGAAAACTGAAAGGCTTTTTGAATAGTTAAGTGAGCCTATTTGAAAACAAGTCTAAAATAATTCCCAATAATACGCATTACAAAGGAGCTCTATTTCTTTTAAATTAGAAACACATATTTTGTATTCTAAGCCAAATAGAATTAATTTTTGATATTTCATCCAACACAGAGAATTTAGTAGGCATTTAGCTTAGTGGGTATTAGGCACTTAACCCAAAGAACTTTAATTTTATCCAAAATTAAACTGTCTAAAGGGAAGGTCTTCTTCTCCCCTCACCTTTGTTACCATGCGTTTACCAGTGCAAAGTGAAAAAAAAGGACATAAACCAGCATGGTTTTGATGTTTTTGTACCATCTTAGCAGACTTGTGACTGGTTACATGAGGTATAACCAGACTGGCATTATATCTTGTGTCATACAATAAAAAGGGAATAGAAAACAACACCTGCCATAATTACTGCCATTGCCACTTAGAAATATTATGAAAAGTCTTGAGGTTTTATGTTTTCATGTTTTGAGGTTTAAACAAGTCTCTGTGAGATCTGGAGAAAGTACCTGAGAAAATCACATATATAATTACAAAAAAATAAAAATTAAAAAAAAAAAAAGAGTTCCTAGAATCTTTCCCTAAACTCTATAGCACTGCTTAAAAAGAGGCAAGAGATTGCCTAGCAGAGCTTCTAGAAATCTGCTATAGAACATTAATTCCTGCTTCATCTGAAAGTGCTTTAAACTACAAAGGTTTTTTTTGCAACTTTGCTCTTACAAATGAATAACCTGAATAAGTAAAGACCACAAATGTGAATAAAGTAAAAGTACAGATGTGAATTGAAGATGAAGAATTGGCCCCTTATTTAATGAACACTAAGTTAAATGGAGCCACAAAAAATAAAAGATCATTTAGGAGTCAATGCAGCAACAGATCGATGACACATGGCAGCAAAATAGAGATGTTAAAAGGTGAAAAGGGAAACGTATCTTTTCCAGTTGTATTGCAAAAGCAATATAGACAGGAATTACCCACATGCAAATTGTCCAAGAGGCTGATATTAAATTCATAAAACAGCTTAAATTGAACCTCTTTCTGGATATACTTTTACTTGTTTTTACTATACTCATTATCGAGGCACTTGAGAAAATTTACACCCAATAATTAAGTGCTCAGTAAATTGCTCAGTCCCTCTGGCATGTTATGGTCCAGAATTTGACTTAAAGAGGAAATAGAATTTTGGAGGTTTTAAAAAAATGAAAATTTGCTCTTGAATTATTTAACAGTGTTATTTCAATTAATAGGTCTTACTTGCTGGAATCAAAGTTTTGGGGCAGGTGCACAGAAGGGCTGGGACAGAGACCAGGCATTCCCTCCACACCTGGGATTCACTGAGCAAGTGAATAAATTCATCCTCATTAAAGCAGAGTTGATTGCAGAGTCTGGATGGGTATGAAAATGCTTGTTTGCCTTTACAAGCTCAGGTTTTTGACCTGAAAGAACACAGGACTGTGACCCTTATTCTTTTAGGCAACAGAATTGGCCTAGATAAAGTCTTTTCTTTGTGTACTTTTTAGGTTACCGTCCTCCTGTAAGAAAAAGAAAGAAACTAAACTATTTGAAATTAAATATTACAGTTGTAAAGTATCCATACACTGAAAACTACCCATACATGCCAGAATAACTACATTGCAATATTTGTGTATTCTTGTAATGCTTTGCTTTTGAATAAGAGTGCTCAAATCAAACATTATTTCAGGCACTATTTCATCTTCCTTCTATAGGCAGTCACTTGTGCCTGTTCTTAGGGGACAATTTTATTCCATTCCCAGTAAACCATTTCTGTAAAAAACCTCAATAATCAGTCTGATAGTGAAGCACAGCTCCAAGTCACTACATAGGGCTGTACAGAGTATCTATATGACAGCACACTTTAACTACAGAGAACAATATGTTTGGAAGTAAACTGTATATTCTCCAGATGCCTTTTTTCCTTGACACAGCTTGCTTCTTAAAACATGAAAATTAAATAATGCTGTGTCTTTGAACTGTTTCTTTCAGGTTTTGTCATACAGATTAAAAATCTACAAGTGCTTGTGACTGTATTTATTGTTACTCCTTCAATTCTAATTCCTCTTTGCCATTCCCAAGGTTTGGGCTCTTTTTCACTGCCATTAGGATTATGCTCATGTGTACACTGTACAGTTTAATAGCCAATCCTTCAGGTGCAGATGGTACTGGTATTTCTGTTGGCACACTCTGCAGGCACCTCAACTACTTTGAGGTGGTTATTTTACCCTCAAATCCTTCTCATTTCTTTCATGACCCTTTCTTTCCTCTATGATCTCCTTTTACATCATTCTAAAACACCTACAGGGCTCCCACTCTTTCCTTGAAATCCCTTTTGATCAGCTTGTTTTTCTGTAATGTCTGCAAGAATCTCATCAGTCATTTATCTACTTAGATATGTGTATCTGTTTATCTAGATAGCATAATAAATAACCTTGACTTGGATGTATCCTTCCAAACATTAACATAGTTGTGATAAAAAATGATCCTGTTATGCAGGGAACTTCTCTACTTTTACTGTAATGTTCTTCTGCCTTCATTCCTCAGTCTTATATTCCTTATGTTATATGTAGCATAATTTGGTATATTTTCTTTGGGTAAAGATCTCGTGGCTGAGCACAAAAATTTGATCATTATTGATAATCAAATCACAATGCTAATGAAGTTTTTGCATTTGGAAATACAAACATATTTTAGCTTGCAAAGGCAAAAGCACATTTTCACTTATTTGAGTCCCTCTAACTATAAATATCATGCTAAGGATGTATTTCAGAATACTTTTCACTCATTAAATAGATAGTTTAATTTTTAAAAATATAATTTATAATAATAACATATAGTATATTTATAATATATAATTTATAATATATAATATATAATATACAATATAGAATATATAATATAGAATATATAATATATCTAATAATTTAATTTTAGACATATAAAAAATAATTTAATTTTAAAAAAGGTATTGAGTACTTGGAGAAAGTCTAGAGAATAGATAGCAAAGAAAAAAAAGCAGCTATATTCAAGTTTTGAACTATACAAAAAAGAATTGTCAAATACTATATTAATAGATTGAAAATCAGATAGGGATTTACTCCTAAAGAAAAATGTTTTCTTCTAATGGTGTAATAAATGTACACACTGACAGTCACTGAAACACAGGCATGATAACAAAGGGAGGGTTGCTTGAAAGCATGATCAATATAAATCACAAAAATGTCGTTCAATATCAAATGTACTTTGAAAAATGAAAGATAGCACCATTCTAAACAGTGGGGGAAAAAAGGAATTAAGAAAAATAAATGACATAATTACAAGGTCATCTAGCAGAATTGCTGGTATAGTAGCATTTTATCTGGGAAATGGCATGTGATCTTACAAATGAAGACATAAATTATGGCACTTCAGAGGCCACAAGGAGAATGTTAGCATCTAACTCCAAGAAAACAATTCTAAATCTAAAAGCACTTTTGAAGTACTGCTTCATCTCATGGAGAATTTCCCCTTTTGGGATCACAAAATTCTAATCAAAATGTCTATGCCTGCACAAACTCCAAAATGTGTCAGGAATACAATTTCAAGGAGTAATTTTCATTTTGTAAAGTATGTGTTGGGTCACACAACAAATGTGTCTTTCCTTACTCTTTGCCTGCTTTCTATTAGCGTGGATCATCATTAGAGAGTCTCTACCAAAATCTCTTATTGGGAAAGACAGGACGTGCCCCCTCGTCCCCTGCATTGCCAAAAGTCCATGTTATCCCTAGTGACTTTGAGGCAAGAAACACATGGAAAGAAAGGGGAACTGAGATGTTTTGGTCTATCACATCAGCAGCAGCCCTTGTCAGAATATCAGAAGGCCATGCAGAAACTGAAAGCGAAGAATCTATTGAGAGCCTGGGATAATTTGTGTATGACAGTACACTCTGATGTCTCATCTTCCTCTTCTTTAAAGATGTTCATAGAATATTAATGAATGAAAAAAGGAAAAGATGACTGTTAGAGATCTTAAAAACAAGAGCTGAACAGCATATATGATTAAGGTCTTCTGTGCAGGGCAGTTGTTTGCAAAGGTCTCTGTGGAGCTGTATTGTGTTTCTCCACTCTGAGCTGTAAATTTCTCATTATTCTGAGAATTTTATGTTTAAAAAGGTTCAGGGTATATTATCCCACACCCTCTCATGTTCTTTTTTAAAACAAAACTATATTTCTGTTTGTCTCATGCTGTTCTTTTTTAAGACCAAATTTTATTCCTGTTGTGAAATTTCAGTATCATATGGCCCAAACAGAGTACCTGTATTGGGCAGTATTTCTTTCAGATATGCCACTTTATTTTTGTTGAAGAATGATCCCAAATTCTCCTGAGGAGCAGGGCTAATACAAGACAGACACAATATCAGACACAAGTGTTCATGTTACACCCATGACAGTAGGGCATGACCACCTCTTCTAGGAAATTGGCACAAAGATTCAAATCTTTTTGCCTGAACATGAAAGTTGGAAGAAGAGACATCCCGTTTTAAAATTACATCAGGTCACTATTCTAGAAACCACCAGTCTGAGACAAATCACACATGGTGACTTATGCACACCAATAAAATCTCTGTTTCTCTAATTTGGTTTATTTCAATGTTTTCAACAGAAAGCATACAGGATTTCTGTAATTTTTTTCTATCTGACATATAAGTACTTAAAGTCCTCATAAAAAGTATATTTTTCTATACACTCCCTAGGGAAAAAATCAGTTCTTCCTATACTGATTAAATCTTATTAATTTTTTATATTTTGCTGTCAAAATATCTCCATTATTTGTGATATTTATGCACATTATCTTTAATTGGTTGATGGATTTTTTTTATTTTTTTTAAATCCCAATGTATATAGTTGGGAAATTTCTCAACTTTAAAAAAATAGATGTCATCATCTTTAGTTCTTTAATGTGATACAAAAGTAATTTCAAGTCTCAGAGAAGTCATACCTTTTGTCATTTTACAGTCCAGGAGATTACTCTTCTGCTGTAATTTAATATATATATATATATAAATCTCTTCTGATAAAACATATATACCCTTGTATTTGAATATAATTCCAGAATGACAGTTTTAGTGTGGCATCGGAAGATAGTTTGATATCTGGCTTTTTATGTAACTTTTGAAGAATTAGTCTTGTTCTTTGAAAGAAACTAAATAGTGCTCTGATTTGTGTAATTTTATGATTCCAAGGGGATGCATTCCCCAATTAGAAATTTTTAACATCTTCCACAGCCAATTTAATTTGCACGTTTCTCATTACTTTAGGATAGTCACAGTAGTTTCTTAATTATGCACACTGTGGTTAAAGCATGCAGTTGTTAATGGAGACAGTGTTTAAAAAGAGATCAATTCTGATATCAAAATAGATTGAAAGGAATAGTGGAGATTTTCCAGCTCTGAAAGCAAAAACACAAAGAAGGGAAATACAACAGCAATGATAGTGTATGTATATATATGTAACATTTATTTTTATGGTATAACATCACTTTTCTCCTCCTTGTCTTGAACGTGGCCACCACAACAGCTGCTCTTTGCTGATGATGTTTAAGTGCACAGCTGTTTTATCTATTTACACTCCTGATATCTAAGGGACAGTGAGGACTGCCACGCCCCCATACTGAATTTTTTGCCATCCTTCTTTCAGTAGATTGTGTGCTTCTGCCCCATGCTATTAAGTCTCATGAGATATTACAGATTCCATGAGGTCCTCTTTTAAGAGTAACAAATGGAAAGTCATGGATTAGAATAAAAAGGGAGACAAAGGTGTTACAAGGAAGGGAAAGGAAGAAGGGAGTTAGAGAATACTTAGGGAAGAAATATGTGGTTCAAACATAGAAACAACTTAGAGAACTTCCAAAAGGTAGAAGGAGGAAGTAAGACAGAAAGAAAATGTTCTCAACATAAAAGGAAAATTTATAGACAAAAAAAATAATTTTAAACCATGTTTATTAGTGGTATGGATACTTGTGACCCAGCACAAACATAAATGGAAACATGCATCCACTCCAAGTTAACACAGTTCATAAAAAATTTATAAGCTTTGTAATAATAATAATAATAATGTATGTTAATATAGACAGTGTGCACAGATTTTAAAAGTAAATTTTCCAGGTATACCATAAGTGCCTTTCTTATGAAATATAATATTTTTTCAACAGAGAATATAACCGGGAAAAAGAATCAGTAGTCTAGGTATAAAATTGGTAACTTTGACAAAGGTAATTATAGGACAAAATTGATCTCTTTCTATTTTAAATAATTTTTGAATGGAAAATCAAGCAAGAAAAAGTTAACATTTATAATTTCTGTAGTATGTAGTTTCTTTATCTCCAAATCTTCACTTAAACTGGAAAAGACTACCTTGCTTGCTGCATGGCTGTGCTTTTTTGTATTAAATAAATTAGATTCAAAAGGAAGCCTAAGGATAGTGTTGTTGTATTGTCAGTCACTTGAGCATTATTAGCTTGCTTTTTAAAATGTTTTGCTAGCATATCCAGAATTCTGTATTCCTTGATTAAATAATAAATTAAATTAATGGAATTAATCTTGCTGTGGGATTCAATCCACTACAAACTTTCTGTGTTTTTCTTTTCTTTCTGCTAAGACTTTCTGTTTGGGGATTTTTATAGATTTTATAAATTATACAGATAAACAAAAAGAGCGCTACATGAATACAATGTGTAGTTCATTTTTCCTTGGTTGAGCACTGAATCATTATATTTTATTTGTTAGTGTTATGGGACATTGGTGAATATACTCATCTTTACACATGGAGAATGTGCAAAAGCAAACACTTATGTCACTGTAACTGTGAGCAGAAACTGACTTATTCTTTTACTTTTCCTTTAAGTAGATGATACTGAAGTATTTATGAAGTCTGTGACACATTTAAACTGATATGGATATTAAACCTAGTGCTCCAGTAAATTGTTAGCTCCAGTCCTCTCTGATTTCAGTTCAATGTAGTACTCTCATTTAAAGCCTTCAGTAGATTACAGTTGCCTAGACCATCCAAGATCACCCAACTGAACTGGCAGTGTCATTCAGTAAGAATCCAAGAGTAATTCAGGTAGGAATGGGCCTTGTGACACTTCTAGTCCAATGTCCTACTCAAAGCAGTCTTAGATCTGAGGTCAGACCAGGTGCTCAGGTTTGTGTGCAGCTGAGTCTTGTAAACTTCCAAGGACAGAGACTATTTGACATCTCTGAGCACCTTGGCTGTCTTCAGAATGAAAAATTTCCTCTATTTTTTTATATCCACCATGTCTTGTTCTCTCTCCATGCACCACTAGAGAGGATCATGGCTTAGTTTTTTCAGAGACCACCTTGTAGGTTTGAAGAGCTGGTAAGTGTCCCCAAAATCCCCTCTTCTCCAGGCTCAAAAGGACCAGTCGCTCAGCTCCTCATCGCAGGGCATGCTCCAGCCCCCGCAAGCTGCTTGCTGGTTCTTTGCTGAATTGACTCCAGTTTATCAGTCTTGTACTGGGGCACCTGG
Organism: Parus major; assembly: GCF_001522545.3. Lineage (NCBI taxonomy): Eukaryota > Metazoa > Chordata > Aves > Passeriformes > Paridae > Parus > Parus major. Next base: position 74,535,250 of record NC_031770.1, on the reverse strand, counting down.
TACCTTGTCACAGGGTCTAGGTGTCATCTGAGCACTGAAGAGTGGGGGTTAATAATTTCCCTTGATCTATCTGGATCCCCAGATGCTGGTAGCCTTTCCTGCCAGGGCACAGTGATGGCTCACATTCTGCTTCCTGTCTGCCAAGATCTTCAGTTCCTTTTCAGCAGACCTGTTCCCCAGTCATGAGAAGGGGTCTTCTTCCCATGTACAGAACTTTACATTTGTTGGTGAATTTTGCAACCTTTCTTCTGGCCCATTCCTCCAGGCTGCTTAAATCACTGAATCATAGCCCTGGCCATTAATCCTACTTACTTACTTGGTCACCAAAGTAAAAAAAATTCCTACCAAAAACACTTGTCACCAAGAAACATCTAAAGAAAAAAGCCTACGCAAGATGGTCATTCACAAGTCAACCTAGCAGTGAGAACTGGAGAGCTCATGAAAGCTAAGCCATTCTTAGTCTAAATTAACATAATTTTTTTGTTGAAATGGTCATTTTTGGTGCCCTCATATGATCTTCACTGCTCATTTAGTGCAACTTTAGCATTTTCTTTTCTTCTGAATAGGGCTTCTTTAGAAGAATCTAAACCACATTCCTTGAAATCAGTATCAAGTTTGTTTGAATCTTCAAGTAATACCTTTTTAACTATTTCCTGGTACACTAAATCCCACTCAGAGTTTTTTAAGTTCCAGAAATCCTGGAGCCAAGATTATCTTTAGGAGACAGGTACATTCATAGACATGCTGTGCTTTGTTTCTTCACTAGAGTATACAGGTATTTTTGTGTCATCAAAAAGAAAAAAACAGTAAACACATCCCTCCTGGCTTTCTTCCCCTCCAGATGTACCAATCAAACTCTGTGATTTCTATGGTAAACTCAGGAGTGCCCTTTTGGAGAGTAGAATTAAAACCTTTCCATCAATTCACACACCAGATAATTTCTTCAGTATTTCATTTATATATTTATTATATATTATATATTTATATATAATCTATGTTTTATATAAATTTATATATTTATTATATATGTATATAATTTTTATATATATAAAGAAGAATATATTTAATTTCAGGTCAGCAAAAGGGTTTCTTTCCAGCTGAATGGCAGTGTGTCTGTAGTCACTAGGGTGAGAGGTCATTCATCTGTCCTCATACAATGGCAGATGAGTCAGTCACAACTAAGAGTGGGCAAGGTTCAATACTTTCCACAGCCCCATGCACTAAATTTATGCTGAATGAATATCTTGAATATATCCTGACCAACAAGCTACTTAGCACTATAGGCATGCATGATTCTTACATTTTCTTTGCCCAGTGTGATAGAGACAACCGCAGAAAAAGAGAAAAGAGATTTAGGCTGAGAACAGTCACTATAGCAGTCAGCACAGCCAATTCTTTCTCCCAGCTCTGGCTTAACCTTAATATGCTACTGAATTTGAAAGTAAAAATCTAGTTGTGTTTTCTCTATCACCTGAATTCAATTACTATCTTTTCTATTTTTATTGTTTTCAAATGTTAGTCAGCCTACTGAGCTCTTTTACCAGATCATCTTGGAATGAGATCACTAGGCTACCAATCCCCAATTATTCCAGTAACATTTCCCTGCATGACATCCCTTGCTGTCTTTCATCCTCAGTCACTGATTAGCTATAGATTTCTTTTACCTTTTTGATCATTCTCATAAATCAATGCCTCCAGGACTCTTCATCACTCTGTTTCCATTTCATGGTCTCACTCTCTTTTCATCAATCCCCTGCAGCCTTCCTGTCCAGGACTGTGGCTTCCCATAACTGCTACAGACAGATATTGTATTTTGGTTTTTTTCTATATGATGATGTCTTTACAGAAACAGTCTATGTTTTTTTACTTTAGATAAGTTTATTTTTATCTTAGTATGAAAAGAGAAAACTAAAGAAATACCAAGTTGGCACATATTTCCTTGGTCCTCTAGAAAACCCGGTAGCTTGTATACTCTTCACTATGGATCACAGCCTTGTTGTTTTCTTTTCAAAGTAAACACTTTATTTGCTTTATTTGTTTGTTGGCTGATCAAACATGTTAATAGCAACAGGAGCACATTGCAACAATAAACAAAGATATACAGACTGAGAGCTGAGAGAGCAGAGTTGACTTTGACATGAACATTCTAACCTGAATCTCGCAATAGCTCTATACCAGACTCCAGAGGCCCAAGATAAACATCTAATGCTAGCTCACAAAACTCAAATGAACTGAAAAAGGAACCTGAGACTTCTTTCCATTAAGGTTTGGAGGAGTGACTGGGTTTTTCCATATTTTTTCTTTCGTTTCATAAATTTGCAATTAATTTTTTTTATTAAATTTAATTTAAAAAATTAAAGTTCAAGTGAAAAATTTCAAGGGTGTCTATCATCTTTAGATGATCCAACTTCATGTAAATCTTCTCTGTAATCAAAAAAGACTATGTCAAGGATCTGAATAGAAATCAGAACAGCTAGTTCCCTATTTTGTTCAAAACACCATTCCTCTTAATATGAATCTCCTGATTCTCACCACAATGTTTTTCAAAATCTGCTTGCACTTTGTTCATTTTTTCTCTATGTTTAGAAGACCCTGAATAGGAATGTCTGAGATTGTTCCTGCTGCAGCTTTGAGCAGATGATAGAAAGTGTACCTCATTAGTTCATAGTGTCAATAGGACATTCTCAGGCACTCAAATGAATACAGTAAGGCTAAATTTTATGCAGTACCTCACAAAATGAAATAGAAATGCCATGTGTTATCTTTGTGACAAGCTCCACGCCTCGCAGTCACCTGAGTTCCTCTCAGGACGGACAGTTTCTCACAAAGCCACAAGGGACCACTATGCAGTTTATGAGGAGTTCAACTGCATATGCTTTTAAGTGTTTGAAATCACGGCCTTAACATTGCTCTTTTTTTAATGCATAGAATTTTTAAATCTTAGTGAAAAATTGAAAAAATATAAAGTGTCCTTTATATCTGTTAACATTTGTTTCCTTATGCTTGGTGCTCTATTTTTATCTTGTCCTTTTTTTTCCTCACTGCTTCACGTTTTGTAGCACATCAGACAATAATGCTCATATGCCTCATACCTGACTATTTCTATGCTCAAATTTGCTGGAATATTTACTGGAAACTTTCCAAAATCACAAGGGCAACAAATAATCTTCATAAAACAGAACAGATGGCAGGCACCTTTGTCTTCATTATGGCATTGTTGCTTTAGAAATGTACAGGTCCAGATGCTAGAAAAAACATGGGGCTTTGTTCACTGAGACCAATATCTGCTGCTTGTTTCACACTGTGTTAAAATTATGGTAAATATGTCACCTTTTTATGACCCAGTACCTTGGGTTTATATGTGCGATTGCCTGTGGGCCTTTGTTTTCCTACTTCCTTTTAATAAGAAAATAGCGGGCTCAAATGTAATCTCAGAATTTTAGCAGTCAAAAAAAAATCCCATCCTATTCATTCTGTTGTTAGCTGATGAACTGGTATTGAGTTCATATCCATCAAGCTGGGCTAAGTGGTGAGAACTGAGCAGGAGTTGTCACCATTCAGTCACCTTGAGGTCTCAGCTCCCCCAAGGCAGGATAGATACAGTGGTGGAACTGAAAAAGAAACGGAAGATTATATGATTCCTGGGATCTAGCTTACACAGATTTTTTTAGGAGCATATTTTTTTACTTCAGAAAAGTTGCATCAAACAGTCCCTTTCTACAAAAAACTAGTGTAGCCGAGTAAAAGCATATAAGAATCCCTCCAAAGTTGCTATTGCTCTTTTCTTAAAATACAACGTTCAAATACTGACCTATTGTAGAGTGACTTGGAAATCCAATGAAGTCACTTCTTTAACCTTCTGACTGAAGATATAGATAGCTGTAGATAAACTTACCAGGAGGAAGATAAATAATTACAGGCGATGATAAAGAGCAGAGGAGTTGCCTCAGAGGCTCAAAAAGATATAAAGTAACAGGATGATGTCAAGTCAATGTTATCTGAAAGCAAAATAGGAAAAGTTCCTTAGTCTACTTGGTGCACAATGAATTCACATTCTTTGGAAAGTTATGCAACACTTGAATTTAGTTCAGCCTATTCCTTTATTTTAATCACACTTCCCTACAAATTTTAATTCACATAAATCAATTCTTCACACAAAGAAAAATTGATTGAAAAATAAGAAATTGTTACTTGGGTTGGAAAGCCAGAACGCTGAGCTGGAAAGTGTCCAAGTTTGTCACTATCAGTCTACCCTGGTGTGAATGTGTGTTTTATATCTTTACTTGCATGATCCCATACTGGTTTTCCCAAAGTACCTTGCCTCACTGATGAAAAAAGTTTGAAAATTCTCAGTGAATGGCAAAAATAAAGGCTCAGCTATTCAAAAGGCACTGTTATACCAAGGGACAGATGAAGACATTTTGGCCAATAGAATAAAACTGATAAAAAAGGAGCTTATTTTCACTTTAGAGAGGTGAAGCAGGTGAACATATAGGGTTGGCATGAAAGTGTCTAAATACTGGTAATTTTTTGACACGGAAGTTGATTGGAGGTATCCTGTTTTCTTACACATTTTTTGGAATAAATAAGTATTTAAATGCCAACAAACTTTAAAAGCATCCAGCTGTTTGACTTCTACTTTTGTTAATAGTAGCTGCCCAGCTGAATTCTTCAGCAACAGCACGTTTTCCTCCATATTGTATTTTATAATAGAAATTATAATGCACAGTTTGAAACAAATGATAACACAGCCCAGTTCCACAGATAAATTATAAAGTAAGAAAGTGTCTTTAGTTGTATTTAATTGCTAGTCTGTAGAGCTACTGGAGTTATGCTAATTTCAGCACCAGGAAGATAGCAACAGAAGGATAAGAATATTGTGGATGATCAGGTAGCTCCAGTGTGTAGAGCATAGCTGGAAGATCGTCAGGGACAGGAAACCACACTTCTCCCACTCAGCCTCAGTCTACAGCATTTCTCTCTGATTATAATTTAGTCCTTACGATTATTCACCATCTGGAAGAGTCTTTAGTTGACCAAAACCAGGAGAAAAGAGGCAAGACCTGAGGAAGAAGGTCAAGTACTTAGCTCACATACTCCAGAAGAAAAATCACATAAATCAAAAGCAATCAGTACCATTACTCAGGATTTTTGACCATGTTCTGAAGACAAAAAAAAGAGAAGTAAAACAGTGGCCTAAAAGTCAACCCAGATACTCAAGGCCATGTTATTTATGATAGCCAGAGTAAAATGCATGAAGATCATCTCTCTTTCTAGGTAAATAAACAAGTTGAGAATAAACAAAGACAAGATTAATCCACCTTCTATTGTTATAGCCATTCCATAAACTGGTGACTTCTAAGCTATTATATGCCATGCCATCCAATAAACCTCACTTCTATCTGTAGCTAATCTGCAGCTTAAATTCCACTATAGACAGGCCTGGTCAAATTGATTCATGAATACCTGACATAAAATACTTTGCCTTCTATCAACAAAGCAAAACTCCCAATCAGGAAGTCAGTTTTAAAGGTATTTACATTACTTTTCCACCTAGCAAACCAGTATGGTATGAATGCAAGAAGTAGATCTAAGTGAAAGGAAAAAAAATCTTCAGAGGAAAGACAGTCATGTGATAAGAATCATTCAAATAATTTGAAATATAAAGTGCATAAGTCTCATTGGATTGCCTGCACTTTAAAACTCTGTCAGAGAAACACAGAAACTTTTTCTCTGCATGTCACTCCATTATTTACTTTATGTCTAGTTATTTCAGCTCTTTCAGGCTTTGAAAAATAGCTATTTTATGCATTAAATTAAATTATCTGGGCAAAATTTTTGTGCAATTCATAGGCACCTAATCTGCAAGAAAATTTTATTTCTGCCTTTCTAGTCTCATTCTAAGATTTCTTATGTGTATGTGTTTAAATAAGTCTCACTTGTTATGAATTTCCACCTGACCTGTTGGTTTGACATTATTTTCCTGAAAAAAAGTTTTAGCTGATTTATTCATTCTGTGGGGGTTTTTTTCCCCAAAAGCAACATAGCTAGCTTCAGTTTTATTTAGATAAATTGATAAAAAAGTATGTTTGAACAAAAAATTTAATTATAGAGGAAGTATGAAGAACAGAGCACTTAACAAAAACAATTACAGAAAAATATTAAAACAGAAAAGAAATTTGACCTAGGTATGTCATGTTTTTATAGAAGCTTGAAGTTTGAAGCAGCTGAGCTTTGATCTTGCAAAGGCATGCTCAGAGGTTTGGTTTAACTCACTAAAATCAAGGGGTCTCTTTGCAATGCAAAAGAGCAAGCAGGTGCATCCATCATTCTGGTACCATAGCATAAATGTGCCAATAATCAAAAGCGTCTCACTGCTTAACAATTTTTAGAGACAGCAATGGAAATTATGTTAATCTGAGCTCCATATTGTTCTTGACTTATATTGTATTTGTTAAAGATTAAAAACAAACAAAAAAAAAAGAGCCTGAAGAAAAAGAAAGATTATGGTACTAAAGAGAAGGAGTATGATACTGAGGAGACAATCACCTTCGTGATGTGCTTCCACACAAGATTTGCTCACCATAATACGGCTTTTGATTTTTTCATTTTTTGAAGCATGGTCATTACACAGAAGTTCATGCAAAACTAATTTAAATCAGGCAAACCTTTTACTGTTGCAAGCTTTGGATCACTGAGAAAAAATTAACAGTTCCACTTCCAAGAAAAGGAGCCTTTTATATTAATATTTATATTTTATATTAAGAACTTTGGGGAAAATAGGCTTGTCAGAGGGTTGATTGCGACCATGCTTAGTCTCTGCAGTGATTTTTTTCCATCTGATCAATTCTCAGTAGCTTAATTGTAGCAGTTAATTTAGTAGGTAAGACAAAATATTTTCTCACTCAAGTTTGGGGGAAAATACACACTGATGTTAGTGAAATTAGGCCTTGTTTTGGTTTTTAAATTTCCCTTAACTTCTGGCCCAAGTGTAATGGGATAATCTTGGTTTATGAAGATAATGAGACTCGAGTACTGTGACTATAAAGAGGTCCAAACCAGCATTCCATGCATCTGCCACACACTTTAGATGGTTAATTTGCAGTTTAAGATTATACCATGAAGACTGGTGAGTTTAAAGCTCACTACAACTAACTATAAACTAACAGAAGCTAACTATTAACTAACTATTAACTATAAACAACAGAAGATATTATCTATAACAAACTACATTTTTTAAATGTATTTCATGATTTTATTTAAAACCAAGCATTCTGTTTCTGAAAAACTGGTAGACACAGAGAAGTGCTGCTTATTGGTGGAATTGCAATCTGAATCATAGAGATGTTTACTTCTAGTTCTTGTAACTTCATTATTTTGCAATTTTAAAAGTGAGTTGATGACTTTTTAAAAATATTTTAACTTAAATGTAAAGTGGTTTAAATATTTATTTGATTTCTTTCACTATTCTTTTTCCCATCCTCTGTTACCAGATGAAAATAAAATACCAATGCAGTTCTTTGCCCAAAAGATTGGGCAAAGAGCTCTCTGGTGTGGGGTTCTTTAGATGGTTTAGTTTTTGTTTTAATTGTGGATAATCTCCCTTACCCATTCTATTCCTGTATTTGAATTTGGCTTCCTCTATAAGGCAATAGTGTCTTTGGCAATGCAGTAGTGTCAGAAGGACAGCTTCACAGGTTCTTTTTCAGTTTTCATAGGAGTTGTATATTCTAATTCCTGTGCAGAGAAAAAAAAATACCATTTTTGCAATGCAACTATTTTGATTAGATAAATGTTCAATTCTGCACCAGCTGTAATGCTCTTTTGGTGGCATAAGTCACTCCTATGTGAAGGACACAGCAACAAAAGGACAAAAATGAGCTGGTTAGAATTGCCCATTTGCAACATTAAGGACATTTCACTTCAGAGAAAAATTCTATACAAATGGATTTAAATAGTTTATAATTCTCTGGAAGAGAAGTCTTCTGCATATAAAATCTATGCTACATCGCTTAATCTTCTTAAGTGGATAAGGGGGAAATGCAGCAAAAAGTCACTTATCTTGTACTAGTTCTAGTATTGCAAACTCATGTGTGTCAGTTTTAGGAAAAGTGACTGGAAAGAATGAGCAGGGAATAGCTCCAAGGTATTTAGTTTGCCCTAATATATATAGAGGAAATTCTAGGGTGAACACAGGTCAGGCTTGTACTAACTAACTAGAACTGCAGAAATACAGTAAAAATATGAAGTTCAGATATATTCCCAAGACAGGAGTTCTCAGATAGTAAAATATTTTTACCCTGAATCTCAGCTTGTCTTCACTCTTTGTGTATTCTTTCCCACTAAGGACCTGTAACCTTGGATACTTGCCAGCCTGCTAGTAAAAAACTTGATCATGCAATCCTTATTCAAACAAATCTGTTGTTGGTTTTTATTAAGCCTGTTCTGCTCTGTCATATTTACCTACACATAGCTACAGTGTCTCCAAAGGACACTGGATACAGACATATATTCCAGGGAAAATATAAGTCTGGATTTGGGAATTGATCATGAACTTTTCAATCAAGCAGAATTTCCAGAGGAAAATAACTTTTTTTTTTTTTATTTTTTATTTAAACTATTGGCCAAACATATTAAAGCTGTCAAAGGTAATGTTAATTTTTTTTAGACTGACGTACCAAAAATTTTGTACTCAGATTTAGGTGTGAGGAATCATGTGCATGTGTCTTAGTCTTGTCTCTTTCAAACCAAAAATGGGGCATTTCAATCCAAATTGCTTCAGTACCATGTTCTCTAAATAAATACCCAAAGATGATCATTATCTTAAAATTATTCCTGTGAAATGCTTTTGCATGTACTTAACTCTTTACATGTGAGTAACAGCTCAGTAGAATTATCAACACACATTAATGTAAATTACATTTATAGCTCCTTTAGAAAGTTGGTACAATAAGGAATACTAACATTGTTATAATATTTTCAATTTTGGAGAAACACAGAGTGATTCTAGTTTAATGCAAAATGTTAGGCTTATATTACAAATTATATTAAAATCTACTTTGTGTCTTGAAGTAGGTCAATAAAGAAAGTATAAAATGCCCTTTTTGTGAGTGGAATAAATTTATATCATAGCTAGTTAGATAAGATCATAAGAAATAGTTCAAGAAAATTATATTCTCAACCAAGAGAAATATCAAAAAATCACTTCTAGGGAAAAAAAATCGTCACTAGGATCAGATTAAATTGGGACAATGAAAAAGAGGCAGAAAATTGACAAAAAAAAGTAAAATTAAGATAACCCATGGATAACAAGCATTCCCCCCTCCCCCCAAGGTACAGTGAATGCCATTTCATCTAGAAAGATAAAGGAAGTTATCTGATGTTTTTAAAGTAACAGAGAAGAACTTGTGGTGGAAATGGCTTTCTCAACTCTTTTGATGAACAAAGTGGATTGAATGTCAATCAACTTAACGATGCAGGAAGAGAAACTACTTGAGCCTGAAGCAGCAGATTTGTATTATAAAAAGACTAGATGTTCACTTTAATAATTTTTTTAATTACTTAATTTTATATATGAGCTGAATTTATAGTGAGGAAAAGGAGATAAAATGTTAAATAGTTGTGAAACATTTTAGTTTTTAATGAAGACAATTACGTAGTATTTTGTACCTTTTTTATAATAGAACACCAGTAAATCTTAATCCATGTTTCAGTTATATTTAGATACTTACTGGTATTTTTGTGCATATGTGAAGCAAGACATGATCAACAAGCAGCACTTTAATGTAGGAAGGCTTTGAGGTCTCAAGAGACTAGTTCTGCTCTAGAAAGTATCATGCTGCCTGATTCCCATGAGGATGACTTACCTAGTAATCAATAACAAATAGACTTTCTTGGATGAAGTTGGAGAAAGTTTAAAAAGGCTTGCAAGATTTGCAAAGTTGTCTGCCAAAGAGAAGAGGGCTTTCCCATCAGATCAGAAGCAGCTTGTAATTTGGAACCAAAGTAGCCATGCTGGTTGTATATATGAGTTGGCAGATAAGGGAGACAAGTTTGTACTAATCCAGAGAAGAACTCTGGAAAATCGCACTTCAATTATTAAGCATCATATATCTTTGTGTCCATGACCATCCAAACAGTGTGTCTGTGCTCAGTGTTAAGGTCAGGAGTAATTCTTCTTAGCTGAAGTGTGAGCATTCAGAAGGTTCAAATGGAAAAAATAATAATTTCTGGGTCTAAATTCAAGGTAGCATCCAAGCCTCACAGCTGAAGCTTCTGTTTTGAAGATGAGTTTTTTAAGGCAACTATAACTGTAGCTATAACTATTCTGGCTTTATGCCTCCTCAACACAGGAAGAATTTGTTTCTTATCTTTTCAATTATCTCCAGCTCAAACATATTTACTGAGTACCTACAACTGAGCATATTGGCAAGATACCTCTAGAACACTCTTTCTTAGGTGAGCTTTGTAACAACAAAGCTCTGCACTGCTGAAATGTGGAAAAAACACAAGCCTTTTGGCCTCCATTTCTTTCATATTCTTGACTAACAAAATGCAATAGGAGCAAAAATAGAAGTTGTTTCACCATCTTTCGACAATGAGCTTGTTGGTTTGTTGGCTAGGTCACTCTTCTGAAAATACTTGCTCATAGTGGAATTTGATGTTCTCGAAGGTCTTTTCCAACCTTAACAATTCTGAGTCCTGTACTCTACAGTCATGTGTCCTTCACATCCTAGGAAGGAGAGGTCACTTTATTGGGTAGCCAAGGTCAGAGGCTGGGCTTCAGGATCTATATTCCAGTTGAAGAGACAGAGACACACTATCTGAAGATGCCTACTTGTAAGCAAAAATTGAGTTATAGATTGACTCTGCTCTGGACTGGTTTAAACATCAAATTGTCTCAGCTGCTGATGTGTGCAAATCCCTCTTGTACACATTTAGATGTCCCATTCATTTGAGGAAACAGGGGCACCTGATTTTATATTTCAAACCCAACTCCAAGTGCTCCCCTTCTCAGTAGCACAGTGCAATCTTCAGTGCAAACATTACACTTGGCTCCAAGTGTGGAAGTTTTAGGCATTGTAGCATTAAATTGTATCTGCCTGAATCCTTTTCCAGTTCTTAAGACAAGTGACTCTGAGCACTGTATTCTCCCATTCTCCAATTTCCTTTCACTAGAAAAAAGTTACAAAAATTGCCACAAGATTTGGATTATCAGAAAAGCCATAAAAAAGTGGCCACTCTGCTGCCTGCATAAATGAATAGAAGATGCATATGGGTTCAGAGAAGAGGAAATTACTCCTAACACCTGTGCAGGATGTATTTCAAAGAGTTTTTAGGATGATTTCACCTTGGAGATTAATGTTAAAAGTGAAATGAGTGGTTGAAGGATGGAAATATGATTTGTGAGTGTTATGCAGGATGGAATCTTTCAGCTCAGGAAAGAATTGTAGTATGCCAGGGCAATCTTAGAGCTATTTTGCACTCAGGTATAACACTTGTAATTTGATGGAGAAAAAATGATAGAAAAATGGGTAAGGAAATTATTTAACTTAGGAGCGATGCAATTATTGAGACATAATTCAAACAAACAGCATCCCTGTTATCGGCTATGCCTTTTGCCTTCTACTTGTGGAGTATAAATGCATTTCATAATCCTCCCTCCTCACCTGTGTTTTAAGAGGTGAGACCTGTAGAAAAGATCTCTTCTTTAAAAGGTTCAAAGGTACAGCACCTTCATTGTGATAGTCACACTGCAAAAGGAGAAAGAGAAAAAAGTGCTGGCTTCTATGGCAGACATCCACTTTCAGCATCTCAGAGGCTAAGTGCAGAGTTAATTGTCTACTCAGAAAGACAATAAATAATGCAATTAGATTTGAAGATTTTAGATTATTCATTCAGAGTATTCAGCAAGCACCAAGCAAACAGGAATCAGCCTGGAAACACTGAAGACCATGCTGGAAAATATTTGCTATATGGAATAATTGTAAAGTACACTGAAAAAAAAGGGAATAAAATGTTCAGCTGTAAGAACATTGACTCAGTGTGTGGACTTAGGAATACTCTGTTTTTCTTACCCAGATGTTCCATCCCTTTTCACCATTAGACTGGACTGCCATGAGGGAGTGCTTGCAGATTGTTCAGATAATCCAAACACTTAAAAAACAGTGATGCCTTACCTTGCTAGAGAAAATTTTCAGTACCTCCTTTTCCATTGCCTTTATTGCCATGGTAAAGCCATGTTGTTTGTTCAGATGAGCTTACACATGTTTTCTTTTATTGTTGCTAAAGCCCTCATCTGCTCTCAGGTTTTTAACCAGGCTCCCTGCTGCACTCCTCTGCTCATATAAAATACAGCTGCCAAAATAGCCATGTCAGTTGATGTGACAGGCTTGCTTCTGTTCTGAAGCTCTGCCTCCTTCTCCTGTTTCTTACTACATCAGAGTCAGCCTTTATGTTTTTGCCATTGTACTCACCTTGGAACATGTCCATCTTTATTCCAGCTGCTGTGGTAGCAAACACCTTTCAAGTTCCCTCTAGGTTGCCCTTTAATGCTACAGTAGTTGATCTTGACATTAACAAGAAAAGAAAACTTTAAAAAGACCAAAAAAAAGAAAGAGAGCACTCTGGTATGAATTCACTAGCAAATAGTTTGGCTGATATAGATCAGACACTTTAAGTTTTCTGAAGCCATTGAGACCTGCATACGTAAATGCATGATCTTCCTTCCTCTGTTTTTTCCTTATCATTCTTCTCCTCTTTTGTTGCCATCATTTACCGTATCTTAGCTCAGGCAGAACATTTCTTGCAGCAAGTTTTCCACCCACAAGGGAATGCTCATAATGCAAACACAATGAAATTCTTGTTTTGATGGAACCCTCCAGGAGCCTGACAAAAGATATGTTAGTTCTATAATATTTTAGAAACTACAACTAAGTATTACATCAACCAATTAAACTGCATTTTATAAAGAAGTGGGTTCTGTGGTCATATAGTTTTGCAAAATATCAAAAAAGTTTGAGCTACCTGATGACCCAAATCAACACAGTCTGCGATAGGCTCTGCCCATCATCTATTAAGCAAGACATTACTCCTAACACAAACCTGCAAGTGAAATTCAACTGAATAATAAAATGTATTGTATACAAGAAAAGTACTTCAGATTTTCAGTTTGAGCAAAAATGACAATTTTTCTCGTGATATATATATCATAGTTTAGAGCCCTCAGGAAATAACAACTTCCATTTCCAGTCTTAACTTTACTATCTTCCACGTGTGTTATAGTACAGCTATGATTTACATCTATTTAAATATTTCTCAGATAATGTAATGCACTCTAATACTATCTTTTCTATTCATAGTAGCTAACATTTTTTTTAAAAGTATTTAAAACAGAAAAAAAAAAATTTAAGGCTGAAAACTCAGTCTTGCAGATGCAAGAGCCTTACATCTAATTATTCCATCTATGATCTCTAAGAGCATTGAGCTTGCTCACTCAGTCCCCAAGCTCACATTTGCAGGAGGAAATTCAAAAACAGCTGAACAAATGCATATGTTAAGCAACCTGACCTTGACTCTGTACTGTGTACATTATGCTAGTGATGTCTTTGTAAACTGTTGTTTCAGCTGAGTTAATGAGTACAATTCCTAGACAAGATCAGACTGAGAGCTCAGGAGAATGCAGGTGACTCAGAGCTAATGCAATATCAGATGGAGCAAAAAAAAAAAAAAGAACAAAGACACAACTCACTTTTGATTTCCCTGAGGGGCTAAACAGAAATACTGAAAAAAATAGTCTATTGGAAGAGAGGGAGTGGGAAAAAATGCCTTTAGTAAGTGTAGGGAGTTAAGAGGTTTTGCGCTGCAATTAATTTTCAATATTTTGTGTAAAAAAACTTCTCAGAACATCCAGGAGAGTCTCTCTCTGGGAAATCTCACTGTAGCAAGTAGCTGTTAATTCAATTTTAAATGAGTATGCGTTCCTGAAGTACAACTTTGGCCTTTAAAGAACACATCTAGTGAATGCTTTAAGCCAAGTGCTCCTCAGCTGCTTGAAGGTAAGTGTGTGAGGCATGGTGTTTATCCCTGGAGCTGTACAACAAGGCCTGCTGTGTGTTTGGAGCAGGCCTAGCTGTATCCTTAGCACACCAGACAGTTTCAGTGCGAGCTACAACACTCGGCTGAAATCCTTACCCTACACAACAGAAAGTTGGGAATATTCAAAAGGCTTTGACCCAGCTTTGAAGGAGAATTCTGCATACCCCAGAGAAAACCAGAGGCTGATGAAGAAGCATTTTACTGAGAAAGTCAGTGATAGTGAACTAAGAAAAATGTTTTAGTGTATGAACCAAAATAAAAATCAAATTCTTCTCACATTTATTAGATTTAAAAACCAAGAAAATCTTTTATTTATGTCTGGAAATACCCAAACTACAACTGAAATATTTAATGGAGTTGAGATAGCTAGGAGAGGTGGGGGGGAAAGCTATGAGTACAAAATAAGAAACTTCATGTTTTGTGTGTTTGGGTGGTTACCCTGAAGGTCAGACTGTAGAGGTGTGACAAACACGTGGCATAGCTGGACAGAAGGACTTCAAAAAAGAATAAACATATTGTGCCTTTTTGATATTCTAATTGCATTTCTTCCTTCTGTTTCTTCAAATCACATCTGACACTTATATAGTTAGATTAATCTGATAAATTGCAAATGCTTTCCAGGGCTGTAAATGCATTTGGCACATTAAAAATATAATCATATTAGTCAAAAATATCTGCATCTTGTCCTTCTAAGGGCATTCAAAATTTTTTTACCAGTAAGTCATAAATTGGGGGTGGGGGGGTGGGGGGGGTAGTATTAGTTTGTACTCTTACTTTGCTCAGAACATTATTTAACATACTTGCTACATGGCTTAGATTTGTCATTTTCACTTGTCATGCCCAGTGGCTGTGATGTGCATAGCTGTCATTCAATAACATGAAACTGTACTTTTTGCATCCCTCTATTATTTTCTGTGAATTTAAGACCAGTCATACTGACAAATGTTTAATTCTCCTCAAGCCTGATAGAAGAGATTACAATTCTGTCCCGAAAAGGCAGTTTTCCTTCATCACAGTACAACTTACTTATATTTTTGCATGGTACTAATACAATTTTAAGTTACAAAGATTACATTATTGTTTAAAATAATAAATACAATAAAAAAGCAAATAACTAAACAGCAATTTTTGTTTCATATTTTCTAATTATTTTATTGTGTTGTTTCCTTTACCACAACACTTTCACAAACATTTTACATTTTTGGATCTATGTTTATTGTGGACAGATTTTATTTTCCTGGGGTTTTTTTTTTGTTTTGTTTTATTTGTTTGATTCATTTCATGTTTGTAAAGGCATGATGGAATTTATATCTTGAGCTGGCACTTGCAGTATTCAAATAAAAAGCTCTTCACTGTCTGCAACATCCTAGGTAGTGATACTGCCCTTTAGATTTTTATTTTGAAAGAAGGTAAAGAAGACATGTACACACAAGAGTTCTATATACACTCTGTTGCACCCTGTTTATAACAGTTCAGGATCTATAATTCAACTTAGTCTATAGTCAAGGTATAGAATGTTTCTGATATCATTGCATTTTATGCTACTCTTCATGAGAGTACATCTATGCAAACACCACAGAGCAGGATTAAATGTAGATGGGAAAGTGTACCAATCCCCTAGTTTTGTTGTGGTGTTACATATTTTGCATGAAAAAATTTTCTCCATGCAAAATAAAATCATTTTTTATAACCAGAAAGGATACATGCACCCTCTCCTAGTTTATGATGACAAATAAATCAGGTGGGAAGTTCCACTTGCTTAGCTGAACCACATATTTAAAGAAATTGAAGACCTTTGTCAGCACACCCCAATAAAAAGTAACAATGCATAAAGTAAAGCAAATAATTACAAGAAAATGTTTTCACTAAAAAGACCATTAACCTCTTTCTGTTGGAAATTATGTAGGAAATTTTTGAAGATATTTGTTGGCAATTACTTGTTGATTCAAAATAGCAGTACTTGTTCATCACAAGTATTACTCTGTAATTTCTCTGAACAATTCATCAGCATCAATTAGAGTGCATTTGGTATCTATGTAGCCTTTTTCTTGTAACTACTGCTTGAGAGGTTTGCTTAATATTCTCTCTGGGGTACCCAGATCCAGCAGCTGTGTGGGCCAGACCTGTGCTTCAGGAAGTCATCACCTGCAAAACAAATCTTGTCTGCTGCCCATGAGTGTATTCACCAGCTCAGTCAGAAGCAGAAAGTTGTGGGGTTTTTCCATTCTCCAGGACCTGCATGCTAAGCCTGAAGACAATGAGTTCAATGCTGATTTGGGGGAGTTTTAAACCATTCATTTGCTGGAAATATATTTTACCCGGAAGACACTCTTTACTCATCTTTCTGTTGAACTGGCAGCTACAAGCCATGGAGATAGACTTGAACATCATTGTTCTCTACTGCTTTTGAGAGTAACTTGAGCATTAATTACATTTAGAAGACCTGAGAAGGACTTTACATTTGTTGCTCAATGCATTTCAGTCAGGGTAGTTGTTAGATACAGGGCTATAAAAAGTAAAGATTTTTGTATGATAAAGTAGCTGGGTAAAAATATCAGAGCTTGGTAATAGCAAAAGAATGTTAATCATTCATCACACTCTGCAATCCTATCTGTATTCTCTCAGAAGATATAAATACTAAACTATTAAGGCCCACAATCTCTCAGCAAGTTGACTCTCATTATTTCCATTTTATAGAAAAACTGCAGGGCACAAAAATTAAATACTTTGGTTAAGGTCACAGAGTAAGTCTGCTGAAGATGTGCAAATAGATTCAAACTGCTGATTCCCATTTTGTCGTTTTAACTGAATAACAGTTTTTTTCTGCAACATTTCTCTCACTCATTAAACATCTCTTGCATAGTTTAAATTAGGAGCATCATTAAGAAGTGAAGTTAATTACCTTCTCTCCTTTTTAAAACTATTTGCTGATTTCTATATTGATAGATTCAAGCAGGTTTTCTCATATGTTTATAATGGTAAAATATCTAAACACAAATATGAAAATAATCATGCTGATTTTCCATGTTTTCATGCCAATAACACCCACAGCAACTTTATTAAGACAAAGATTATCAAATATAGAGGTTTAATTGGATTCTGTTTACAAATATATCAAAGCCCTAAAAGACTAGTATTTACACTCTTCTTTATTTCTTCTTTATAGGTAAGCTTGATGTTATGAAAATTAAGTCAGTGTTTGAACCAACAAAATTTCTGCATTTTTCTGGTGAAATGGGAGGGTAGTTTTCCACAGTATGTTATAAAATAATTTCTAAAATCTCATTTTCAAAAGCAAGTACAAGGCATGGAGAGGGCAGAATTTGAAGTTAGGAATGTTAATTGTTTGATATAATACCCAGAATCTTTAGTAAATTCCCCCTGGTGTATTATTTGAATTTTTAGGTCCTGACATAAAAGTAAAACATTTGACCTACAGGCATTTATGGAAATATTTCATATAGAGCCTAGAGAGCCAAAGTCTCATTGAAGAGGACTTAGGCAACGGCTTCATATTAAGTTCAAATGTTTAGGCACCTGTGGGACATTCTACCCTCTCAGCTGCTGTGTAGGCTTTCTGTCTCTGGAGACCTCTTCATCCAAATTGTTGGTGAAGTCTCCAGCATAAAAATCCACACATTGGCTCCTTGGCTCTGAGGTAACCATAGACCTTTCTACTGTGACTGAGATACCAAAAGCCTGGGGACATCTCATTACCCTCCTACGATTCTCAAATCAAAACGTGTTCTCCCTATAGTATGTCTCACCCCCTCATGATTTTTTGGAACATTACTGAACTTCAGTTAAGTTTATAATTCAGCACGGAGAGAGAGAGGAAGGATAGTTAACTGATGTGTAGCTGAAAGCTCTGACTTGTGGTGTCACAAGATATCCTTAAAATGTGTTTTGTCTCATTTTAAAACAGATATTTACCCATTCTGCAATCTGTCACATGAAGCTGCTGTATTCTAGGATGCATCACAGATGGAAGATTTTGTCTCCACAGCCACAATGTTCTGGTGAGAATCACATTCTATTACAGTAGTCAAGTATTTAAGTCTCATCTGTGATGCACAAATACCTTAATTTCTGAATTCCTCCTTACAGCTTAGTTGTTTCTTTCCTGGAAGATAATAACCCAAATCAAACACAGAAGGTATTTGGATTTGATTCTCCTATTTCCAAGAACAGCATTTAAGACATGCTCCTTATATTCCCCCACCTGCCAATCCAGAAAGAACTGTCCCTACTTCATCCACTTGACTCCAAAAGAGGATTAATAACTCTACATCCCTAGAGGAAATAAGAAATAAGCATCTACTCTCCATAAAAGACAGCTATTTTGTGAATTACTTACTGAGCAGTCTCCCTCCTTTACTATGAAAATAGATTATGCAACCAATTTAGAAAATATGCCTAACTTTTAGAAGATTGAAGTCCCAATTAAAATGCCTAGGTTGGTTTTGAAAATGTTGATGGATTTCTAATGGGTATAGATGTCAGGTGATTTTAAAAAGCGTGACCTTATTCCTTTCACTAATAGCTTGCCAGCGCATTTCACCAAGTTTACCATTTTGACTTGGGACTTTGTAGAATTCTGAAACATATAGCTGAAGCTTAAATTACATTTGTTCTCAAAACCATTAGAATTTACTAAACAAGGAATTTAATGTGGCCATCATTATTAGACTCACATAGTAAGAGTTAACTTTTTTTTTTGTGTAGAAGAGTTAATTTCATTAAGATTCTTTATATTTATTAAATTGCTAGTCCAAAGTTAAGTGATTTTTTGTACTAAATGTAAAACAGTTATAAAATACTTTGTGAGAAGCTTTAAAAAGCTAATTTTGTATATGTCTTTGCAGAGAAATGGAAACACTTGCTGGCACTTAATATTTAATCTTCTCATTGTCATAACACCTTTTTATAGCTCTTTTTTTTCTTAGCTCCAGCTGAGAATGGATTCTGAAAAAAAATAGAAATAAGAGTCTTCATTCATCCTTATTATTCTTATACCTAAGTTTATAAAACAATTTTGTGAGCTTACTAAAAGCATATTAAAGTTATAATAGAGAAAAAAATATCTGCAATCACTTTGGTAATTCATATGTCATTAAAAAGATAGCTCTTAATTGGAAATCATGTTTTGGGGAAATAATTTGAAGTAGTTGAGAGAAGAAGACAGAAGAAGAAATTTGGGATAACTTTTGCCTCAGAGACAATGGAGTCCACCACAACCAAAAACTTTAAAACTTTTAAACCTGAAAAATAACCTTTGCTAATGAGTTTTAATAGCAACATGCTACAATGGCACAACTACACTAATAATGCAGTAAGAAAGAAGTTAACATGGGACAGAATTCCATAAATACTTTTTTTCTTTTTTCTGTTGTGTAACTGCTGAAGTCTACGTATTCTTACTGATTTCTTTGGGTTTAGATCCCAAAGAAAAAACATGCCAGAACAAAAAAATATTTGAAATCTCTGAAAGTAATGAATAGATGAACAGAGATTGCTAATTCTACTCTACTATCAAGTCTCTAAACATACAGTATACAAAGGGAGAGAAAATGTAATAATAATAGCTCTACTGCATATCAGCTTGGGGTATATTTGCCTAGTCTGCTTTTCCTGTGTTCCAATTACTTTTATCCTTCTTCATATCACCTTGAGACTAAAAACTGCTTTTTCCAAGCTTTGAAGTCGTACTAGAATAGGAACTGTATTTTCTCAACTTAAAAAAACTTGATGTCAGTAAAAGAAAGTGCATTACAATCTTTCAAACAGGAAATCCTTTGCACACAAGACCCATGCAGTGTATTACTATTACCTGTGCATGCCTCCTGTGAGCAAAGTTCTGATCCCATTGCCCTTTTGTGTAAAGTAGTAGAAGTGCTAATGAATTGTGATTCATGAGGACTGCCACAAGCTCTATGCTGTGTAAGATCTTGGCTGCATAGTGGATCTGGCCATACTCAAGTGAGCCACCTCTGCTCCATGTTTCTTTTCAGGGCATCAGTGCAGTCAAGCCCCTCCACCCCACCCCCCCCACCCCACCCCAAAACGATGCTGAAAGGTTGGATACATCAGCTCAGGAAAATTACAGCTGGTGCTCCCATGATATCTGAACAAAAATTATTTGTTTTGGTCTTATTTGGAAAGCAGACACATTGAGGCTATGATCTGGTGATCTGGACCTACTAGAGATGCAAATCAGAGTTTCTTCTGCAATTACGACACCCTATTTTGTGCACTTGGCATGATGCTGAGATTAGGAAGCAATCTGATAGATCACTTTTTGATTTTTGCTTTTCCAGTCTGCTGAATCTCATCTGCGCTGATTTGCAAGCCCAAAGCTGTCACAGATCCCAATTACTCACTTAAAAGAGGATTCAGTCAGTACAAGAGAAACAGTTACATGACATTAGTTACACGATAATTTCTGTATCTACTTTCAGAATGCTGTACAAAGAAGGTGAGTCTCTTTAACTCCATTTTCTGTTTGAGGAAACTAAATCAAGGCATAAGATCTGACTTGCCAGTGTGTCCATCAGCTCTTTCAACATTCAAGTAGACCAGGTAAAATGTCATCAACACTCAAGCTTATAGTAGGTTGCTCTCATTTCTGTCAGAAGTGCCAAAACATCTTCTCTTTTATGGTAGTCTAAAGTATAGTTCTATATGTAAAAGAATTAAATGATATATTTAAAGTGTAAAGAAGTTTACAGTGAAATAAACCTCTTCCTTTTGGTGTAGAGGGAGATTTTATTTATGTAGCAAAAGTTTTTCATTTATAGCAAGATTTAATACCAGACCAGTCATTATGCTTTCCGCACTTTCTTAAAAAAACAGGTTTGTTTACAGGTAACATATCTGGCTGTACCAGGATTTTCAAACCCAGGAAATTGCTGTAACAGTCAGCAATCCTTTGAGAGCACTGCTGAAAAGTGATACCTTGATTAAGTAGTAAGATTGACAATCTGAGGAAAAAACTGTGGAAGGGACTAGAATGTGAATGGGAGCTCCACGTGCATTTGGGAAGACTTGTTGCAGACCAGTGTCCTTTTCAGAACAGACAGCTTTGAAGGTCCAGGATGAATTTTTCACCCAAGAACAGATTCTAGATCTGAGAGCTATGTAAGGATCCTAATTTTATTTTTCTTTTTTATAATAACAGAATAAGGGGACGCTTTTTGCTATTTATAGCATAAGTAGCTCTGAAACCTTTTTTTAGACTTCTATATATATTTCCACAGCAGAATAAAAGTTTTGTGTATTTTTTGCACAAAATAAGTGTATTCTTCATATTTCATATTTTAGGAGCAAGGACAGTGCTGGAAAACCACAGTCATTGTTTCCTTCACCAAATGTGCAGACAGCAATGTGTATACCATTCCCAAGTTTTTGTTTCACTAGTGTTCTCACTGGTAGAGAAGTCAAAAGAAGATAGGAGTGTAAAATTAATGAATCATTTTAGGAGAAAGACATAAAAAATAAAACAAAATGTGCACAAAATACTTCCCCACACATGAGAACTGACATAGCCCTAACATGCAGTAAAACAAGACACGAGCATCTAATCATTGGCAAATTTCTCTGAATTAGAGCAGCCATTCTGTAACAGTAATAGAGTTAGAGCTGTTCAGACCATATTCATTCCACATCTCTGATGAGTTCCAAATCACAGAGAGTATCACTCAAATATTTTTCTACTCTGGGTCTACTCAATTGCTAAAACAGTTCCTAATGAAGCATTGCAGCCAAGTGTATCCAGTCCAACTTTTGCTCCTAACACAAAATAGTCTACAGTCATGGTTCAGACCCATGTGACATCAAAAGAAGAAAAAAAATTAGAAAAGGTAAAAAAGAGCATTTGTTCAAGACTATTTCAAATCTTCCATGTTAAGAGCTCTCTGCCTTGAAAGACCCAGCAGCAAGTTCTTTATACTCTATTGGAAATAGCAGTGAAATTTAGGAGCTGCTTTCCTACAATGTCCTAATAGGGTTTTTTGCAATCATTACTGTAGTTTTGTTCTTGGGGTAGAGCACATTACCTTTTCAAGCCTTGCAGTACAATTGTGATTCCTAGAAATGTATCTCCTTGGGAAAATGGAAGCTCCCTGAGCTCCTGAAGAACACAGGAACTCAGGCTTCCTGGATTTAGGTTTACCATGAAATTGAATCAAAAAACAATGGTGAAAAAATTTGTAATGATTTTATGGTGTGGGATTTTTGTGTGTGTGTGTGAATTCCTATGCATCTATGCCAGCATACAGGAAAGATACTAAAAGGCAGAAATTACATCAGTTATGCACTTTCTTTAGCATCCTTCAATGTTATAGGGTCCCAAGAGTGAGGTGCACTGAAGTCTGGCAGTTCTCATCCATGTTTAGCTCAGCTCCTCAGCAGCTGTCTAATCCAGAGCAGTTCACAGCATAGGTGTGCTTTCCTGCCATGTTCAGGTGTTCAGATCTATGTTCTATATTGTGTCTGGGAAGTTGAACAAGCTAGGATTATTCAGAGGTGTTGTTCAGCTATTTGATTGCAGTAATGCTACTTCCCTCATTACAGACATTTTGATTGGAAATCTGCAGTGAGAGTCACAAAGGACAATGTTGATGTAATTAGGATGCTAAAATGACAGTGACAGAATGTTAGTTCTGTCTAGAGCTGTGGGAATGACATTCAAATAGTGGGTTTCATACTCTGTATTTACCACCGAAATACACCTTCAGACTTATGATGCATGATAGCAAACATCTGCCAACCTTATTGCAGAGAAAGCAGGGTTTATTATTCAGTGAGTAAGAACAGCTTTCAAAGCAAAAGGCAAAGTGCTGATCATTGAAGACCAAGAAAGTCCATATTTGTGCTTCCTCTATCTTTTTGTCCTTAGAAAAAAGTCTATCTATCTATCTATCTATCTATCTATCTATCTATCTATCTATCTATCTACCTATCCTATCCTATCCTATCCTATCCTATCCTATCCTATCCTGTCCTAGGAGTTTTTTACATTAAAGTTAAAGGGAGAGGGCTAAGAATTACGTTCACTGTACCATTTATTTATTAAGCTTCTCTTGCTTTGCTTTATCTAAGTGATTTTCTTTCCTGGAAGCTACAGAAGGAATTACTTTAGTGTGTTGCACTCATTTTGATAATAGCTATATTCTATATCATTCTGTGTGTTTGTTTTTTTTTTTTTTATTATGCTGCTTTTTGTGGCATCACAACTTGACCAGTTTGGAGTATAGATATCTTGATAGCTTAGTGGTCATATTTATACTGTGGCAAATCAAAAGGGAAAGTTTGAGAACAGTGATTCCCAATTACATACACATCAAAAGCTTACAAATATATATATAAAAATACTACAAGTGAGGTCCAGTATGGAACCTCACTAAAGATCAGAACAGGACTAGGTAGATGTTGGGCCAGATGCAGGGACTAGGTAGATGTTGGGCCAGATGCAGGGTCTGGATCAGGCATGATGAGGAACATGGGAAAAAGCAGCTTGGTTCAGAGCATCGTCACTGTTCACGCTGCTGTCACCTTCAGCCAGAGTCTTTCAGATCTGAGAAGCAGGACAGTGAGGAAACTGGGTTTGGGAGCAGACAGAGCTGAACACAGACAGAACATAATGCCTCTTATTTCAAACAAGATATTTGCATGGCACTCTACACAAAGCCTTCAATCACAGGTCCAGAAAATATGTGCAAAATAAAGTGTTATAACCAAATTAATGAGATTTTAAATTAATGGTCATTTACTGGGTAACAATTACACCTGAAAGTGTCAGTGATTAGATCCTGCAGTAATTTTTAATTTGGAGTGTCTGGTGCTGGGGTAATGTTGGGGGTTAGGTGTCCTTTTTTTTTTTTAGTTCTGGCTTGCCCGTGGAATTTTTACCCATTAGTTGCGGGGACAAGGTAACTGTGGGTACTTCGTGGGTGCTTGAGAGAAGACAAAAGAGTTTGGCCGGGCCCAGGGGAGGAAGGGGGCAGGAAAGGAGGGTGGGGACAGTTTGGCTGGCTTTCTTCAGCTTCGGAGAAGGACACTTTGGGTGCAGAGCTGCTGCGGTGGAGAGAAGGGAATTTCGCCATCACCCAGACGGAGCTGCTGCTTCTTCTCCTTCTCCCCTCTTTGTTGGTGGCCTCGCACCCCCTGTCCTGCCGGGACGTGTGGCAGTGCCAGCCACCACCGCGGAGCTGCTGATCCACCTCAGCCACCGGCCCAGGATCTCAGCTCGTCCCTGCTGTTTCCAGCCGACTGTTCCTCGGAGCCCTGCAGGAGCACCAGGACTGCCCGCCTGAGGGGTTTGTTGAAACAAAGCCTCTCCTCCATCCCATCTCAGCCGAGAAAGCTGTCCCGGGGTCCCTGGTTCTGTGTTCTTGTTATTGCTGTAGTTATTGTTGTTTGTTTGCCTGGTTATACTAGTAAAGAACTGTTATTCCTATCCCCAGATCTTTACCTGAAAACCCCTTGATTTCAAACTTATAATAATTCGGAGGGAGGGGGTCTACATTCGTTCATCCCAAGGGAGGCTCCTGCCCTCCCTAGCAGACACCTGTCTTCTAAACCGAGACAGGTAACAAGGTCTAACTCTAGAAATGAATGAGTAGAGTGAGGCTGGTATGAAATGCAGGTAAGATTAAGAGACTATATCAAATGTCAGGGATGTAAGGCACCCTGCACCTTGTCTCCATGAAAGTAGCTTTAGCACCCTTAGCATAAGCACTTGTAGGCATGAAAATTAATTCTGCATAATAAAAACATAGCAAAGCTACAATTCTTCAATTCTGTTCAATAATACAGAATAAGTAGCACAGTAAGACACATATCAATTATGTCTTTAATGGAAAAATAACTATCAAGAAACTGCCTCTGTTCTGCCATGTTTAGTCTGGATGAGTCTGGAGATCCTGTCTCTTCTGCATATTCTCGAAGTCTTAATGCTTCCAGCTCTTTAATATTCCTTGTCTGACCACTGAAAATGTTTCCCCTTTCTTAGAGGAACAATACACAAAGGAAAGAAAATGAAATGCTTCCAAGTCTTTTTCTCCCTTTTCTCATAGATCTTTATTCCACCAATTTCCATGTATGAGATAATTGTTGTTGGATTAATGTGCTGGGCCCTATCATGAGCACTCAGAGTTCTGCTAACGTGTCTTAAAATATGGAAATGCACAGTAAATAAGAAAGCTCTAACTGATGACTAAGGATAGGAAAAGAGGAATTGGCAGTGTTATTTGGATACTTCAGTGAAGTGGTTTGTATGTTGCTGGAGCTGACAGATTTCCCTAGCTGTTTCTAGCTCTGAGAAATTGAAAGGTTCTGACATTGCTCCAAAATGGAGTAAAGATGAAAACAGGGTCAGAAGAATTATGAAAAGGGAATAGTAGAAAAAAATAAAGGAGAGGCAGTTAAGAGAGCAGGTCAATCTGTTAGCAGGACCATGACATCTGAGATTACAGCCAAAAGGAGACTCAGAAGCATCGTACATTTACGAGTTCAGCTACAAGCTCTTTAAGGGCAGTCCTCTGAGGTGCCCTTACCTGAAATCTTAGGGGACACTGGGAAGCTTGGGGGATGCTGATACTCCTGTGGGTGCTTTCTGCTAGAGCAACAGTTGTTGGATTGTCTCCTGCTAGAAAATACTAATTACTCACGCTATGTCTATATCAAGGTGAGATACATTTCTTCCCCGCTTACTTTCTTTTAGAACGTAATTCAGTCCTACAGCTCATGAGAAGGATGTGATGCTGTTGTCATATCCCATCCTGGCAGCATGTGATGATGTGTATCTCTCCACCAGGCTTGACAGCAGAAGAAATCTTCCAGCCATTTAGTGAACCTTAGTGATAGCTGGGATGATTTTTTTTTGTCCTCTGCTAATTTTTGTGATATTGAAATATTACCTTTTTTGTTCAGAGCAAAATTGAAATGTTTCAAACTAATCTCTCCCTAATGAGTTACTACTGACATTAAAGCATCTTTGGGCTTCCCTGAAAATTTGTTTCAAAAAAGACAAAAAACATCCCTGAGAAAATGTTAGCAAACTCAACTTTCCCAAGGTAGATTTTTGTGCTGACAAACTGATGGAGGGAAAAAAAAAAATTTAACATTTTGTGGTCGAGTTCTTTGAATTTTCATAGAACAAAATATAGTTTTATGCACAATGCATAAAAAAAAAATCATTTGAGAAGCAGTTTATGAAGAGAGAATAGGGAACA
Organism: Parus major; assembly: GCF_001522545.3. NCBI lineage: Eukaryota > Metazoa > Chordata > Aves > Passeriformes > Paridae > Parus > Parus major. The sequence continues at coordinate 74,508,920 of NC_031770.1, read as the reverse complement.
AAGGACACAATTCATCTTGTCCAATGAAAGTAAGAAAGTGATTTCCACCGTAGGTTATACCTTCTGTCCAGTAAATCTGAGTTTGTCTCCCACTGGCAGAGAATAGGTTATACTCTGCAGGATTTTGGAAAATAAGTTTTAAAAATTTACTCTTCAGTTCAAATAATTATAGCAGTGGAAAGTTTTCTATTGTTCTTTAATTTTGTGAATCAATCTATTCCAAAGGTAAATTCTGATCCACATTTTTCTGCACACTGTTATTTTTATCTAGTTTTCCTCATATGTGGCAGGAAAATAAAACAGTGATGTAAAATCTAAAAGAGAAAATAAATCTAGCTAGAATAATCATATTATCAACACATCAGCACTGCAAAACTCTGTCGTGCTTCCTTGCATAAAATGACAATTTAAAGTATCTTTCCAGAAGTGTCATGGAGATTATTGCATTTTATTCTCTATTTAGGATTAAAAAAAAATCTTAGACAACCTATTTGAAGTCTCCTAGTGAAGTACTTACAGTTCAGTTCAGCATTATATGCCAGTTTCAGAGAGGTTGAAGTGTAATTTATTTCATTTTACTTTCATCAGCAACTCAAGTTCATCCATCCAAAACCAGCTTTTCTGGATGCACACATTTCATTTGTTATCATTTTAAGTAGCACAGAGTGCAGTCAAATTCCAATATCTGTCAATCGCACACAAGTACTTTTAAGCAACCTTTTACTTTCTATTTAAATGCTTACACCATAAACATTGAATAAATGCTTGCTTGGCATTCAAACAAGCAGCTTCAAACAGAAAAACTGCCTTTAAACTGTACAGAATTTTCTAACTGTTTGACGGGTATCTGAAAATCCTATTTTCCAGTTAATACTAAATTATTTGGAATCTATAAAAAAGTATTCTGCACACCTCTAAAAATCCAAAGTAACTCAATTCTTAAAAATACTTCCCTGATCTTCGTAGCCTCCCTCTTCATTTGTTGTACCAAATTCTACTTACATTTAAATCTTCCCTTTTGGCATTGCAGAGCATAATTTCAGAACAATAAATAACAAAACCAGATGCTAAGGTGTTGAACATGACATAGGTACCTGAATAACTCAAAAAATAAACAGAAGATATATAGAAAACCCCTGTAAAAGGCTTTATTCTAACATTTTCTTAGAAATTATTATTTTTTTAAACATGCTCATAAATCTTAGACATCTGTATTGGCAACTAAAATGAATCCACTAGAAATAGCTGTTTGAAAACAATTATGTTTGTCTTATTCATAACTCAAAACCTTAAAAAACAGAAGACTTGAAAGAAACTGGCTGGTCATAAAAAAGAAGTTGATAACAATTACTGATGCTGAAAATGCAAAAAGGGACAGAATAGAAATGAAACTTAAATTGAAATTTAAGAATAGTTTCTCTTTAAAGCTGTCTATTCATATCAGCTGTATCAATAAACATGCTTTTTTGCTTAATGGTGAGCAAATTCATTTGATTCCCCCATGACATATTTAATCAGAATTCTAGTCTGAGCAACTGCCTTCTCTTACTTGCTAGACTTTTTCCAGAAATCTAAAGGCAGATTTCCCATCTCCAGTAATTTATATAGAGGTTTCATGCATCTCATGCTGTAAATTATGCTCAGGATTGCGGGATTCAGCCTGCTGCTGTGTTTCTTGCTGAAATAATTGCTTCAGAGCAATATGTTCTTTCATATCCTCTGTGACAAGAGTTAAGGCACATAAGAAAGAAAAATATTTTATTTCTCCTATAATAATATTACCTGTCCCTGCTTTCTGTTTCCTTTTCCCATTCACACCTTCCTGGCTCAGTGCCCCAGTGAATTCAATGCTCCCTCTTTCTATTTGCCAGCATTTCCCTCCTTTCTATTTGCCAGGATGGCAGTACTAGTGAGTCTGTTGCCTTCTGCACCCACTGTCTGTCACACTGTGTGTCATAAGGACAATACAACAGTAGCACTTCCCATTGGGACACAGCTTCCACCCAGGGCCAGCAGCTTGGGCAGTGGTTCCTAAATTAAATTTGTGCAAAATTAAATTTAAATTAAGTTGTGCAGGTGTGTGAGGGTGTGTATTTGCATACTACATATGTAGAGAGGTAAGGGTATGGATACAATGAAATAGAAGGCATAATAGATAAATTACATTTCAGGGAACCTAAGGAATTCAGTGTAGGAATGCCACATAAATAGTGTGAGTGTGTGTATATATGTATAAAAGTATACATAGAAGTATATATTTATAAAATGTTGCAGGTGTGAAAACTGAGAAACACTTCAAAAAGGTGATTAAATCTTTCCTGAATTTACAGAATGTGTGTGGCACTGTATGTGTGTGTATAAGGGAGGGTGTTTATTATTTGCACCTTGTTCCAACTTTTAGATTCCCTGTGTTCTGACTTACATCTGTCCTGCTGTCTCCTGAGATGCCTTAGGATTTTTATTTCTAAGTTAACTTTAAGAAACACAAAGTAATAGCTTTTGAGCTCTCTTTTTTCTCTTCTTACATGTTGCTGCAATCCACTGCAAGAACAAAACCCAAACCATACTGGAATTAATAGGTTTTCCAGTATTTCTGTGAGCAAGATTTCATCTCTGATACTTCTTGTCTTTCATCAAATCCAGCTTTGCTGGTAGAATTTCAACTGTTGTTCTGAGAAAGGGTTGTGTTTTTTCTTATTTTAAAGAGGAAGAGGTCATTGACTTTAATTGATTAAATCTACCATTTCCTGTACTAATTTACCTCACTCAAGAAGATATGGATATGTTTTCATAGATTTGAAACAAAGATACATAAAAAAATACATAAAAAAGATATCTGATCTGAATGAATGTGATATGACTACCTTCTGGTGAAGTTTGTTTTGTTTGTTTGTTTGAAGTAAAATATTCTATCCCACAGATAGATCACTGTTTTGATGAGAATAGTTGTCAAATACTTGTTCAGATTTTCATCATATTGTGAAATTTGCTTATCTATCCTGGGCTTGATTTCCACCCCTCTTTTACTTCTCATAAAGCAATTTCAGTAATAATTTTTCTGACTGTGCTGTGATTAAAACTTTATGCTTACAAAAGTCCAAGAGATTCTTTAGGGAAAGGCATTTCAAAATTGAATGTATTGTTATTACTAGAGCAGTATTTATTTTGTTTCTGTGATACTCTTAATTGGTAGATTTGAAAGTATTTTATTAAAGGAAAGTAGTCTCACACTATAGGTATCTATGAGACAGAAAGTGATTAGTGCCCAACTCAAATTAATTTCTACTCAACTAAACTCAGGTTAAACTGATAAAAGAGCCAGGAAGTTCTCTACCACTTTGTTCTATGTCCTGTGTATGAGACTTGTCAGGGCATCTGCAGGCTCTCATTGCCCTGGTAAAACAGTGCTGTCCAGCAGACCAATGTGCTTGTCAGTGAAATAAAGATTTCCTAACATTATTATTATTTCTTTTGATTAAATTTCCTTTAGGAGGACTTACAATAGACATATATTCTAGCAGAAATTCTATTCAATTTGACTGGGAAGAAGTCTTGTGGTACTTTAACATTTGTTTTGTGTGACATTTGACCACAACTGACCACAGAGATCAAAAGTTGCCCTCAACAACCAGCACGTGCTGGCCATTAGAAGGTCTGGTTGCTATCCCAAAAGCTTCATTAGGGTTCCTGGAGCACCTACCTAATGCAGGCAATCTTTTGGACACCTGCAAGTTCAAGACACCACAAACAGTGAAAGAGGCTGCACAGGACAGAACTGGCATGTGTCTTCCTCTATCCCTCACCAAGACACATCCAGTGCTCTAAAGGACTGGGTCCTTCTTAGGATTCAGAGAGTCCTCCCTTGAGAGCAGGGATCTAGTCCCTTCCTTTTATGAAGTTAGGAAATTACACCTTTTGAAACACAGCCAGAAAATTATTCACCCAAAATAAAGACCAGTTTTTGTGGTCTTTCCAGCAATGGAGATTTAAACCCCCTCTTTCATCTTCTCTTTACAGGGTTGTAAAGTGCATGGGAAGGGAAGCTGACTCTACCTTCCACTGCTGCAGATGTGCCCCTGGGCACAAATCATTAGGGAGTCAATAGACAGGGGAAAGGAAGAGGTCAAAAGAAAATAGTATTGTCTTGATTAGCGACTAGGCTTCCAATGAGGAGAAAAGAATTACTCACCTCTATACCTAAAGCTGTTCACACGTTGCAAAATCAACAGACATCTTCTAGGAGCTAGAAAACCTTTAAGGAAATTGAAATATCGAGGTCTGAATCACTTCAGGCTGAAGAAAGACTCATATCTAATAGGTCATAGCTTTGCTTTCTGCATAAAGGGACTTCATCCTATGCCTGTTTCCTTTAAATTCAAGCAAACAAAACACAGCTGTTACCAGTGCATTTAAGATGGAGCCTGCTCTTGTAGGCACATCTATATCCTTAGGGCTGAGAGCTGGGGTAATAGCTAGTTTATCGATTTTGAGTGGCCCTTCCTCGTGAAGAATGAGCCCCTTCTGGGGATGTGCTGGCACCAGGCAGCTAAGAGCACAGGAGTCTGAAAAGTAGAGGGTCAGAGAGAGTTTAAGCATGACCAGCACTAAATGACAAATGAACAGAGGTTTTCAGGGTTGGAGCAGCCTTGATCCCTACCAGCAGAGCCTGTTTCTGGTTTGGGGTTTCTTAGGGCTTGGCATAGCCTAATCAACCAAGGATTTAGGTTCCTCTTAACATTTTTGTCATCAAATTAGTCCTACCCACATTTGCTAAACAGAATTAACTGCATGGATTCTCAGTCTATTTGAAAAGGCAACTGCTTGACATCACTTTTTTTTACACCAATGTCCTTAAAGCAAAGGAATGCAGAATTAAGTGCTGCTGACCTCATATCTAGACCCCTTTTTAAGTTTTTAGCAGTTTATTTCCCTTGCTCTTTTTCTTTCTGCCTGTGTTTCCTCCTACCTATCTCTTCAGACTATCTTTAGAAAGTTACTTTCTGAGTAACATTGCTATATAAAGACTTTCTTGCATTGTAGGAGCAAAGGAAATATCTTTCTTTCCAATTTCAAATGCCTAGTTTTAATAGACAGTTGTACCAGAGAAAGACTATGGGCTGCAAACCTTGAGATGGGAAAAGGCTACTTGAAAAATTGTATTTCTAGGACGCAGTAAATAATTGTACATTGAATTGTTACTGTAGTGGCAAAGCATTCATTAATTCATTATGGAATATTTTTCTCTATTTAAAGTAGAATAAGGTATGACATTAAAATCCAGTAACTGAACATTAGAATCAAGTGAAAATTGAATATTAGAATTAAACTTAGACTGCAAAAATTTAACTTTGCTTTTTAAGATGCTTAAAGAGAAGACAATAAGCTAAGAAACAGCAAATAGCTTGAGCCTTTTCAAAAGAAATATGATCTCTGGACTAACTGCTGGTCTGCTTTGTACAATGTTTTGTCAGCAGCCTGTGCAGAATATTCTTCATTGCCATGTTCTAACCTTGGGTTGCTCTCAGAGACATCAGTGTCTATGTTAACCTGGACTGTAAGTAGTAAAAAGAAAACATCACCTTAAAACATGTTGGTGTTTGCAACTACTGGAGGATTTTTTCAGACAATTGTTCCTTCAACCCATTCCTCTTGTGTATTTGCTATTTCTTCACTGAAGGACTTCAGTTTTTTCAGAAAAAGCCTCTTCAGTGACTTGGTTAAGCTTTGTATTTCTCAGCTTCTCAGCTGTTCCAGCTGTCTGCTCTTCCTTTTGTTATGCACACAAAGAGACACTCCACAAAATTAACGACTGCTTTCTCTCAACTGCAATTTTGTTTTCTCAGAAGAGTGTACAGTTTGAGTGGTTGAGGGATTGTTAGTTTTGTTGGTTTTATACTATACACTATCTAAAATATATATTGTTTTTAAAATATGCTTTAATTCTTGTTTTATCACACTTTAGGTTTTAGGTGGCTAAGTTTTTGTTTCAGTTTGTGTGCATGCATACATTTAAACTTATTAGAAAAGTTTCTGAATTTCCTTTTGTGAATTTCCTTTTTGGTCTTTCTCCCTGTGTTTGAGTAAAAAGGCACTTGTATCAGATCTTAAGTCTTCTGTTCTTGTTTTCAGTGTCCAAATTTTGCAGCATAGTATAATCTTTATAGTGAATTACTAATCCTGCTCCAGCAAGTCAAGTTTTTTATTGAAGAGCATTTTTTTATAATCACCTTCTATCTTATACTTAACAGCTTATTCTTTTGAAATATTTGGTGCTATCAACACAAGTAATCTTGAGAACATAGCTGTTGGTGCAATGAAAATGATTGGTGCTGTTTTTCCATGCTTCCAATTAGTGCCAGTGTCCTTACACACGCAAGTGTGTACAATCCATCACTTACTTGAATTGCTCTTTTCCCAGACGGAAAATAAGCAGCCATTGTTTTTGGCACTCAGTATATTAGAATATGAAGGATTTGTATTCTCTATGCATGGAAGCTAACCTGAAGTTTTTGATGGGCTTTTAAGAAAGCTGGATCAGTGAGGAGTTCTGCTCAAGGCATTAAGACAACTAGAAGAATCTGGATGAGGACTCTTGGCTATCCTGAATCCTCTTGACCAACACTTAGTTTCTTCTTGGCTCAAAATAGTCAAGAAACCCAATTCTGTTGATTGTATTTGTAAAACAAATGCCCATCCTTCCACTCTGTGATGGGAAAAAAGTCTAATTTTCAAAGAATATAGACATAGTTTTAAAACATAAGCCTATAAATTATCACCTCTCTTAATGTAGTAGTAAATGGCATTCTCCAATTCAGCTACAGAGTAGATTGCAACTGATTTGTGCATTTCTGTAGCTTTCTTTTCTCTCTAGGGCAGTTGTCTCACTGGCAACTAGTATCTGTAGCACAGAATGTTTTTCAAATTAAAACAAGAACATTGACCTGCATCCTAAAAAAACCAGTTATATCAGGACAGATCACATACCTAGAGGTATAACGAGTCTCTTAAGAAAAAGGTGCTAGGCAAGCAGAGAAGCGATATGTTAAGCAGAGATCAGATTATGGGGAATTTATGGTATTTCTTAAAGGCCTCTCAGGCTTTCTTTCCTGGCTGCAGAGCTATCTCACAAGTTGTGTTGCCACTGGCAAAATCCTCAGATCTATGAAGCTGCATCTGCAGAAAAAGGCAGCATTAAATCTCAATTAAATTTTTCAAGCTTGCTTATGCAGCAAGATACAGCAGTGTAACTACTGCACCTAGCCTCTAATCATATCTGCACAAACAGCTGCTGCTTAGAGCTCCAGAAGTCTTGCTTTGCCACAGGACTAATATGCCCTAGAGTAAGTGTTCAATATTATAAGTAGGCATCCTATGCTTTTTCCTGATTCTGATTAATCTTCTTTGCAGGAGGAGGTGTTTCTTCTCTATGCAAGGGATCTACATGTTAGGAAATCAGTCAGAAGCAACTGTGATTTTTGATGGGGAGTTTAACTTATGTGCACAGGAATGCCTATGGCTCTTCTCCTACCACTTCATGCTCCCTCTCTGGCTTCGCTCACGTCATTTTCACAGGCTTGTGAGTTAATCAGGGCTTTCTGGTGGGCGGGTGGCCATCACAAATACACAGCTTGTGCAGGTATGTTATTCATATTTCAGCTGGCTGGCTGCAGTTTTACAAGCTGGTCACAAAGCTGCTGAAGAGCTCTTTCTGCAATTCTGGCAGAATCAGAGAGAACAGCAGTTTGCTGTTCCCAAACCACACGGAAAGAAGGGAGGAAGAGACCACTTGCTTTGGGAGCACTTTTCTTTGATCAGCTTCATTTTGTGCAGAGCCTTTTCAGGGCTTTTGAAAGAGGCATGGACTGGCTTGTGCTGCATAACTAGGATGAGCTTTATACTCAAGAAGATAAAAAGCTCTTTCCTGACAAGGCAGATAAAATTTGCTGCTAAGCTACAGTGTTGAAGAACTCCATTTTTTATACCTAGCACAGTATGGAAAGCCACCACCCCTTTTGCAGATTGCTGTCGGTCATAAGCTAGCTGTGATGTGGACAAGCAAACGTGGAAGTTAAGGTAAAAAAAGGTTCTGTCTGCATGTTACCAAGGCTGGCAAAGCTGCTGAGGTTCTGATCACTTTGCATGCCATTTATTTTCCAGTTGTACCAAGGGTAGGAAAGGGTACCTCCTGTACCCTCTGAGACAAACTTAAAAGCTCACGATTAGAAAGTAACGCTGCTGCCATGTGGAGCGTCCTGAAACTAACTCCAGATTGTCTGGAAAAGTTTCTTGCCAATAGGACTGTATTTTTTTTTTCATATGTGGCACTGCTGGTGAATACAGAGTCACTCCAGTATGGACAGCAGTGCTTTAGCCATTTTCCCCTGCTGTTCTGAGAGACTCTGTGTCCCAGGATAATGTCTTTTGCTGTACAGTTGGATCACAGTAAGAAACCGCTGAGCTGTTGCATAAGCAGCAGGAGAGTGACAGTGTGTGACTGCTATGGAGAGAAGGAGAGGATAGATGACAATCAGGGGGAAGGCTCAGGGCTGCTGAGCCGTAGCAGGATGCTGTGCATTGCACAGCAATTTGGAGAAGGAAGCTGAGAACAGGGGTTTTTTTAATTCAGATATTCACAAAAAAAGAAGCAGTATCCCATCTAGCAACTGACAGGAAGGTTTAGGTTTAGCCTTTGAAAATAAGGACTTTGTAGTTGCTGTTGTCCACATAATTTTTTACTCTCTTTACATTTTCACTCTGTCATCCGACTATTTCATAGTTTGCAAGATAACTTTGAAGATGGGAAATGTTATTACTCATTCTGCAATTCTTTCCAGTTTTAGACTGCCAGTTTGTGTTCTTATTAGGTGCATTTTATAAGAATTTGTGTTTAATGTTATGAGCATAAGGGAGGAAGGAATCAAGTGAGGTCATTCTAGCCCAGCCCTAGGACCTGGGGGCACAATCTGATCTCTCATTGCTTAGTGGTGCTTGTCTAACCTTGTTCTTACCAGTCTCCCGTGATAGGTTCTGCACCATCCCTAAGCAGTCTGTCTTAATGGCTACTTGTCCTTGGGGTGCTTTTAGGTAATTTTTCTAAAACTGTTCAAAGTAACATTTACCACCACTGAATGAAATGATTCTATACTGTTCTCAGAGTGCAAATACAGAAAACTGGAATCTGTGGAATTAACAAATAACTCGAAAACAAAGGAGGTGGAGAGGGGAAGAAAGAATGTTGTAAACAGTAGAATAAAAATATGCAGTCTGAGATCAGCAGCTCATTCAGTTTTCAGTCTTTTAACTCTGTGCAGCTCTGTTGAGCCTTTTCATGCTGGGCTGTTTTCAGAAATCTGTGGACAGGCATGGAAATGTGTGGAAGCAAGCCTGTGTTTGGATGTTGGGGGGGGTGGAAAAATCCACTGTTCTGGTTGCAAGAGAGGAAGCTTAACTGGGAGCAGTGAGAACTAATTCAAACAAATGGGAGCACTCCAGTTTCAGAGAGCTAAAGCAAAAGCACTTGGGGGCATGCCCATGCAGCAGTGACTTGGAGATAAGAAGTTACACACTGGCTATCCTGAGGCAATCAGGTTTTCTTTAATACTGCAGGTAAAAAAGCTCCAGCTAATTGGAAGTGTGCTTTAAGAAAATCCAGCTGTTAGCATAAATGCAGATATGCCATGGCCAAGGCTGGTAATACATGCCAGAGGACATAGATAGCAATCTCAAATAAGCCTTCTTTCAAACAATAACAATTGTTTGCTTGTGATTCCTATCAGTACCCACTGCATTCAACTATACTTTTATTGCCCTGAAGTATCTACCTTGACTCTGCTTCTAGAGGTACCTACCTCTGACACCTGTTAACCTCAAAGTCCTACTGCTCTTCACCCACTCTGATGGCAGGAGGGATCCTCAGAGACTATCTTGAGGTTAAGTATTTCTACCTGAGGAATCCCGAGACCAGCTTGTGGTGAACACAATTAGCCCCGAATGCTTAAGAATTCTAAGGTGTGAAAAGTAAAGGGATCTATTGTTCACTATTCAGTGCCCATGCTTTTAAGAGTCTTTGTTTCATTTTTATTTTAAAATACTGTCCTTTTCCTTTGGAAAATCTCAGTACTAGACTATTAATGAAAGTTATACCTCTGCAAGTAGTGATATATTTTGGGATACTGGCAAAACCTTGAGAAACTGGAGAAATTGATGCTAAAAATGCCAGAGAAATAGGCATCATTATTATTGACGAGAAAGGTTGTATTTTCTCCCCACTGCATTATTGCATAATCACAAAAAAAAATCCAAAATATATCTGTACCTTCTGGAGGGACTGAGAGTCCCAATTGCAATGAAAATATGATAAAATTGTTTCCATAAAATTATTTTTTTTTCTTAATAAACATAATGCATTCAAAAAACAGACATTTTTGCAAACCTTGTCTGGCTAACTTGGGGTTAACAGGGCTGATACCCCATTACTATCTCCCTGTTTGTGTTGCTGCTAAATGCAGTTGCTTGCTGATAGAATGCCAAGATTTGCACTTTAAAAGAAGTCTTGCTAAGTTTTGTACTGAGAAAAACAGTCTTGCACTGATGAAATACTATGCTTTCAACTTGAGAACAAAAGCACCTAGAAAATACTTGCTACGCCACAACACTCTGAAATGTACTTTATAACAAAACTATTAAAAGTACAGAATTCTTCCAGCTGGCAAAAATCTCAGTAAACACATCTCTTTGACAAAGTTTTCCTTTCAGACTCCAACATGCATGGGGGAGGGAATCAGCAGAAAGGAAATTTGTGATTCTGTGGTGGAAGGAAAGCCATGAGAGAGGAAGGGTGAACTAAGGTGACTTGCCTGGATGGCTTGTAACAAATGTCTCCTTAGTATCACCTTTATAGTGAGAATTAAAGTGGGATGTTAATGGTTATCTTGGGCACAGAAAAGAAGGACATAAATAAATATGGAAAATACTACCCATTTTGGAGATTATTATGGAAAAAATAATCTATGAATTCTAGTGCACCATATCTTTTATGTCCTAGTGGTATACACAAGCTACTTCTCAAAAAAATTCCTTCCAACCCAAACCATTTTATGATGCTATGCAAATAATATTTGTCAACAAGTGCTTAACACATGCCTGCACTGTACTTACTGCTGCCTGCCTGTGCAGAGGACTCAGTACCAAAAGCCATGAAAGCAGAGTTTTCTGGCCCATTCCATAGGTTCCTCAGTCTGCCTTGTTAAGTACAGAAGTTATTGAGTCTGTTAGCACTTCGTCAGGAAAAATTGCTGCTATTCCTAGTATGCATCTTAATAGTTATTACTGTATTCCACAAAATGGAATACAAAAATAGAACTCCATGAAAAAATCGTGTCCAGCTCCTCAGGGTACAGCTAAGTGGTATTTTTAGGAGTCTGCTCAGGTCCTCTGCTTCCTTGCAATACTCTCATTCAATTTTTTAATGGGCCTTGCTATTAGAACCCTTTTCCACCCTCCCATTAATATTAGTTCCAGAGCAAAGCATGCCAGTGATGCCAGTGCATCTGATGAATCTGTGGGTCTGCATAATGAATGGTTAGTTCTCCGAATCCAAAGGATGCAGGACTATAAAGGACTATACGGCCTGGATGCAGATCAGTGTTTTGGTAAAAGGCAAAATCTAAGAACCATGATCAGGAAAAGGGACATGCGTTCACAGGGCAGCAAAGCCAGGAGAGGATATCAACCCAGAAGAGCCAAAAATAGGTAAACTCATCTGTTTAACATGGTCAGATGTTAATATTGGTACTTTGGGTAGCACAAACCACAAGTGATTATCTTCACACAGGTTCTACAGCTCAAAACCCTCCTACACAAATGCAACAGTCTGGACAAACTAGAATTTCAAGCAGAGAACAGAATACATAATATCTGTTCATTTCCTATGTAGTAAGAATTGTCATGTGATGATGCAGGGGTTTGTTATTAGTTAGCAGAAGAGCTTAGTGTAAAATAATCCCTGTCAGAGACTTGAGTCAAAGAGCTTTTAACTGGAGTGTGACTGTGTTACAAGGCACAATGTTAAAATCCTTTTCTGATTTTTCATCATCCTTTTCAATCCCTAGAAAATGATCAGCTCCTGTGAATAAACATGTTTCGCAATCTATTGTCCAAACTCAGCTCACACTATCTGTTCAGTGATAAGTTATACCTGTTCTGTGTATCCCTTTCAATAGCACAGAAACAGAGAACAGCTTTACATGAATATTAGCTCAGCCTCTTCTTTTTCTCTTGAGCTGCATCTCCTAAAGCTGTTCAACCTAAATCCCTTCTTCCTCAGAGGTCCCATTCCCTGTAGGAAAGGAAGCACTCTTAGGCACTCATAGGTCATAACCTTCCTTCTAGACATTTTTTCCAGCAACAATCAACATAGGCTATAAAAAGCCAATGTAATGTTGCTATAAAGCCTCATTTTTATTTCAGAGGGATTTAAACTGATGAGGATAAGTGGAAAAGCCATTGATACGCAGTTTCTCTCCTTTACTCCCCTCAGGATCATTTTGCTGAAAGCAGAGTGGGCCTGCTAAACTATGTCCTTCAGAAAAAGGGCCTAGACAAAAGCACCAGATTCAGCACACCATATATTGTTTATAATTGTAGGAGGTGTTTGTGCCCAGGCACTGGCACCTGGGGCTGGCAGACAGCCTCTCCCAAGAGCAGCCAGGGCCACCCCATGCCAATTCCAACATAGCACACCCACTGCAGGGCATGGCTAAGCCACAAGCGGGTGGCACCTCTGGGAAAGTATATTTCAGAAAAGCACAAACAGTGGAGAATTAGGGAGGAAATGTGAGAAACAACCTTATGAGCAACAAGGATAGGAGGACGTACTTCAGGCACTAGAGCAAAGATTCCCCTGCAGTCCACAGTGGCCTGGGGAGGACCCCATGTCACAGCAGGAGGATGTGTCCTGAAGGAACAGCATCCCATGGACAGCCCACTCAGTAGCTAAGTTGTTTTTTTCCCTGAAGGAACTGTATCTCATAGGAAGGACTCATTTTGGAGGAAGGGAAATGTATGAGGAGGAAGGAGCTGCCAAGAGGAATAGTTGTGGAATGAGAACAAAGCTCCATTCTCTATCCCACTGCACTGCTCAGGGGTGGGTAGGAGGTATAGGAGTTGGGAATGAAGGAGGAAGCTGAGCCTGGGAAAAAGTGAGGGGAAATTTTAGTATTTGTCTTTGTTTCTCACTATATACATCTATTTTAAATGGCAATAAATCACATTATTGTGCCCCAAGATGACTCTGTTTAATCTATGACTGGTAGGTGACTTTTCTGTCCTTACTTCAACTCATGAGACTTTCATCTTATTTTCTTCCCGTATTTTGTTGAGGAGAGATAATGAGAGAGTGGCTGGGTGGGTCTGACAGCCAGACAAGGTTAACCCACCTCTATAACTAAAACCAGAATTAAGACCAACCATCTTCCCAAACCCAGGGGAGATATTGTGGCAAACTCCCTTTTCTTCAAGATAAAGTAAAGCTAAGCATGATGTTGCCTCCTTTTTCCTTTCCTCAACAATGAATGTGAAAACATTCCTGTTGAAACTGTAGTGCTACACTCACACATCAGTTTTTACTCTCACGAAGGCAGCAATGTGCTATTAGTGGACTTCTGAATCACATTCTACCTTGTGTTCATTCTGAATTTATTGACTTATTTCAGAGGTAGGAAGAGATGAGCTATGAAAGCAGTTTAAAAGGCCTGAAATTCACTTTCTGCTTTGGCTTTAAATATACATATATATATATGTGTATATATATATATGTATATATATATATATTTATTTTTTTCTATTTAAATTATATTTAAATTATATTTAATTTTTTCTATTTATAAGGGTGGGGATTTTAATAATTTTTTTTGTGGGGCTATCTAGCCAAGATAACAAAACACAAATAATTGAAAAATGTGAAGAAAAAGAAAGACAAATTTTACAGAAATTGTAATGCATGGTAGAAACTACAGTGTGCCAGTATATTCAGAGCACTTTTTTCTGGTAACTGATTTCCCCTCCTTTTCCCTTGTGTGCCATGGTGCTGCATGGTTAACTTTTTCTAGTTTTAGAACATCTGTGAGTTCTAGGGCTACATTCAGGATCAAGGGTTAGCAATTAACAACCCCTAACTTTGTTAGGTTTTGCAAGAACCACATGGAAGAGTAGTTCTGGAAAGAGATTGATCACTTCTCAGGAGGAAACAACTAGAGCAAGGATAAAGGAGGCTATGTGAGCTCCTCAGACCTATCTCCCCATGGGGAAAAAAAGAATATCTCACAACAATGTAGAATATCTCGACTTTTTTAAATTTTAGTACATAAATTTAGTACATAAACCCAAAATGAAATATACAAGGACATCTTTTTAATTCATTTCTGTTTATTTTTCTTTATGTGGGAAATATATATGTGGCTGCATAAGAAAATCCTCTATTGGTGCTTCCTCTCCTAGGTATTTTAGGAGTGCCCTGGAGAAGGCATGAATATTCATCCCTATGTAGCCACCAGACATGAACTAGTTTTCTAATAAGAGTCTTATTGATTACACAATTAAAGTTCTAGTCCCTTCCTTTTTCAGTGCTCTAATCCTGTGTCCTCCACATTCACACAAATACAAAAGCAACAAATCTGCAGCATGTTATCCTTTATGCAGACACAAGGATAGAATTAAAGGGCAGTTTTGTCTGTCTTCTGTGTTCCAAATGCTTGGCCTAGGTTCTAAGCAAAAAACACCTTCTCAATATATACTGATTCACCAAGTATGAGACATATTAAAATCCTGCATTTTATTTGTCAGTGAACTTTTAATGTGAAGAAGAGAAATACTGCCACTTTGCCATGGTGTGCAAGAGCCCATGCCCTCTCCATACAAATGAAATTTCTGAGGTGGCAATTCAGTTTTATTGAAGCACTTTCTAATGTGATATCTGACTGTTTTAACAGGACATATATATGTAATTTAATATCTGATATTATTTTCTCTCTTTCTCTTGTGTTTTTTTTCTCAGAGCAAATTATGACATCGACATCTAAAGGAATTTTCCGGCCATTTTTTATTATCTTCATTATCCTTGGTTGTTTCATGGCATTTATATTAATTTATATCAAACCAACAAATAGCTGGATTTCTGGTCCTATAGAATCAGCCAGTTCAGTCTTGAAAATGAAGAACTTCTTTTCTTCCAAAACTGATAATCTCAATGAAACTACTGTTTTGATCTGGGTGTGGCCATTTGGTCAGACATTCGATCTAACATCCTGCCAAACCATGTTCAATATCCCTGGGTGCCATCTGACTATTGACCGCTCGCTATATAACAGATCCCATGCTGTTCTCATTCATCACAGAGACATTAGCTGGGATCTGGCTAATTTACCTCAGCAAGCCAGGCCACCGTTCCAGAAGTGGATTTGGATGAACTTGGAGTCTCCAACTCACACTCCACAAAAGAGTGGCATTGAACACCTTTTTAACCTGACCCTGACTTACCGGCGTGACTCAGATATCCAGGTGCCTTACGGCTTCATGATGGTTGGTACGAGTTCCTTCACGTTTGAAGTACCAAGTAAGGAGAACTTGGTCTGCTGGGTTGTGAGTAACTGGAACCCCGAGCACGCTCGAGTCAAGTATTACAACGAGCTTAGCAAATACATTGAAATCCACACCTACGGACAAGCCTTCGGAGACTACGTCAATGATAAAAACTTGATTCCAACTATCTCCTCCTGCAAATTCTACCTTTCCTTTGAAAATTCAATCCACAAAGATTACATTACTGAGAAACTTTACAATGCTCTTCTGGCTGGATCAGTACCAGTTGTACTGGGCCCTTCCAGAGAAAATTATGAGAATTACATTCCAGCAGACTCTTTCATACACGTGGAAGATTTTCTCTCCCCCAGAGAGCTGGCAGAATATCTTCTGATGCTTGACAAAAATAACAAGATGTATCTTAGTTATTTCAACTGGAAGAAGGATTTTTCAGTGCATCTTCCTAGGTTCTGGGAATCACATGCATGTCTTGCTTGTGATCATGTGAAAAGACACCAGGAGTACAAGTCCATTGGAAATTTGGAAAAATGGTTTTGGAATTAATTTTTGGGGGCTGTGTGTGGGTGTGGGGGTGTGTGTGGGGCTGTGTGCATGTGCGTGCACTTTTTGGAGGAAGCCAGAAAGGACTTCAGTCCAAGTGGAGAGGAAAGGAAAAGAGAAAAAAAAGGAAGGAAAAGAGAATCTCATGTCATGGTTTTTCAGTTATTCTCTCTTGGCTATCCTATTTATATTTTGTAAGAGATTTAAAAGATCAGCAGCAGCAGTCATCAGCACTCAGTTTCAAATTATAATAGACATAATAATGTGCACTGAAGAGTATTTGATTGCTTATTATAAATTTAAAACAAATTTTTTCACATTTTCTGTGAAACATGTCCCAGTCTTACACTTGAAATAGTAATTTTTAAGATTTTTTTATTTTTAACATTATATTTGTTGTTTAACGTATTGTTAAAATTAAAAAAATTTTAAATATCACAGAAAATTTTAAGAACATAATTTGCTGTTCCAGACAGAAATGTGTGTAATACTTCAAAAGACAGTAAAGTTTCATATGTTCATCTTACATTTTAAGAGCACAGTAGAGTAAAATCTAACTCTATGGAGGCGTGATTAATTGCCCCCTTTTTAAGGGTAATGAACCTAGAATTATGGTTTTTTAAATGTATTAGAATAGTAGACAGTCTTTGTGTCTAAAAAACGTTTCCTAACAAATGGTCCCATTATGTTGCTTTAGGAATACATTTCTTCCTGCCCTCTGAAGAAAAAAGAAGTCAGATTTAGAGAAAATTATCAATCCTGGTGACCCAAGCCCAGATTCACCCAATTTTTCAGTGTATTCAAATGCAGCACACCCTTGTCCCTCAATATATCTCAAGTATTTTTAACCTGAACCAGGGCTTTATGTAGTGTTACACTGAAAGAAACAGATTTTAACAAAGGTGTTCAATTACATCAGTTTCATGCACTGAATTCAGCTGGTAATAATGGATTTTTGGAAGCAGTTTCCTGAGAAATTTTAGAAAGCTCTCTCATATAATTTCTTGAATAGTAGTGAATTTTCACCCAATTCTGTAAAGATCTTTTGAATTTTAACTGCAGCTAAACAACCTGATGTTATGACATATAAATGTGGGGAAAAAATTACTAATTCTTTCTTTTCTGAAAGAAATTTGCTGAAATTCAGTAAATAAGCTATCAGGCTGACATATAACCTTTCAACTTATTAAGTTAATGAATTTGGAGGGTTGAAAATGTTTTATATGAGAGGTATTAAAAATGTACTCTTTAGAGCAACAACTGCTATCAATATTTGATAATATAAGTAGATTTTTAAGTATTAAATTTGCTCTAATAGCAAATGCAAAATTGTGATGACTGTCATAACTTTAAAATGTCTGCTTTAAATATGAGTCATTTGATTTAACTACTTTCTTTCACCTAAGACAAATTTCTGATTGCTAATATGTGCATATGTAGAAAGTTGGTTTAATGCCAAAAATGTATGAGTATGTTTTGGTATCAAATGAAAGCAAATCAGTTTGGATTTTCAGATTGAAGTGCTGCAAATCACACTTGCTACTGGAAAAAAAGAAAAAAAAAACAAACCAGAAAGACTTCTGCTTATGAGATGTGTAAGACCCTGGTCAAACAAAGTAGTCAATCAAGTAACTAAAATTTAATTTGAAGACAAAAATGTTGCTGCAGTAAGTAAATGAGAGATAAATTATATATATTTAGCAAAAGACAATGCCACTTGTCAGATTTTTATTTTCCTTTTATTCCAGGGTGGAACAGAAATACAGAAGGTTAAAAGAATAATTAGTTCAATTTCTAGAACTCAAAACCCCACAGAAAAGTTATAGAATCACTTCTGCTCTCCCTTTGATTTCAAAAGCTGTACCTTGATCCACCTAGTTTTCAATATACTGTGAATCACCTAAACTCACCAGCATTCTAATATGCAGCAAGATGAGCTTACCTTGAAAATTAATGCAATACAAGGAAACTGAGTCTTCTAAAAACAAACCTCTGATATGCATGTAATACAAGTAGTAGTTTATCATTTTGAAGGCAAATGGCTGTAGCTTATCATCTGTCCTACAGGACATCATAACACTTTGTTTTCAGGAGGACTGTAAAATTCTCAGTGACTGAACATGCCACTGTTTGGCTCAATAACCTGATTCCCTCAGTGCTGGAATTTGGAAGTTTTTTGCATTGACCTCAGTGAAAGGTGAATGTGTGCAATCCTTTATTTCATTCCTCACTTCAGATCACAAGAGCTGTTCTGTGTGTTAGAAGGCCTTAGGTCTAATCAGACTGGTTTCTTGGCAGTAAGTTCATCTAAGTCCTTATAGTAATAACAATAACATATATGAATTGTTACTGCAAATTTTGGTCAGTGTATGCACAGGAAAGTTTTGAAACAGATGCTGAATTTTAATCTTGTAAGTAATGTCTTTACCTCTGTAAACATGGGACCCAGTCAGCATGGCTAATCTTAGGCTGAGTTTTAAGAAGAGTTTTAAAAAATGTGAAAGTATTTTGATGGAACTGGAAAGAGTGTTCTCTTCACAAGAAGAGAAGCTCCACAGAAGGCCTGTATACATTTCATTCCAGAGACATTGCTAAAATTGCTTCAAGGATTAATAAAACAGGAGAGAAATCTAATCCAGAATTATACATAACAATCATTACCAAATCATAAAAAATATACATTATGCCTAATGCCTCACTGGCATTCTTGAAGAGTAAGGGCTGGAACAAAATTGAGACAATTTTTTAGGATGTTAAGGTGATCTGCAGGTATCAGGCCTTAAGCAGTTCTGGCTATAAGGATCTTTGTTGACAGAAGATGAAGCATTTTTGGGCATGTCCAGCCTAGGTAGAAGCAATGGAAATAAATCATCTGTGCTCCATGCATACATAGACTGCCCACCTAGACCTAGACACCTAACTCACCTAAGGCTGCTTTCAGTCTGTGTATGACATTCAGCTTTGTGAGGTCTGTGCTTCTTCTGTGATCTATTCTATATGAACAGCAAGCGTAAACAGACTCAAATAACAAATCACTGTGAAAGAGAATGAGCAAACTCAACCAAGGGTGAAGGGTAAATTACATGGGACTAGATAAAATAGGTATTTTGCTTTGGTACCACTGGCAAAACAAGATAATTGTACCAAAAAAAGGGAACTAGAAGTTGATAAATCACACCAGTTCTAACTATTTTCTCAACAAATTTCTTTCAGACATTCAGTTTATTTTTGCCAATCCACAGCAGTTTTGAGTTGCATTCATCACAAGCTAACTAAGCAGCCAACAAAGACAGGGAGTAACCACCATTCTTTCTTTTACAATGGCTTACTTTGGATGTTTTTAGGCTCTCTGTCATGCACTGAGCTATGAACATTACTGCCTTTCTCAGTGTGGAAAATAAGACCCAAACCAGATAAAATACTAACTGCACATGCACTGCTACCCCACTGACTGTGAACAGGTATAAGACAAAACTGGCAGCAGATCCTTCCTTCTAAAGCAGTTTTCCTTTCATTTCATAGGCAATACCCATAGGATATCTTGCTTAGTATGAGATTCCCAATTCTTAGTGAATCCTGTTGCCAGTTTCTTTGAAGGCCTCTTTCCATATGTCAATACCTACAGTGAGCAAGCAGCCTGAGGCCCACAGAAAGTGTGAGACATCCAGCAAATATTTGTCTTTTAAGAAACAGATCAAGTAAAATGAAAGTTGCACTAAGAGAGCATGAATGTGGGGATTTGTAGAGTTCATGCAGACTGAGCGAGATATGGGGAATTGACACCACTGAACACAATAAAGAACAACCTGCTCTCTCTAGATACTCATGTTTGTTTCTCAAAATAGGCTTAAAAAAAAAAAACCCACATAATTTTCTCTCATCTCTAAACATGCAGTTAAATAACCAATAACTGTTCCTGTTTATTCAAGAATGGGACTCCTGTTGGCCTTGTGTTACCATTTTTATTAGATGCAGAATAACATTCAGGAGGAGAGAGAAGTCTGTCAGTAAGATAATTATATTTCTTATCTAGATACAAGGATCTTTATTTTTATTTTCTTTTCTGATTTATAAGTCCTCATGCAGCAACACTTTCTGGACACGATTCAAAAAGACCTTAAGAGTATAGAGATGACCATGAGACTTAAGCATGTGATAATTTTAAGAACATCTTAAATGCTTTAATGTATTGGGGCTCCAGAGAATATGTTTTCATTGCCTTTAGGAATTGCACCAGAGTGCAATCTATAGACATCAGAGACCAATTTGTGTGGCCTCTTTTGCATCATGTACATAGTGAGCAAAGACTGGCTCAGTATTGAGTAGTCCACTGAAAACATTTGATTAATTTGGTTTTGAGGTCTAACCAATAAATCTTGGCCCAACTCTTCTGCTTCAGCATACTAAATGTGCCTACACCAGCTCAGGCCATCTCCTCAGCACAGCACCTCAGCTTACAGCCTGCCCTATGCAGGGTCACTGAACTTACATATGACATAAAGAAGCCAGAGTGGCTGAGGATGCTGAGGTAGTATTTCAAGGACTCTCCGAGTATGAAAGCATAAAACCTGGTCATGTCCTAAAATCTGGACTCAGTGTGCCCTACAGAGACTCAGTCTCAGCCAAACCTGATTTTCCTCTGAGGAGAGTATTTGGTTCATTCTAGGTGAGACTGTGAGTAATCACTGTGTGTGCAAAGTGGGAACAAGAGGTGTCTCTGTGTAGGCTGACAAGGAAGCTTCTGACCTATTTCAACTTAGCAGTAAAAATTAAACAAATACTCAAGTGTTTCCTTGGTCAAAACTAGTATGTTATTGAGAGGAGAGTCCAGGGGAAGTACTTGTATACCTACCTATTAGCTGGTGGGCTTTTTCATTAATTTTGCCTGACTTCTGTTTTGGCTTTTTTTTTTTTTTTTATTTTTTTAATAAAAGTGATTTTAAAATGTTAGAAATCATTCAATATGATTCATACAAGATAGTTATTTCACCTTTATCTTTTGCTTCTTGCTTGGGCAAATCTTCTACCAGAGTTAGCAGGTGATTTGGGATATTCCTATTCTAGTAACAAAGGACTAAGCCAAGGGTGAAATGGCTTGAGTAAAAAATCCCTGTCATATTCATGGACATCTCCCTTCCAATATCTGAATATCTAGTTAGTGCTATGACCAATTCTATGTTTAGAGAATCAATATAAAAAGCATACTGGTTAGATAGCTCATAAAAGGTACAGAAATACCAATAAATTGAGTAAAAAAAAACATGCAGTGGTAATTTTAATTCATAGGACTGTTGCTACAGGGTGATACAAATGTTAAAACCATCAATTCGTGAGAAAGAACTTGGCCTAGGGACATCAACCAGCAGTTTTCCTACTGGAACAAGTCACTTCATTACTCTATTGCAAATGCAATTAATTGGCAATCTTTTGTGTCACCATATTCTGTACACAATTGACTGAAAACAGTCTCTGTGCAGCAAATAGTTCAGATATTCGCTCATGTGGCAGAGAGCCTTTCACCCCCCAGGTTAACAGCCTGAATCATGAGTTAATTGGTACAGACCACTGTTGGGCACCCTCTAGTAGATGATTCTGTGGTCTCAGGTTTTGCACTGCTGCTTTCAGCCAAGGAAGGCAAAGAACTGAGCTGAGACTCATGTGATACGCTGTGCTTTTCATGGCACACTCACAGGTAGCTAAAGACACTCTCACTCCTCTAGCCTATTCCCTGTAGCCTGTTTATGAGAATGCAGAAGACTTTGCTATTCCAAGGAATAAGAGAATTAGCATTTTTTTGAGGTGTGGTGCCAGTCTGTACAAATGAATTACTGATACTTGGGGGAACTCCTCATTAACATACTTAAGTAAATAATTAGCAGGAAAATCATTTAATCACTGCAAATTGGCAGCAAAAGCAACTGTTTGCTATTCTTTATTATGAATTAGTCCAGTGGAAAAGAGGATTTTGATGAAACTTTATCCCCCTGGTTTGATATAGCCTGGTTGGATCCAGATATAGAAACATGTTTGACAGCAAAATTTGAAAATTATATGGTAAACCAACACACACACACACATATATATATATATATATATATATATATATATATATATATATAAAAGTTGGGACAAATTTCCTGTGGAATCTTAAGACTGTAAATAAGCAGTTTAAAAGTCACCAGATGGAAAATTGTCCCATCAACCCTTTTCTTTATAACATCATAAGAAAAGCCAGCCTGATCTATGTTGTTCGGACAATAATTACAAAATGTACATTTTCTTTGCAGCTTTGTGATACACATAAGAGCTGAGATAAAAAAGTTTGGAAAGTTAACTCCCTTGGTGCAATTTAATGTTTAAAAGAATTCATGGATACACTGAGAAGAAGCAAGTGAGAAGCTTTTCCATCTATACAAAATCCTAATGTGCCAAACTGTTTCCAGTGAATGAACAAAACAGTCAAATATACTTTTTATTAGGATTTGCAAAATCTTCTATTTACGCACTGTAATTTTGCACTATTTTGTAAGAAAATTTTAAAAAAAGTAAAAAGAAAAAAGGAACTGAAAAAGAAACTGAAGAAAAATCTAAAAATAGATGCCAAATGTATAGTTTGTAAAATACTATTTTTCTGATATAAGGTGTCATTACATTGTGAATCTAACTGTGTTATTGTAAACTGTGAAAAATGTGATGTTCTGTTGTGACACAGCCTATGAAGGGCCATTTCTAACACAGATTATTCACCTGGACTTGTTTATATGAAACATATTCATAAATCTGAGATCACTTTTATACTTATTTTTTGTAGACTATTTTTCCACATTTGCAACACAACTGTTATTTTATATCAAACATTAATTTTGCTTTAAAATATTATTTGAATAGGTGGGTGAGTGTCTTAAATGTGCCAGAGATTCAAATCTGTAACAGGGATAATTCAGAAACTATTCTTTGCCAAACTGTAATGCTACTAAAATCAATGATGTTTTGTTGAAAAATAGGCTCACTGTCAATAAACGTAAGTTTCTAGTTCAATAATGATGACAATGTCACATTTTCTAGGATAAATGCCTGGTAGTTATGAGCTGCATTTCCCTGCTGTCTTTGTGTGTGTTTAGGAAACAAAACTGTGTGCCATAGTTGAACAACATAGATATTCAGTCGTATAAATAACGTGCCATGGATTTGACCTCTGAGGTACATTAATGAGGATTAGGGAAAAAAAACAAAACAAGGTGTTTGTCCTGATTCAATGTGATGGGCCACATGAAAATGGGGTGGTTGTCAAGGCAGGACTGGGAGAGTAAGTTCTGTACATAGAAGCATGGGGACTACATTTATTGTGTTAGTGCAAGATCAGGACCAAAGTCCCTTTCTAGTACATTTGAACTTACACACATAACACTGAGTGAGACCTGATAGGAACCCTTTCTTCATGTTCCCAGCTAATGATATTCCTTGTACTGACGACTTTTATGTGTTTTATAGAGTATATATATATAATGCATAAATTCATGTGTAAGAAAGAATAACCATGGCAAACTAAATCTTAATAAAAATAGTATAAATCATTCTTACCTGCAGGCACATTTTAAGATGCCATGTTGAAAGATCTTGTAAAAAGCTGTATTTTTTATTTATTAGTGATTGTATATTTTGCCCCATGATCTAGATATTTTATATCAGGGAGTCTACCAAAAAACAGGTTTTTGTTCCCTTTGAACACTACCATCACCCTGAGATGCATCTGGAAAATGTAGAGGTCAACCACTGATGCTTTGTGGCATTTTTTTTTAATATGATGTTGTTGTTGAACTTTCTTCTGATTACCTATAGCTATATTCAGAGTTTTCAACATCATTTAACTGCAGACTGAAGATACCTACTGAATGAAACTACAGGTTACCATAATTATTTCAAAGACTTTCACTCTTTATGTGAAATTAATATTTCAGAACACTGATTCCAAGATGGTTAACGAGCAGCTCATTGACTCTTATTTATTGAGCACTGGAATTCTCCCTAAAGGATAAACACTGAATCATGTAAATAATAGTGCTCTATTATAAGCCTAACAAAATATTGTAATAGGTATATTTAAAATAAAATGAGAACATTCCAAGTGTACTATAGTCTTTGATCATTATTTTATAGGTCTGATGTCACCCTTTTTCTTCCTGTGATGCTTCTCATCAAGAGCCTGATCTGAAGACTGTTGCTACTCATAACCATGACTTCTGGCAAAGATCTCACAAAGAGAATTTTGGTTCTTTTAAAGCTGTTGCACATGAAATTCCTGTGAGTGCTCAGGGTCAGACTGAATTCATACAGACTGTCATATGAGTTTACTATGTACAGCAACCAACATAGATGAATTAAGATGATACTATAATTGAAGTTACTTTGCCTTGTTTTTAACAATGATCTTTAATTTTTTCTGAGGAGTGGAATAGTAATTTACATTTCATTGCTTTATCTACTATTTGCAGAGATTAACTGTATCTAAAATCGAAAATGGTTAAAACAATGGTGTCAGTTTTATTTCTAAATATATGTGCAAACAATGAAAATAGCTGCCATTGAAATAAATGTAATAAATAATGCAGTATTTGCAGTAGAAAAGATCATCTGGTCACAGCAATTTCAGTTTATCCAAGACATAATATTACATCTGACTGCTGTGCAGCTTGAAGAATAGGTTAGAGATCTTCAAAAATCCTTTTCCTTTCTATCAGACAGGCAAATTTACTTTACTCCTGAGATGAAAAAATCTTTGTTAATTTGGATCCATTTTTTTAAATTTTATTTAACTCTTGCCATTTACTTAGAGGAAAGTTATCATCATCTTGAGCTCATCTTTGACAAGTAGAATGACAGACTGACTTTTCGATAGTACATGTGACAGAAGACCCTGACACATTTCACACACACACCTCTTTCATATTCTTACATTCAAATTCCACTTTGAAAATTCAATCTAGGGCAGAACATACAATTTTCTGTCTTTAAAACAGGCCTTTTTCCTTAAATTATCCATTTCTACTTCCTCTCACGAACTTCCTCTGGATATGCCAACAAAGCCTTGTGTGTTTGGAAAGCCAGGTCTCTGCCCTGAATGCCTGAAGCAGTCAGCTTAATGCTATGCTTCTGCAAGCACAGCACTGAAGTGAAAGCTGAAAGAGAAAAGGGTCAGGCATAGAAGGTGTGCAGGTTTCTACCCCTGCCAGAAATAGCGTGCTATTACAGACTCAGAAACTACGTCTCTGGGTGATAAGGCTGCTGTTGGCACAACTTCTTCATGCAGTGAAACAAGCAACAAGCTTTTCATAAGCTCTACACAGGCTGATACTTCAGCACAAAACACTTCATTGAAACAAGTGTGCTGCTGGTGAGCCTGAGACTAGGCTAGCACCACTCTAAATACAAGATACTCCATGACAGCGCTCACACAAACTAAAACAGAAGCCTCCTTTCAAGAAATAGATCCTCTCAACATATATTTTAGTTCTGATGAATCCTTTGGATAGAATAACAAGTCTTTAGACCAAAGACCTGGGGGTAGCTTAATATAACTCAGAACAGGTTTCTACAGGTAAGTGTAAAGAGGAGCATTGAATTCCTAAATTTCCAGTGTATAAAAGGTAGTCACAAGTTTGAAAAACCATGGAGTCTGAGAGTAACTCAGCTCACCTACTCAATATTTTCATCTTTAATCCCATCTAAGATCACATTAACAAAACACATAATGACTTGCAGCTCAATAACAATTGTTATTACAATTGATTTTGATGCATAATGAATCAGAAGAAGGATGGAAAATAAAACTGCCTGTATTGAAATGTGAAGAATTATCAGGTTTCATTTTCCAGACAAAAGCAGTTGTTTGTGATGTTTTAATTGATGGTTTTATGAAAGATCAAAATTACTCTCAAAATTCCAGTCTTTAATCAAAAATTTAAGATTTCAGTAATTGCTAAATAAAATTAATTTGAGAAGTTTCATACTAATTTTAACATTTTTTCCCTGAAACACTTCTTTTTCCTAATGGAGTCTGTTTTTCTATGACAGGATGCTTGAATAAAGAAAATACCATCAACTGCATTTTTATTATTCTCTTGGCTTCTGTCATCTAAATTCTCTCATGTGTGAAGAACACATACTCAGTGGGATATAGTTAATCAGTATGGAAGGGTTGAAAATGGTTTTGAAATAATTTCTGTATAGTCACAGACTGTTCCTATACCACTATTATGTTATTCTTGCAACAGGAGCAATCATTTAATGACTGATTTCCAGCTTTCAGACATACACACTGCCAAGTTATGAACTTCACTCTGTTTTTTAAGCTGCCCAGTCCTGTTACAACAGTTTCTGATATTTGTTGACATTCTGCTCAACTTATATCTATGTGGTTTCCTCAGACATATCATGCCCCGTCCTTCGACACCGACTGTGTATCTTTACATTCTCTGTCTGCATTTTGATGTTAAAAAAAAATAAATCTATTTCCAGCTACAAATACAAGGCTCTGTGACCTTGAAGTAGTGAGCCCTACACCCTCATGCCACTGCCCCTTCCTTGTCACTGAATTAGATTTAATTCACATTAAGTTTAACACACTGGAATGAAATGTAACAAGGTACATGGTCAATCGGGTGATTTTTAATCAGTTCTGCTAGTCAAAAAAAAAAATATATTGCACTGCAATCAGCTGGATGTAACAATTACGTCCAGAGTGGTGCCTTTACCCTTGAAACCTTTTATTCAAATGTAGATCCAAGGTGCCATGTGGTTATACCGTACCAGGCCGAGTCCTGAGCTCAAAGACAGCAAGTGATGCTGAAGGGACAGACCAATAGCACAGGATAATCATTCAGGCAGTTATCCAATACTCCCTGATTAAGAGGAGTAAAAACAACCAAAATACATCTAGGCATACCATATAATTTACTACAGTGATATCTGCCTGCACAGGCTCTGCTTTTGTACAGCAGAGTTTATCAGCTCTGTCTCAGCACAGCTTTTGAGTCTCAGTCTAGGATCTGTCTGGCATTTCTGGCTTCTTTAAATCCTCGGAACTCTCCAGCACCCTGGACAAACTCCCCAGAAATAATGAAGTGCAGATGCTTCTCTGAGCATTCCTGAGAGCTGGATAGCGCTGCCTGGTGTACAGGATTAATCTTGTGGGCCACCTAATAGCCATATGAGAGCTAGATCAACAGGAGAATGTGTTCAAAAGGTGCAGCTTTCTTTGTTTCCATTATTTTTCATTATCTTTCATGTTGGATGTCTGAAAAAATCTTTTATCTTACTTTTTTTTTATATTAAAAAGCTCTGTAAGCAATGGCACTTAATATGATCACTCAAAACCTCTTACAAAAATTACAGAATCAAAACCTTAATCTTTGCAGTGATTTTACATGTCTCTGATGCATTAAATTTTAGTTTGCATGCAAGATGAATGTATTTGCAGATAAACATATTGTATAGCAAGGCAGAGCTCACTTACCTTTTTTGTAAGGCTCAGATATGTATTTGTAAATCAAAATACAGTTTATGAGCTCTATCTTATCAGCAAAAATATGCAGGAATGTGCACCAAAATAATTCTCACAGCCACCAGTCCCATTCAACCAAAGAGATCAAAGAGCTGGTGAAATAGATCTGACCCTTCAGCATCTATAAAAATGTTTTTCTTTGATGTTGCAAATTGTAGGCTTAAATGGTTTTGAGACTCTTTCCACACTTATGTAAAGCATCTGCACAAGTGTTTTCAGAATTATGGCTTTTACTTTCCAGAAAAACTGGTGCCTTGCATAAATATTTTATTTTATAAATATATTTTCTTTTTATATAAAATTTATTATATAAATATCATGTTCTCATCCTTGCATTAAAGAACGGAGGCAGAGTTGATGAGTGACATTACACTTGAGCTGTCTGGGTTGTCTGCACAGCCCACTGCAGTCATGAGCACAGTGAAGGAGCTCAGCTGTTGTACAGCATGGCTATACAAAAATACAAACCCCTGTTTGCACTGGCCCAGCCAAGCAACCTCCCTTCAAACCATTGCACTTTTGCAAGGGATCTTAAACCTTTCAACTCTTAAAGATCTCTAGAATCATCCATGAATGTTAGTCAGAAAACAGGCTTTAGGCACTATTCTAAATTTCTTAATCCATAACGAAAGGTGTGACTAAGTCACCTGGGAGCACCTCCCTGGGGTGGATATTAATGCATACTTTTACAGTTCACCACTGTAACATTAATAAAGTTGTCTCAAAATTCTTCTCTTAAACTCTCAGCACAATCCTTTTAAGACAACTATAACGTGTCATCAGCGCAACATTTAAGGGTTTGGAAAACCCTTAGTGAAGAGAGAGCTTCACCAATTGGTTTCCTATTAGACTTCTGTCTTTTTTATACAGCTGCTGGAAACATCATATGGAAGTTTTAAGACTTGACTGGAAAGGACACATTCTATGCCAGGACACCCAGAACTAGCAATTCTCAGCAAATCTGAGTGTACAATTCATACTTACACTTAAAATTACTTATGAAAGTTTTGCTTCTCTGAAATCTCAGTTTCTTAAGTCAGAACATTCCTTCTCATGAAAGCCCATCTCATCTTGTGAAAGAACTGCTCTTCATCTTAGGAGGGAAAATACTTTACTGCTCCCTTAAGTTTAGGCTCATGATGTGCTTCCATAGTGTTGCATCCCATCTCCATTTTTAGTTTATTCTTCCATTTGCTTTCCACATCATGGGTTTGCCATCTCCTGATATTCTTAGCTGCTAGGAGGAATTTATCCTTCCTGAATCTGAGTGACTGGACACCTACACAGTGCTTAAGATGCTTGGTAATACCAGCTTCTATATTTCAAAAATAGTTGATAACTTTACCATCTTCCTCCTCAAGGGAGAGCCTAATTGGTGGTGTCTTGGGTCCTGTAGTAGTTTCTTATTGTTCTCCAATGTCTGATTGCTTAGTTTGAGGACGTTTCCCAATTACATTACTTTAAGAGTTTCTCAGTTACTTATTCCCACTACAGGAGAATTCCCTTCATTCATTTACCAGTTCAGCACCCTAATGTTATCTAAAACTATTAGATAGCTTTTGTTTTCCCAATTTAACATATTAGCATAATATAATTGCAATTGCTTGTGAAGTCCAGAAACATTAATTTCAAGACATTGTTGATTTCATTGTTCCAATATCTTTATTGAATGACGCTACACCCCATGGACAGAAGAATACATGTCTAATAAACTTCGTTATCTCCTCTGAAGCTAATTGCTTCTGTGGGTTTTCATTCATAATGTGCTCTGGTTCTAAAAAGTTTCTCAAAATATCCCACTTCACCATTATTTTTTTAAGCCAGACAATATGGTTCTCTTCCTCACTCTGTTTACCAAAAATAACAATGTCCCTCCACATGAGTCTTTCAGCAAAGCTTATCAGCAGCCCCATCCTCTTAACATATATTCCTTTTAAGATGCTCTAGCAGAAGAAGCAATGAAGCCTAGTTTATGAATTCAGGTCTTGTAGTTGGATTCTCTAGCATATAATTAGGCATGATGTCTGATTAAAGCTTTACTCACAATTAGGGCACTCATAATAGTTCTCTACTGTGGATTCCCTCATGTCTCTGGGGGTTTGCATTCATAAATCAGGTTCTCTTTCAGAAACGGGACTTTAGAGGTCTGCTTGGAGTATTCCATTGTCCATTTTGATGAACATAATGTGAACATATTATCTTTTCGCCTACTAACACCACAAAATCATCTGATATGTTGATAAGTTATGAAGTGTGAAACAGGGTGGCAGAAAGGGAAACACAGGCAGACACAAGCAGAGAAGGAGAGAAAGTAATCACTCAAGCCTCATATCCTTAGGGAATATTTAATATGTCTAATTCTGATACATATCTCCTTCTACCATACATCAGTATAAATATGTGCCATTTTTACACATTTAGAGAAGTGCACGTTCAACCATTCACCCTCCATGCAACATGAAAGACAAAGCCAGGCTCTGTGCTGAAACAACTGCTGCTTCACTTGAACCCAATTTCAAACCTTTTCCTTCTTCTTCAGACTGTCTTGATTTTGCAAATTTCGCATAAAGCTCTTTTCACACAATATTTTTCTTGTCTCACATACAAAAGCTCTGTTTCTCAAATGTCCAGATAAAATGTTTTAAACATGAGAATGACAGCTAAGAATTTTTGCTCAAGGACAACCATTTCCCAACTGTTCACTCAAACACAAGCTGCTCACAAATAAGCATTCAGCCAAACAGCCATTTAAAAATGATTCTTCGGCAGCCTACGATATTGTACATTTGGACATCTGCTTGTGTCTGTTCCTGGAGACAGCCCACCCGGCTGGAGAGAGTCCTAGTCTACCCAGTTTGATCCTTATGTCGTCACACAAAAGGCCCATGGTGAGCTTTCCATGACAGCATCTTAAAACTGCCCCAAGGTGACCAGTGCTTTTCATTCTGGAGACCAATGTCAGCACCAGTTGTCAAGCTCACTGGACAACTTCTAAAATCCCTGTTTTGGATATTCAGCAGTGTGCGCTCCTCAGGCATCCCCAGCAGCACACACCTCTTTTGGTCAGCCTCAGACACGGAAGCAGGTGGCAGAGCGGTGTAACAGCATTGTTTATCTCAAAGGAAGGTTCTTGAGTGAGTCAGTTGAAAGCTTACCTGCCTGCACCTGCAGAAGTGCTAAACAGCTTGCTGCCAGGGACAAGCCAACTGCACTTCTTAGTGACAGCAGTGTGTGGATAGAGCTGCCTCACTACTACTGTCAGCATCGTGACATTGTTGGTGGAATCATTTAGATTGTTGGTAGAATTCTTGGTCCTTTTCTGTAAAATATGGGCCTGTTTCTGTTAACTAATTCCAGAGCCAGCATTAGCCTCCTGAAGCCATAGATGAGTGAAAGATACTGTTCTCTCAGTCCTCTCATAATTGCCAGAAGACTCATCCTTGCTTGGTTCTATGGACTTCCACAATTTTGACCCCACCGAAATTCTTTCCCAGCCTACACCTAAAGCAACGGAGGAATGCTCAAATCTCTCTTAAATCTGTTTTTGGTGAAACTATAGGCCAAATATTCAAATGTAGATACAGACAGTGAGAATCAGATACTCAAGGTCACTTTTTCCATCACATCCCAGGCCTTGTAGTATGTCATAAAATCCAGGTTGATGTATATGCTACATTGCTAGAGGGATCTAGATAACTACATTATTAGAGTGAACCCTGCCCCCACTTATGCTTCAGACTACCTGCTGCCCTCCCAGTACCTCCCTAGCACATTTCAGGAGTCATCTCATGCCAAGAGGCACTTAATGTGTGACTATTCTCCTATGGAGGATAGATTTGATTGGTGTGGACACACATATGGCTGCTGTAGTTAGTCCAAGAGAATGGTCATGGAGATATTTCTCTAGTAAAATGCAGATAAATTTAAAGTTATACTTTAGATTTAAGCATTTAATACTAGGTACCTATTTAAATTCGTGAACAGTCATTCTCATGAACTAAAACAGTATCACATCCCACCACCTGCAAAAGGCATTGTCATATTCTCTGGGAATGGTAATCATGTTATGCTAAAAGAGCCATAAACTCAATTTAGGAAAAATCTTTTTCCGTTGCAGTTCAATGCATGATCAGTTTGACAGAGTTCTAACAATTTACTTTCCTGTATTTAACTTGAATTTCCTCCTTTTTAGTGGCAATTCCTCCTTAATGAGACCAAAATTTATTACAACTGGCATGACATAAAATGTGAACTTAATCTATGTCTAGATTTTGTGCTGTCTGATGACCTCCCTCACCTTGATTCCTATGAAAGCCCTCCTGCAGAGTTCAAATGTGCAAGAGTGAACTCAATCTTTTTCAGGTATTTTGAGAATTCATAGCTCTTGATTAAATAGTTCATTCATTAAACCACAGCACACAATATCTATTCAGGCAAAAAG
This sequence comes from Parus major, assembly GCF_001522545.3. Taxonomy (NCBI): domain Eukaryota; kingdom Metazoa; phylum Chordata; class Aves; order Passeriformes; family Paridae; genus Parus; species Parus major. The sequence continues at coordinate 74,476,782 of NC_031770.1, read as the reverse complement.
GATAGCTTCCATATGACTGAAATAGAAGGCAAGATTCTGTACGTATTTCCAAATACAAGCTGCATAGAACAGGAACTGGTAGTCAAGAGAAATATCAAAGCAAGCAGAAGAAATTTGGCTTTTCTTATAAGTATGTGCTAAAATTCCTTGAACTTTGGGACACATTTTTACCAAAATGGGACTGAATATATTTGTAGAAGCATAAAAGAAATGCACAACAGCAGATCAGATGCCCGGCATGGAAGAATTTTAATGAATCAAATGAATATTTGCTTGTTTGCAAACAGAACTAAATGGATGTTCCAAGTTCACCTGTTTCACACATATTGCATTTCACTTTTCAAAAGGAAGTTAAGATATTAATTCATTATTTAAGTCAATATGTTTCAAAAATTCCATACCATTCAGATAAAAATCCCAAAACAGAATAATTTTATATATATTGTTTTGGTTTGAGTTTTTTGAGGTTTTGAGTAAGGAATATGAAACCTAGTAGATCTAAAATTTAAGATCTAAAAGTCACACAGACAGATAAAGCAGTTCTAGCATATTTACAGCCTCACCACTTTTTTCTTGTGTTCTAATTTTCACTACAATAAAAGAAAATAAGATTCTTCATCCAAAACTCTTGACTGGCACAGCATTTTTCTCTAAAGTAATGGGTTGTGACCCATCATCATATGCAGTTTGCATATGACATCATCAAAACTCACTAAAACAAATTTGCATAACAACACAGCTTACACATAAACATGAGATGGTAAGAACTAGCTGAATGAATGTTTATTACCAAAAAAAACAGGTTATGCTGAGCTGAATTTATATCCAATATCCCAAGCTATTCTGAATCAACTTCATGGCAGCAGGATGATTCCATCAGATATCTTGGCTGAGTGTGAATGAAAGTTGTATATTTTGAAATGTTACTTATTCTTTTTGTTTCTGCCTCAGATCCTGTCTTTCTTCCTCCTGTTTCTGGCAGAAACCTCAATAAGCTGACAAGACCCTTCTATTTCATTCTTGGGATGGCAACACTCAATTGTTCCTATCCTACTCATAAACTTTGACTGCAGGGATAGGTTCACTCACCTTTTTTCCTGAATGGACACTATTGACTGCAACAGGATCATACCTCTGCACAATTTTAAACCCTCATGCAACTGCAGGCAAGACTGATTATTGTAATAAAGCTTGCTTACTTTTTAATATCTCTTGTATTATCAAGGAAAATAATCTACCCCTCTTTTGTATTTTGCCATGTTCAGTTTCCAAGTGCAGTTTGCATCTGAACTCACTGGTAATATCTACAAACAGAATTCTTTATCAAAATATTGTGACACAGTAGCCTTTTTAGGTGAATGTCTTTTTAGGTTTGTTCACTGAGGAACATCACTATTCTAGCACACAATTAGCACAGACTAGATTATTCTGCAACAACACTACATCCATGAGGCTCAACAAAGAGTATGCTGGAGAAAAATCTATTTTAGTTCCAAAATTCCATAAAGCTAATTTCACTGGAATTTGTTCTACAAATATGTCAGCATATCTTTTGATTTTACTCTGTTTTCTAAGTTCTTTTGTGTTGATTTTCAATTGATACCCACTGACTTACCTACAAAGCATATAATCTATTAGTAGAACTGGCTCTGCATATGTATGGCTTCCCAGCTGGACAAAGCTCATAGTCTGGTAGGCATAAATTATAATTTCATAGACACATTGCAAGAAAAAATCCCTTCCCATCTGTTTCATCCTTCAACTAAATATTTTGGAAGGAAGTAATTCACCTTGGCAAGATTCCACAGCAAATTAGGAATAGAATAAATAAGCTTCCATGTATTTCTGTTTGCACTTGCATTGTCTCTCAACAATTTATATTCATCTCTTTTAAAACATTTTCACAGTAAGTGAATAAAGCAGCCACTGTTCTCAAAGGCTGACTGGTTTCAGAGATTACGTTATAAAACAAAAAAGCATTTTTGTCAGGGAGAGAACTTAAGAACTGAACATGGTATCTGGAGGTAAACTGGTTTTAACTACAATTTCTCTGGGCAATGAGGTGCCAGAAACCACCCAGGAAGGACCTTCTCATCCTACAAAGGAGGGATAAAAGTGTTTTTCCTCTGAGTAGTAGCATCTTCCTTGCTGCAAAGTAAGCTTTCTCTTACCTCTGATCACTATGGAGAATATCCTTATATTTTGGTAGACACTGCCTGCTGCCATCTTCCCATCTGTTCTGTTTCTAGATCAAACAAACTCAACTGCTTCCCAAGTCCTTTTTCTTTAATTTCAATGGTCTTTCTCTGGGTTTTTATAGATTTTTCTTTAAATCTCTTGCCCCAGTTCCAATTTCTCACCAGCCCTTAACAGAGGAGCTAATTTGTTTCTTTATACACCATTCTTGCTAATACAACACAGAATGAGAGATACTTTTTCTTTCATTATAACATCTCAGCAGGGAATCATGTTTCATTTGTGATCTGCTACAACTCTCACAGCCTTCACTGCAGTATGTCTGACAATTCAGTTATTACTCATTTTGTACTTACACCTTTGATTTTGCCTTCCTGATTGCTGAACTTCTATTTAGTGAATTTTGCCTTTTCAATTTTAGATTATTTCTTCCATTTATGAAGAACCATTGTATTTTGATCTTTCCAATTTCTTGTTGAAGTTATTTGACTGATAATACACTGAGCTGGACTGGATTGCTGTACATCACATACATTCATCAAAGGATCTGTCCTGTGAGGTGATCAATATAGGGTGGTGGGAGGAGAGAAATAGAATTGTCACCCACCACTATCAGTTTGCTCATGGGCCCAAACTCAAAGCCCAGGAACTTTACAAAAAATGTACTGGTAGCAGAAACATGAATAAGGTGGAATGGCTACAACTATATAAGGTACACAGGATTTTCTCTCCTAATGCCCCACCAAGTGGCGAGGGAACAATTCTACCTGCCACATCCTTCCCCACATGTGTGGGGTTGTGATGTAACTAAAGACACCTTTTCCTGCAGCACCCCTGCTCAGCACCAGATCCCTGCTGCTTGCATGGCAATTAAAGGCATTGCTTTGGGCTGGAAACACAACAATTTCAGTGTTGTAACAGCAAAACAGGAAATGGAACAGAATTTCACTGCTGTTCGAGAAGAACTCTAAGCAGAAGGAAGCAACCCTGGGAAACTGGGTTTTATTACATAAAAAATTGGGATGAAAATGATTGAAAGCCTGAGAGGCTCAAAAAGAAGCATCTGTGAGGGAAGTGTAAAGCAAATAAAATGTTTCTTAGAAATTGCAACTCCCAATTCACAAAATTTGCTATGGTCAACTTATGGATTCAGCAAGAAAAAAAAAAGTAAATGAAAGAAATACTTCAAGAGAAGGGAACAAAAAAGGAATACTCTTTTGTTTACAATGGTTTACATTGTGCCATCCAGACTCTTGCATTTTTATTAATCTGTTTCCATTTATTTTCAAGGAAAAAATAATAGAGGGCCAATGCCTGTTATGATACTCCACACATTTCTTCTGCACACAAAATTTCTAGGGGTATTGAGACATTGAGTATTATTAAAATCAAACATCTCAAAAATAAAAAATAAAAAATAAGCAATGTGAAACAGCTGGGTAAATCTAAGCAACCCTGAAGAGATCACATTTTCTAAGATCATTACTACTTTTTCATGTTATTTCACAGCAAGTTAAATATTCTACCGCATCCTCAGTTATATCATCTGATGAGAATGTGGCTGTTTCTCATCTCAATATCCAACAAAAGATTGACTGGAAATATTTTTACACAAACTGATTTGGCTTGGAAGAAAATCAAAAATAAAAATCAGGAATTAATTTGATAATGTACAGGAAACAAACTAGATTTTTGGTAAAGCTGTTTTGTATCACCTAAGTTCAACTGTCCTAAGGCTGGGCATATAGTTTAACATCTAAGTCTTGACACCTAGGCTTTCTCCTTTCAAATATCTCCATGGAATGACTAATAAGATATGTATTTTAGATATTTAAGATCAATATATACTTGAAGATGCCTGTCTCTCTCCACTAACTGTAAATGAACTTTAGGTAAATGGCTGAAAGTATATAATATAAATATATAAGTCCTGGGAAGATAAATTAAATGAAGCTTATACTACCTCAGAAGTCCAGCATGAAATAACATCATTTTGATTTGCACAGATTTTCAGTCTTGAATGATCAAAGAACTGTTGTAGGGTGCAGAGAGCATTAATGAGTGTAAAGGGACGGGAAGGGATTATGGTGTGTGTAAAACATAGAGTAAATTGTAGAGGAGATTTTCTGTGGGAATGTTAATTTTCTGGACCAAGGGCTAGAATCAAGATACAAACAGCTTTCTGCTTGTTAGTTTTGAAGGGCAAACATGAAATGGCTAGTTATACCTGAGAGCTATTTAGAAACTAGGAGAATCCACAATTACAATTATAAAATTGTATAATGTAATTGTAAAAAAGCTGAAAGAAGTTATTACAAAATGAAACATTTTTTGTGCTTCACCTTGACACTAAATCACATACTCTGAATAAATGAGGTTGGAGTTTGGCTTTGAATCTCCAGCAAACACATGTGGGATTTGAAAGTCAATGTGTACTATTACTAGAGATACTAGAAAAGCTGCAGGGAGGCATTGTGATAAACAAAACACTCTATTTCTGGTGGCTGAAATAATTTAAGTATCTCTTCCAGGACCTGCACTGAGTTTTAGAGAACTGACTTCTGTCATTGCTATATAATGAGTGATAAAAGGTCACCTACATTATTATCCAGGATCTGTGTTTAAATTCAAAATTCAAAATTATCAAAAACCACTAGTTTTCAGAACTTACATTCAAACAAATGAATGGTGATGAAAAGGAAACCTAGCTGACTTGCTGTACCATTTTTGTAAGGCAAAGTCAAGTCTTCCCAAGTTTATTCTTCCTAGCTGCTTTTTTTTTTTTTTTCACATTGGCTTGATCTCTAAAACATCTTTGAGATACAAAGCTGAATGGGTGCAAATCTGTCCATAATTTATACATTTCCTCCAGACTTATAAAACTGCAAACAGCTGCAAGCTATACAGAACAATCCCATTTTGAAGAGCTATTTAAAAAGTTTGAGTGGCAATATCGTTCATATGGCATATGAAGCAATAAACACAGAGCAGTTGATTTTTGTGTACTTCATTCTTAAATTATAAAGCACTTTTCTTGCAGAGATGGGCTTCTATTTCATTCTTTGCTTAGCATAAGTCTATGCAAAGCAAAGCTGCCTGATGGACACTTGACTTTTATTTTTCTTCTTGTTCTTCTTTAACTTAAAATAAAGGTAACCAGTGGGGAAAGATAATTCCAAGTACATTAAAATAAATAATACTATAATCCCTATTTAATACTTTTGGTTGAAAGGAAGTTCTCATAGCTGCTTCTAACTTGAATAATTTTTGCTTTAGCAGCATTTAAAATTTATTGTTGCTTTAAAAGTGCATTTATGAATAAAACATTGGAGTTCTAAAAACAGCCTGGCTTTGCCGTGTTGTGAATTGAGAGGAAAAAATAACAATTAATCGGTATGATAGAATTTCAACTGATATTTTATGGGCAGAAATATTACATCTGATTTAATAAATGAATCATCTTAACTGCAGGGGTAGCCTTTAGAACACCATCAATAGTTTTGAACGGGCCTGATTTAATTCCTAGCTTTCAGTTTAATGTAGAAAGATTTTTCATGGCCCAACTTCAAAATTCTACACTGTTAGCAGGAGTATTTACAAATGGATTGCAAGGAGGGCAAGAGATATTTGATACAAATTAAATATTACAAAAAAACTATCAATTAGGTATTACAAAAAACAGCACCAGTGTTTTTTTTAAATAATTACTAACTCTGGAAACAAGCAATGTTAAGGCAAATATGGAGTTTCTTTCCCTTTATGGAAAACATTATGCTCTATTTATTCAGTCTTAGATTAGCCTGAGTTTCTTCAAATTTGATTCACTTTGAGATGAGATATAGACATCCAACATATCACGAGATTAAATCCTTGCTAGCATGTGGAAGTAAATCTCTCCCTCAGTCTGCTATACGTGTGCCTGTGGTTTAGGGAAAGGTGCAGGTTGCAATTAACTTCACTGAATGCTCAGGATTTCTGAATTCTACAGAAAAGATATGAAATCACTATGAGATAGAAAATCCCACTCCAAAGGGGCCCCTTGTGTAGTCACAGAGAGATCATTAGGTCTGCACCAACACACCTACAGCTCATGGCCAGGTGCTAACAATAAAAAGGAAAGGTTAATTCAAACAGCAAACTTAACAAGGACTCAGTTCACGTTATTTTCTGTCTCATTCTGAACTACTGTCATTACCAGTTGTTGCTTCTCATTTCACTTTCAGTACCCACACATAAGCAACCTAAGTAACTGCTTCCTGCTTTCAAAAACAGAGCTTGTAATGAATACTATCCACCCTCAAGCATGTGATATTGGCCAGCCAGTGCATATATTACAAGAAGTGAAAGTATGGTCTAAACAACATCCCAAGATACAGTTCCCCAGTTTATATGTACTACAGTGTTATGAACATGATGGGTAATTGTAAACAGATCTCCTGTCTCACTTAAGAGATTAGTCCTTGTATGTTGGAGTCTGTGATGGAAGTTAAGTTTCACAAAATATTTAGGTCTCCTTTGCAAGTCCTCCTTTTAAGAACTGGCATGAAATTCAAGGGAGACCCAGAGTGAAATAGCTCCCAATTCTGCGAACACCAGCACGGTTAATTGGAAAGTTGTGTACCAGAAAATCCAGGGGCTGCCCAACAGAAGAAATTCATTTCTGTCTAACACAGCAGTTTCTTTTACAGGTGAAGTCACCATGGAGACAAGCACACCTACTAAAGCTGCCTTGAGGCACCTCCTGTTCTGCAGCTGGAGATCAGCAGCAGGAGAGGCACAGGGCAGGCTCTGCTCTGAATTAGAACCAGCATGAGATTGGACCTCCAAACTTCAGGTATGTCCAGGTATGCTGTGAGTCCTTGTGCCTGGACAAAATGGGCACTGAGATGAGGCAGGATCCTAGCTCTGAAGTGCATATTCTCACATAACCTTTCTGCTAGCCAAAAAAACCATTCATATATTACTCTTGCCCATTCTTCCCATCAAGTAATGTGTTCATTCCCTGGCAAAAAGCTTATTCCTTTGTGCTCAAAAATGCCATTGTGTTCTTTTCTGAAATGTTGTGGAAATTTTCCTGTGTGGCAGGGGTTTCTGTCTGATTTTCATGCACTTTGCTCTGTGAGAGGCTTCTGGGAAGAATTTCAAGACTAAACAGTGGGGAGAAGGAAAAGGAGGAGGAACTGCTAGGCAGCAAGAGTTCTTGCCACAGTTTTGTTTACTGTTTTATTGACTGTCAGTGTCAAATAGTTAAGCAGACAACCTGTGTCTCATTTTCTTTTTCATTCTTTGTGATGCTTTAATATGGGAACATCGCTGTGGAGCTTCCTCAGCTTGACCTCAGCTTCTCCAAGCTCAAAGGTAAGGTCTCTTCAAGAATTAAATGTCCTCTTACACAGAGGTATTGTTGGATGTCCTAATCTCCATACCTTCCACTTATGTAGATGCAAATGTAGCATTTCCCCCAAGACATGGTCCAATGTGCAGGAATACAAATGAATAGGAAAATTTTCATTTAATTATATAACAAAAAGCAATAGTCAAAAGCAGCTGTTTACAGTCTCTGCTGTCGTGGTGATTTAGCAAATCCAAAAAAAACCTTTACAATCAGTGTTGAATATGCAAACAGTTAGTTCATTTAATCTGGGACTATTTAATGTTTCAAAGTTAAGCAGATGCCTAATTGCAACATTCACAGAGCAGTAACAATGCCTGAAGTTAATGGTCCCTGACAGTTTTTATTAGAATACTTATTCAATATAAGTTTTTTCTTTCCCATACATGATTTATAGCTGGTGGCTTCTTATAAACCCAGCAATTTATAGATTATAAAGTCAAATTATTCTAGCCCATTTCTTCAAGTAATGAGTGGACGAGGTCAAGCAAGTGTTAGGTACATACAGCAAAGAATTTAATTGGACCTAAAAATTTTTTTGTTTCCCTGGCCACCTAGCTCACAGTGCAGGTATGTTTGTGGCACCTCTCTCAGTCCTGATCCCTCATTGTCCAAACTGGAGAATGTAGGAATGGGTCTTCACCTCAGTAACACAAACCTTCTTTTAATGGAAACCAGGGTCAGGCAAATGGATAAATGTGGTCCATGCCTATCTCCTTTGCCAACGGAGAGTGAGGTTGTGGCTTGGATGTCATCTCCTCTGAGGAGCTGTGTCCCAGATCCCACAATATTTGTATAATGAAGTGTGGACTATTTTGGTGAGAACAGAGGAGATTCTCTGGAACAGCCTATCTCTTATCCCCCAACCATATTTCATGCTATTTTGGTTTGTAAAAGGTTCTGTGAAACCTCAGTGTATTGCATAATTGTGTTAACAATAATGCAAAAATTAAAGCACACAAATTCTGAATTCAGAATCAAACAGCCAAATACTTAATGGCTTATAAGCTTTGACATTTCATAGGTCTTCTGGGACACTTATGAAATATCCATCTTCTTTTGTGAAACTCAGCTGAATATTTTACTGCTATTCTGTATTAGCATTTGGTACTATTTGAAGGTTTCCTCAAAGGATTTCAAAGGATTTCTGGTAGGCTGCACATATAATACTTCCTCCCTCATCCTTGTGTTTTATAGCTGTAGTATAGACAGGCTGCTTACAACCAGTGAAAGGTTTACACTAAAGGACATAGTCATCATAAAAAGTAATGAGCCAAAATTCAGAATTCCTCCCTATGTAGAATCAAGTGCCTGTAGCCTAGTAATTATTCCAGTGCAAGACATTAAGTCAAAGCTTCTAAGAGCTCCTTCTTGTAGCAGCTGCTAAATGATTAATATCACGTTGGTAGATTTCACAGGAGAATCTGTTAAATAAAGGAAAGTTCAGTGTATATGCAAAGTTTCAATTCCGCACAATTTGGTTTAGAGTCAACATACAATATTGCATATTTCATGGTTTCAAGAGGAGTGCAGCATTCATTAAGAAAATACAGATGGTCTTCAGATAACTAACAAGATTTCATAGCCATTTCATTTCCCCCCGCTGTGAAACCTGGAGAGAAAATAACAGTTACAATGAACTCACTGTGGCTGAACCTCAAGGCTCATTTCTGCCAAAATATCGAAGTCCTGGATTGATGTTAGCAGTCAAGTTCCACCAAGTTTTACAGAGCTAAGCTATTTACAGGACTTTAAAATGTGTCCCTCTTTTCTTCAGCAGTACTTTTCTCACCCTGAGAAAAATTCAGCATTTTTAAGGGTGAGACTGTCAATTTATTGTGAGACCAAATTGCCGGCAGTGTGCAGTTGTGCTGCCCCAGGAGCACAGCAGCCTGAATCTTCAGATTTGGGGAATGAGAATTTAATTCTTGAGAGATGTCTCACTTTAGAAGAAAACAACCAAATCACCACCACAGTCACAGAGACTCCAACTTTCCCTACCATGCACTGCCCTGCACTAAATGTGGGGTGGAAGGGAGGGAGGAGTGAAGAGATGAGGGTCAAACCCCCTCAGCTGTGCTTCTCAGCACAGCAGGACCCAATCGTGCCTGCAATCTGCATTCAGCAGGCTGGTATCCTGTGGAATTTGGGGAAAGCAACAGATAACAAGCATGCTTTGCTGATCTGAATCCGCTCGGGAATAACTGATTTCTCTCAGTTTTCTTGGCTAAAAAATAAGGATTTCAGGATTTCTTTCCCACATGATTTCTGCCTGCAGTAAGAGAATATTTGATGAGTGATGCAAGTGTGAACACCGAAAGACAAATAATAAACTATCAGAATTTAGATCAGGAAGTTAGTTTTACCTTCACCTTACACTCTTTAAAATATTATGCCTTCTGCCTCTAGTGTCTGTGTTTGACTTCCCCTCTGTTATTCTAATGCATTCACTATTTTTCTCCTGGAGCATCTAAGAATATGAAAAAATACATACCTTGAACATGCACACAAAAACAGATATTCTTACTGCCCCAAAAGACTTTGCACACTAAAATAAAATTGGGATATATAAAAGCTTGAAAATGTTTGAAAAATTATGCTTCTTAAACCAGTGTCTCTTTACCACTGTGTTGAGCTGGTTTTGTCTGGAATGGGATTGATTCTCCTCACAGCAGCTAGTATGGTCCTATATTTTGAATTTGTGCTGGAAACAGTGTTGATAAGACAGGAATGCTTCCATTACTGCTGAGCAGTGCTTGCACAGTCACAGCATTTTCTGTTTCTTACCCCACCCCACCAGTGAGGGGGCTGGGGGTACACAAGAGGTCAGGAGTGGACACAGTTGAGACAGCTGACCACAACTGACCACAGGCATATCCATTGCCATACAGTGTCATGCTCAGTTTATAAATCTGAAGGGAAAAGGAAGGGGTAAGGGACATTGGGAATGATGGGGTTTGTCTTTCCAAAGCACTGTTATGCTTGATGGAAGCATCCCCTGCTTCCCTGGGGATGGCTGAACACCTGCCTGTCGATGGAAAATATTGAATTAATTCCTTGTTTTGCTTTGCTTTTGTGCATGGCTTTTGCTTTACCTGTAAACTCTCTTTATCTCAGCACATGAGTTTTCTCACTTTTACCCTCCCAGTTCTCTCCCCTGTTTCATCACGGGGAGTGAGGAAGCAGCTGCATGGGGCTGAGCTGGCAGCTGAGACCAAACCATGGCAAGCACCCTCGAGTGCATCTATGCTGTATTCACACTCTAGGATCCAGCACTAGGCTTACACACAAACACTCCTCATTTAGGTGAAAATACTAACTTGGGGCTACTGTTGCTCAAATACAGTTTGAGGTGCTCTCAAAATAGGGAGTAAGCCATTATTTAAGTTTTTAGTGTAGAGTTTGTAATCTGCTTAATTTCAGATCTGCCAGATCTTTTGCAGACAGCCCTTGAGTTTGTTCTGCTTGTACTTGGAGCTGGCTGGATGCAAGCAAGGTCTCATCCAGAATTCCCATAGCTTCCTTAGGCAGCACTGTGCTCTAAGCAAGGCTTACTGTCTTACTCCAGGCATGGTGCTTTCAGTTTAAAGCTGGCAAGTACATTGTTGACTTACAGTACAGGTGAAAAAAATGTCTGTAAAAGTACAAAAACATCTCTGCAAAAGTAAATGTTTATAAATATTTATTGTCTTACACTATTAGCCAGGATGTCAGGCTGCAGGCTCTTAAAATCCTGTTTGGAGCTCAAGCTTAGGGCAACAAAGCTGTTATTAGCTGTCGTGCAGAATCTCACACATGCAAATACAGAACTTGTACTGCAGACAAGCTTTTCTACAAAATCAAAATCATTGTCTACTTTGTGTTTATTCTGTCTGAGTACAATGGCTGTCTCTACATTACTGGGCTGATGTCCACATCTGCATTTATCCATATTGCTTACCTAGGGTAACATTCTTGCAGTGGTTCTGCAGGAATTATCACAAAAGGTAGTATAATTTTTGAACTATGACTGATTTATTTAGTGTCTGAAGGGACCTTGAAGCACTGGACCCCATTGACTTAGGCCAGTAGATGGGGTAGAGAGAGTCTCACATGATCTTCCCATCTATGTCAGTTTCTGTGTTCTACTGTAGGTTAACATGTAAAGCCTATACTCTTATCAAGTATTTCTATTTTGTTTTGATATCTCCAGACTGAAAGAGTAAAGGGGTACTGCAGACTCTCTTACAACTGGCTATACATTAGTTATGGTTCTAGTGAAGTCCCTACAGAGATGAAAACCTGTCTTGCAAGACTTGTGCTGCAGTATTAATGGAATATTTAATATTTAATATTATATATATATGTAATACTAATGGGATATTTTATAGGCAGCATATATATATATAGCATATACTTGTGATACATTTCAAGATTTTAGTGGAATTTTATCATATAACTTTACCTTTAAAGCCTTCTACTTGAAAGCAACTGTATTATACTGGTGGAAAAGAAAAAAAAAAAAGAACGGAAAAAAACCAACAAACACCCAAACAAAAAATCAAAACTTACCATAATGCTTAAATCTGAATATTCAGTGAATTCTTCATTGGCTACAGTGAATCACATTTCCTGTCTCTCTAACATACGCATGCAAGGTTACTTTGGTTAAAACCTCATTGATGAAACATCCAAGATTATTTTATGTCTGAGAGTATAAGTACTTCTTTTGGACATTTTCCCTTTTATTTCCCATTTTTGACTTTTTGTATTTCTTTTTGAATTATTAGTTTGTGTGGCTTGAATGTGAAGATAGCTATACAAGTGGCAACCACAGGTCCTCTTAGAACTCCTAAAAATCTTTGAAGCTTTCGTTTCTCTGTCTGGTGTATTTTAACTCAGTGTGACCTGAGTGATTGACTTTTAGTCTGATTACCCATGGGGGATTCAAACACTAAAGTTGCTAAAACCTTTAAACCTCATCATGTCATCCTTATGCAATCTCCTTATACACTTTGTTCTGATCTAGATGTAAGAAAAACCCTTCCAAGGAATAAAAATCCTATCATTTGTTGCCGTGTCAAGCAGTCATGTTGTTAAAACTTTTCTCATCAAGCCATGACAGGAATTGTGCCTTTGTAAAAAGGAATTTGAGACCCAGAATGAATGTTTTGAAGCCAAAACAGAGATCTGCTGTTTTAAAGGGAACCTGTCAAGAATTCTAAATATGCTGAATGAAATCACCCTCAGTCTCTCTTGCTTATGAAGCACTCGACTTACCTAGAAAAATACTTAACTATGCTCAACAGGTATGCCAGTCTTTTTCATCCATTTGTCTTTCCACTCAAAATACACAAGTCATCTCGATATTGCAGTAAAAATTATTCTCAAATAGACACAAATTCTTAAAAAATAAAAGTTTGATCTTAGTATATCTAGATATAGGCAAATAACCCCAACTCAATTTTTGGAAATTACCCAGTGAATAATAGCCTGGAATAAAGCAAGTAAAGTCACAGATTTTTTAAGAGCAGCTTTGTGTTACTGTAATTTTTACTGATATGAAATAAACAAAAAAAAAAACAAAAAAAACCCAACTAAAACAACTCACAAACAACTAAACCCCAAGCCAAAAACAAAACAGTAATAGATGTTGTATTATATCAAACATTTTAATTTAGCTCTTACATTTTTGGCTAGCTCAATGAGTTCATCTGGTATTAGATTTCCTAATATTTACTATTAGCACTATTTGTACTATTATTACTAATATTTACTATTCAACAAATTGTTCAAGCGCAAGTCATCATCAGAAAACCTAAAATAATTATGATACAGAACAATTGCAAAAATATATTCCTTGTTTTTTTTTCCAGATTTATAATATAAGAACTCTATTGAACTCTATTGAAGTGCAAGATACATTGACTATGTTCCGGAAAGACAATGAGGTTAAAGAACCTGAGTATGTGTGTCAATAAGTAATAAAGAAAACTATTAACCTCTTTTGTATGGGTCATTTTTTCTGCAGTGATATCATCTGTGTATTTTTATTAAGGCAGTTATGCTATTGGCACCAGATTTAAAATCCTATATGCCTCATATCATTATTATTTTTAATGACAATTATATAAATATACACAAAGTTAAAATTATCAGTTTGTACAACCATAGCACTAACCATCTAGATTAAGTGACTAACATTGTGACTGTGAAAGTTTAAGCTTCCAACAAATAATTAATTTATCTAATTAAATCTAAAAAAATTATCTAATTAATTCTCCTTCAGATTCACATGTGCATGAATACCACATAATACATGTGCTGTCCTACCTTCACAGGTTTTTTGTATGCACATACACATGGTCCAATGTAAATAGACTGTAGCTTGAAATAATTATGGACAAGAGGCTGTAATAGTAGTCTGCTCATCACTGTGTTATTTTTGTCAAGAGCAAAGAAATTGAAACTGAGCAGTCCTGAAATTGCTCAGAATGACTCATGACAGTGTGAAAGTAAATTATATTCTCCTCATCTATTGAAATGAGGGTAGTGATATTTTATAGTGTCTGGATTTTTTTACGAAGTGATTTGGAGATGAACGGTTCAGTTTCACACTGACTCCTTCCATTGTGCCAAAAAAGTGTCTTACATTTCCTTTCTGTGGAGCATATGTCACATAAGGACAAAGCTTTGAGTGTCAAAGTGCTCTTCAGATACAGTCCTTAACATGATTATTAGGTTAACAACTATGTGAAGCTGCTGTGACAAATTAGAGCACAATCTTTGGAAACAATATTATCCTGAGTGTCACTGTATATATACATGTTTCCCTAGTATTAATATTACCTTCCTGTCTGATGTAATTCTGTTGCTTTGTTTTTATTTAAAGTTTTAGGAAGCATCAGAACAGGATTTCATAAAACCAGTGTCAGGAACATATCATGAATGTATATGAATTCTGACATCTTTCAGCTCCAGAAACAGAAGTCTTCAAAACAATTTTAAGTGAAAAACTTTCTGTAATTGTAAGTGAAAGTTGTCTCTTATCCTTTCTGTGGAAAAAACGCCAGAAGGCTATATAGCATTTTCAACCACATATCCTTAATTGCAGCACATTACACAGTGGAAGTATTGGCAGCTGTACCACCTTCTCAGAAATTATGTAGTCTGTGTCTTTGTCTCAGCAGATGGTATTTTTATGACCCACAGTTCCTATCCTATGCTCAGCAAGTCTAGAGGAGAAAATAGAAACCCAGCAAAATTGGGAATATAATTCTCATTTTGCATTTCAAAAGACAGTAACCAAAGTTTTTCAATCTTAATAATAGCCTTAACATTAAGAATTATGTGACCAAATGTTCTGTTTTCAGAGATACACAGTAATAGTAATTGTCCTTTAAATACAGCTTTATGTGGAAATCCTGTCCATTTATGTAGGTGCCCTGACAAGTATTAGGGACTTGGGCAGAAAAACTTCAAGGGAACAAGTGTTGTTTTCAAAGAAAGCCTGTATAAGATCCTGGAAAAACACACCACTTCCTGCTGCTCACTTTTTATAAGGCTGAGTTCCAGCAAGGGCTTTCAGCATCCCACATCAATTGTATACATTATGGTCATTTTAATGTATGAATAACAAATCATATCAGATTGTTTCACCTCCCCAAGTATGGATTTAATCAATCAAGAATACCAAAATGCATGCTTCTTTTCATTTTTATCTTATCCCAACCTATATGCTTAATCAGATTTCATTTCCTGCTAATTTTGCCTGGGGTGGAGTGAATTTCCTTCACATTGGGTAGCATAGGGTACCATAGGCTGTCATCCTCAGCACATAAAGCTGAAAAAGGAAAAAGGAAGATGGGTGTGACCTCTAGAGCGATGGCATTTGTCTTCCCAAGTAACTGTTGTAAGTGATGGAGTCTTGCTTTCCTGGGGATGGCTGAACAGCTGCCTGCCCATGCAAAGAGATGAATGAATTCCCTGTTTTGATTTGCTTGAATGTGCAGCTTTTGCTTTAGCTGTTAAACTCTCTGTATCTCATTCCCCAAATTCTCTTGCTTTTATTCTTCTGATTCTGCCCTCATCCCACTGTCAGAGAAGTGAGAGAGGACTCAGAGCAGCTGTGTGGGACTTGGTTGTTGGCTGCATTAAACCATGACACATTTTTGAACTGATATTTTGAAAATGGGATAGATGATTCAAAATTATTCATTTTTTTTATATATTCAGAGATAAGCAACTGAGCTTAGCTGTGATAAACAGCAAAAAGACTTAAAACATCAAAAGACTTAAAAGTAGCTCCATATATTTTAGTTCATTATAAGTATGTGAATATTCTGGTTCATAATGTACACCATTTAATAAATGCCTTCCCTAGACATACAAATACAGATGCACCATCATACACTCGGTTCTGGTCTTTGTACTGCTGTAAATCTACCATAACTCCTCACTGGCAATCTCTTTGGATTTCTATCAGTACGACTAGAGGACAAATATGGCCACCCTAATTGAATATATTTCATATGGTCCTCTAAAACTTCACTCAGAAAACAAAACTGTGGACAGCTTCTACCCCTTGATCAGCTTGCAAGAAATTGAACAAAGCAAACAAATAATTTCCCAGCTCTAAGAACACCGAAAGAAACTGTCATTCTGATAAGTCCCAGAGTTCTTTTTGAGTAAACAAGTGTTTACACTTAAAAGCCACAATGTCATTCTAAAGAATTCTTTTAATCCCACTCATTGCTCATGGTTAGAGCTAATTGGAAGCCGTTTTCTCAGTCTATTGATGATTAATGAGCAGCATTTTGGTTTTTTTAAACACAGTATTTTTTCGTCCAATGTACAAAGGCAGAAGAAATTAGTAGCCTCTTAACTTAAAATTTCAGAGCAGAGAATAATTTAAATGGTGAGAAGGCAAAGGAGAGGACACACAAGCCTTATTTAAACAAATCCCCCACAGAGAGCTAGGAGAGTTTGGGACCACAAGTAGTAAGCAAAATCAATTAGTTTTGGACTAACTCAAGTAAAGGTATTGATTTTATTTGAGGATTTGATCTTCCATGCTTGTTAGTTGCCAGCATGAAAAATTAATCTCATTTGACAGGAGAACATTGCATGCAGAGACTGCAAGACTCCGAGTTAAAAAAGTAGAGGGTAAAAGACACTGTATTTATATACTCAGAATTGCTTGGTGGTGTGTGGGATGTCTTTCTTTCTTTCTTTTTTAAAAAGTATAAAACCATGAATATCCATACAAAGTTTAGCTTTCTTGCCGGCACTGTACCTCCTTTCATGCTGTCAGCACAAAAATTATGACCTATCCATGTGTTTGAATAGATGTCTTCATAAGCTCCTCAAAGAATGATGAATAATACCATTCACATTTCTATAATCTACAACCAAACTAGAAAACAATGGTCAAAAGATGTGTCCAAGAAAAAGAGATGATAAAGAAAAAATATAAGTTAAAAAAGCAAAATGTTAAGTGAACTATATCCTGATGGAACTTCAGGGATGATACTGCTTCTAGCTGCCTCTGGAAAAGGGAAGTCCACTCTAGCCTTTGATCTTAAGTTACTGAAAGTAGCAGATTTCAGATCAAAACCAGGAATTTCAGCTCCCAAATATCAATAGAGTTCAGGAGTACTAACCATATCATAGAAATCTTGGCCTGGATTTTCTGTACATCTTATACTTGACCTCCAGTAGCTCTGAATGATGTAGATCTTGAAGAGAGGTCAGCAACAACCTTGCCTTGAAGGAATAATCAATCAGAGATGAATCTTTGTATTTGTGCTTCAGGATTGTGAAAAGGCACTCTCTTCATTCTCTGATGCCTTGCATTGTGTGAAGTTATCAGAATTTCACCTGAATGGAGCAATATACAAATGTTCATAAATCACAAGCATTGATGGAACCTGCCACTTGAACTAGGCATGAAAACAGTGAGCAGGAGGAAGCCTTATAAAGTTTCAAAGATAATATTGTTACAGACTTTTCTACTTTAATTCATTAGTTTTTATTTGCTCCAAGTAAATTATTTGCTCTCTACTGCTGTTGTATTAACTTCCAAGGCTTTTTCGAGGGCGGGCAAAGTCTCTGTCTTTTCACTTGAAGTGTAGATAAAAGATTATTTATTATCAACTTGAAAATATAAATGATAGTCGATGGTCTGAGAAATCACCATAAGGCAGATATTATTATAATAAACACATTCTCACAGCAACTAGATTACAGTGAGACCAGAAAACAACAGAGCCTAGTTTTCCCTCTCAAGCCCAACAGCAACCTCTGTTTTCCCATGCTAATTCAGGGTAACAGGCCACTGCCCAGGACCTCATATAGAAAGCAATTGTACTGTTCCAATGTGAAGCAAAATATCTCTCACTGCATGCAAACAGAGCAGACCCAAGACCCCAAGCAGGCAGATGTCGCAGGCAGCACACTGCTGAGAGTGAGCTGGATATGGCTCACTGCACAGCATAGCTATTCCAGAGCCCTGGGAAAAAAAACCAGCTTTCCTTGCTGCTACCATCAAGGAGGGGCTGAGAGGTGAAGGCCACTGCTTATGGTGCTCCGACCTGCATCAAAACTGCATAAACAACCTGTGCTCTGCCATTGCCATCCCTCTTGTCTCAGTTGAAACAGCAAGCTGGTTTCCCCAGGATTTCTTCCTTGACACTTCATCCACCTCTGTCCCCTTTCTTCTGTTTCTCGTGCTGCTGTGGCAGGAGTAATCCGGGGTCGGTCAAAACCTGAACTGCCTTTTTATAGCAGCATATTAAATTTTGCCAATAATGCTGAAAATCACTGCACTACCTCTGAAAAAACATAAGCTCGAAGCCATGACTTACTTCTGTGCAACACAGCACTGAATCCTGCCCTGACCTTAAAGTATGTTCTAAACCTCCTGTCTTCAAGCAGATTAGCTGGGTTTGAGCATACACTTAATTGCTGTCTTGAGCTAGGCTAGATTAAACCTCTAGGTCTGTCAAAACAGAAATATTTTAAAGTGCACATGAAAAAATAATCCAAAAGAAGGACACTGTGAAATTCCATCAGCCAGAATTATTTTTTTTTCCTTCTGCATGTAAAAGTGAACTGGGTCATTCAGCATTCAGTGACTTTTTTTTCTTGCATGCTTTACCACACACAGTGATTACTTCTCTAGATTTAGATCACAGTCGCAGGAGGTTTAGTAATTTAATATTTTATAATGAAGTGGCACTTCAATTAAAGGGGCACAAATACTGTTTGAACATGGAAAATGCTGATCATATAATTACATGGCAATTAATTTTCATATGGTATCTGTGCGATTATGAGATAAATATATGGCTTTTCTGTCTTCCAAACAGCACAGCAGTTTACCAGTTAATTACTTTTAGATCTGCTTAGTGCAATTACACTGTAATCCACAAAAGTCTGTGCATATTCTGTCATTACTTCTTGTTTACTAATAACAGCACACAACTGCATTAGGTCAAATCTCATCTTTTCCTCTTCAGTTTCCTGACACCTTGGCATGGGTGTACTTCTTCTACAGAGGAAAAGGAATGCAGGAATTTAGGCAGACTTCTTGGGTGCTCCACATCTTATATACTATGTGCAATGTACTCTGGTTCTGCTAGGATTTTTTGCCCTGCAATATTATGAGATTTCCAAGATCATTGCTAGAATTTGAATTTTGTTTCTTTGGACATAAGATGAAGAGAGGGGCTGAATAGCTTTGCATCCATTCAACTACATTTTTTTCCCTGAGTTGCTTTATTTAAATACAACAATACTTAACGTTCTCTGTGCTTCTTCCAAACTTCACATATCACCAGTTCATGAAAGTAACTCAGTGTCTCAGACAAAGAAGTAATTCAGTTGAAGAAAAAGAATCCAAAACTCAGTATCAAGCAACTTCTCCATGTCCAAGAGAAAGATCCTCCCACCTGCAGCTGGAAAAGAAGTGAGGGAAGGGCAAGAATGTGCAGTTGTTCTCTGTTCTCGCTGGCGTTCAAATTTAGCAGGCTGCTGTTCCAGCATGAGAGATTACAATGATGAGCATTATCCCACATGTGATATGAATGAAGAAAAGACATAATAAAACCATAGTAGCTCTATATAGCTTGTGCCCTGTGGTTTGAATATCTGCTATGGGCTCAGTCTGTGTGTATTGTTCTTATTGTGCAAATGCAACTTTTTGTCAGGGGGAGAGAAAATGTTGCAAGGCATTTACATTTACATTTGCATTTACATTTAATTACTGGATCCCCTAATTCACACTCATGCTTAGACAGATATGTAACTTAAGCTCCCCTTGGTGATTGACATCTTACCTAGAGCATTGTGCATTACCATGTTTTGGTAATGTTGCTTGAACATGATATGGAAAAAAAATGGGCTGAAAGACAGCATAAATAACAATTTAATCTATTATTACATCAAAGGGGTAGTGTTTAGGAGGTTCCAGATCAAAATTTTGAGAACTAGGAGGTACCCTTCCTGATGAAAGCAAATGCCAAGAGAACTGGCTTTCTATGTGAGATGAAATTATTTTCTCTAGAGTCATGATCCATAAATCATCTTCAAGACAAACCATTGTGACTTCTCTGTGGTAGCACTTTCAGCATCACAAACTATACATCATTCTAAAACAAATGGCAGCTTGCAATGTCCTTGTTAATGGCACAGTAATTTTAGATTTTTACTCAGATAATGAATTTTCAATGCACTCAAACTTACAGCATCAGACTTCAGAAAATCCTTGTTATTATGTTTCACTAGCTAAAGTCAACAGTGTTTTGAAAAGCCTTTTAAAATGTTAATTTATGCACTGGAAGTAAGACATGATTCACCATCTGTCACAGAAGGCCACTGGTTATATTTGGATCCCTTAATAAACTCATAGGTTGCAGATGAATAAAGGTGAGCCACCCCCCCAGTGGAAGAAGCTGGCCCAAATCTTTGCCTTGTTTCAGGGCCAAACTGTTAAAGTTCATTCTGACTCAGAGAAATTGCATAGTATGGAAAAGATAAGTTAGTCACTTTGTCTGCAAAACAGCCCACCCAGATGGAACCCTGTTGGATTGCAGGTCAGGCCATGTGAAGCAAGCAGGATAACACCTTACCTTCCTCTGCCTGTGGAGTTCAACATGAGCCTCAGGAGACACAGAACTTAAAATCTTCTGAGGGTCTTTGTGAACAACTCTTCACTCTTTAAGTTTGAAGTCTGAGGTAGAATTTCTGACCTTTAGCAAGGAATTGACATCACTTGTGTCTCCCTCTGACTTTTCCTGATGCATCATTGTTAAGCACTTCTACTTCCCTCTGTGTTTCTAATTGGTTTGTCTGTTGGAGATATCTACACCAAAGGGAACTGCTTTTCAGCCTAGCATTGTCTGAGCAGCACAAGAGATCTCAGAGACTGCCTTAGTGTTACTTAAGCATCAGTTCTCTGGGTGCATTTCAATGGCATTTCTGAAGTTTGAAGAGAGGTAATCTGAAGATAAGAGAAACTAGAGACTCTGCTCAAAACCTTATCCATTGTCCTACATGAGGAAATTGACAGAGATAAAACTCCAGTGGGAGAAAGCTAAAGAGGGATTTGGGTGGTCTACTTTAGCATTTTAGTTTAAATCAGGAGTGCATTTTTTTAAACAAATCTCCAGATTGTAGCCATTCACCATACTTTGATTCACAATGCAAAGCAGACTCAAAATACAGGAACAGCATTTCTTTTACTATATGTCCAAAACAGGGACTTCTAAGATTAAAGGCACAAGATGACATCAGTCTGAGAAGGACTCAATACACACCACAAGAGCGCATGTATGCAAAAAAAAAAAGGTATTTAGGTGCATTTTAAATTATTCTTTTTTCTCCTCATGGGAAAGAACATTCAAAATTTGCTGGAAGCAGGAATAGATCCTCCATTAGTCCATTATTTTGGAGGAATTGTGCTCCAGAATGAAGGAAACTGAAAGCAGGAGTCCATCAGGTAAGTAAACTGTAAAAAGTCTGTCAAAATTCCAGCTGATGTCTATCTGTCAAGAATAACTCAGGAGCTCTCTCTCACAGTTTCATTACACCTTCAGAGAAGGCATGATATGGTGTCTCAGTAGTGCTTCTGATTCCATATGAAGAATAATGCCTGTTAACCTTGTATTGAAGAAGTTAAGTGTATCTTTCTAGTTTATATTAAACTGTTACATTATGGAGCTTTAAAATTTGACTTTTATCTCCCTGGAGTTACAGATACTCATCTGTTTAAGTATCTGGAGACCTGTTTTTAAGAAAACTTAAAGAGAATCTAGATGAAGGCAATTTGAGGTGAATATGTTATGGAGATAAGGATTCATCTCACCCTTCAGTTTCCTGTGATCATAAATGACAAATCAAATTTGGTTTTTCAATGCTAATCTCACATCATAAGAAATAAGGATATGTAGTTCCATACCATGCTTGACACTACAGTGAGAATATCACAGGGATATCTCATTAAATACGTACCTGAAAACTGTATTGAATTTAGAGTTATTACTAGGGAAAAATTCAATAAAAAGGCAAACTGAAAATTTTCAAAACATCAAACACTTTATCTTAAAAGAGAGCCACAATATGAGCCAACATATTCTTTGTTGCTCTTCATCATCATTTTGCTTTGTCAATCTTTAATGGCAATCTGTCACTGACAATAGCTGGCATACAAAAACCTACCACACACTTATATGTAAGACTGACTGTGCATGTGCATATATTGACATGAGTGGGAAGGAATCGCTTACACTAAAAGCCACATAGACTCAGATATATAGGTAATCTGAAGTGATTTGACAAGACTGTAAATAAAGTGGCATTTTCACTTCCTTCACAAGAAAGAAAGAGTGGGAGAGATCTAGCCTCAGAAGTCTCTCTCACTACATTTTTTCTTCCTGTGAAACTCTACCAAAGAATGAAGGAAATCATTTCAGCCACTTTCTCGTTTGCTTTTTTCCCATAGAGTGCTTTGCAACCTGGGCTAGCCCATCCTCAGATTTCTCCTATTTAGGTAGGTACTATGAATTCCTTCCTCTCAAAGCTCTCATGATATTTATCACATTGCCATTAGGATTATTCCATTCTAAATGATCAGTATCTAAGAGTGGGCTTTGCATCAAGGTTCATCCGTTTCTCAGCTTCATTTTCAGAGGAATAGGTTTCTGTGATCCTGTCTCTTTGTGCTCATCTGTGTACCTACACTTGAAAAAAACTCAACTCAGAGGCCAGCTTCTACCAAACTTAACAAAGAGGCAAAAGTTCAAAGATACTCACTTCTGACATGCTTGAGGGTTGGGATGAGGACAAGGTAAGTAGAGAAGACAGTTCTCATTTCCAGTGCAATGCAATTCATCCCGTATTAGGTGTCAAAACAAAGAAAAAAATCCATAGAAAATCCTGACTCAATTCTTATGAGGGAAACTTCTGTCACCAGCAAAATATAACTAATTTCCCTTACTGTGAAGCAGGGATTGTGATGATTTAGTTCTGAGTGCATAAAAAAAGAGACAAGAGACTCTAGCCTTTTTTTCCATGGGAATAAAACCTTTGTTTACCTTGGTCTGCTTCTGCAATGCGAATCTCAGAGCATGAATTCTGCAAAATCCAGAGCATGAATTCTGCAAAATCGAATTTTACCCTACAGTAAAATTCGAGTTCATCCTGCTCTAGAGAAAGTGAGATTTTATTTTATGAAGATACAGAAGTTACAATATAAAAAAGTGGCTGGAAGATATACATGTGAGTTCACTGCTTCTTTTGAGAGTTAACATTTCCTCTTTATACTAATCAAACAATGCAAAAAAACCCACAATATTTGTGAATAGTTTATCTTAGAGATTAGTAATAAAATTGTATATTGAATTGCATTTGTAGTTTATTTTTATATATAAGCAAGCATGGCTTAGCTATGAAGTATATAGGTGCTGTGAGAGAACTAGGGATAGGAAAAGCCTCAGCAGAAAGGCAGGGAGAGGTGAGAGGCAGCTGAAGGAAAACAAGACTAGGTTCATTCCTCATACCCACATGCAATGACAGTTTATAAGAAGGACTGTGACTAGCTTTACATCATGTGTCAGCTTTCCTGCCTGCTCAGTCTTTATTGCTGTCAAATTTTATTGTTCAGAATGACATACAACTGAACACGACTTTAAAGGGTTAGGGCATTGTATTCAAGTGCAGTTCTAGCTGATTTAAATCAGGAAGTTGCAGCCCCACTGATTCCCCAACCTGTTGTCTCCCCAACCCTTACAGCTTCCCAAGCACCAGTAGCACCAGAGGCACTGGTTTTTTGTTTTTTCAAAATGAGAATATGCTCTCCAACTGAGTTTTGTTTGTTTGTTTGTTTGTTTTTGGGGGTTTTTTTTGTGTTTGTTTTTTTTTTTTTTTAAGGGAGCTTTAATTTCAACTCTGTTTCCATCTGTGGAGCTTCATTCAGGAGAGATATACCCAGCCACAGAACAGCCATAGAAATGTATAGTGTGAAAAAATAATAGATAGGACAATTTAGACGGGATAAAATACCTTGATGCTTTTACAATGAGCCTTGGAAGCTCAACTCTCAGTGCCTGAGACAGAAGCTGCTGAGTAAGTGTCATCCTTTCAGGCATATGGTGCGAAAAGTTTTGCGTTTTATCAGCCTTTTAAAACTATAGGCATGGAAAAAGCTGTTTGTAACCATGGGGACCTCTTGCAGAGTGGTGCTTCTGCCATGCACACCCCCAAACCCTTCTCTTATTTCTTCCCCCAGTAATACCCAGCCACTGACCAGGACACACAGTACTTCCTGCCTTACTTCTTGACCTTGGAGAGTTGCAAAACCAACCAGGAAAACGACACAGAAAACTCCTAAGTGTTGTCCCAGAAGCCTGAATAAAACATTTCTGTGTCTTTCCATGCCACCACAAACCTGAAGCCAGAAAGCAGAGATATGAGCCTGGTGGTTTCCCATGGGTCTATGGCCTATCCTTGGATGACCCAACATGTTCTGAGAACATGAATTTTGATAAAGGATTTTCCTGCAGTTCATTCCTACATATTTGTCCCATGTAGATCCTTTGGTGTCTTTAATGAATTTCATCTGTGGCTTTTCCCTTTCCTTTACTGGAGAACTACTCTGTTCACTTCCTTCATATCTTCCTATTTCACAACAGCTATAGGGTATATGTTTCACATCTTTCTCTGTCTGTCAAATTTAGTTAAAATTGGCCACAGAGATTTTTTGCGGGGGAAGCCAAGAAAAGCTGACAACTAAGCATTTTCTGTGTGGAATCTGGATAGAAATATCTAAAAATATATAATACTCTCAGGAACCATGAAACTTTACATAGCGCTAGATGATGGAATTACTTAATTTCTACCTTTTTTTACAATTAAATTAGGGGAAAATACAAATGCTCCACTTTCCCTATGAAAACACAAATTATATTATTTAATACCTGAAATTTTTGAGTGAAGCCTCAATGGCAGCTTCATTTTAAAGGAGGGGGTTTTTTTCCCCATTCTTATGCCAAACCATAGAAAGCTACCATTGTTAGAAACCTTTGTCCTTTTAGCTGAAGTACTGATCCAGAAGTCAAAATTGCAAATTGCAGTCCACTTACACAAGCAAATCTGTAGACTGTGCAAATGTTAAGCTTTTTAATCTCTAGAATGCCACACTCCAGCTCAAGTTATTATTCATTAAACAGGAGCTGTTAATGTTATTTGTTGACAGCATGAGTTATCACTATTTGACAGTCATTATCTTGCAGCAAGGGTCTTTAGACTTTTTTGGACTCTTTCTCTGTGATTATGTTGTATCACTTTTTTTTTTTTTTTCTGTAAGCAGTAGGCTCATTTATCATTTGATTTGGGAATTACCACAGAAGCCTAGTTTCCCACTGAGTTATTAGTTAGGAAGTAAGAGGGATGTAGTAGTTTTGGATGAAATTTCAACCGTTTTATCTTTGAAGTAGGGTAAAAAACTATATTCTCCACCTAGACTGGGAGTTCCCCTTAACAATGTTTCAAATAAGGTTGTGTTGCCTTCACTGACCAAAGACTTTTTTGTAAAAGTGAGAAGGAAGGGAAGGAAAGTATGACTCCTAATGTCTGCAAAATTCATCCCTTAAGTAGTAGGAGGAAGACAATGTTAAAAAAACATTTAGTGGGATGATGGAGAAGGCAGGAATAAGATAATCTAAGGTAGTCTGTGGCCCAGGTTGTCTTTTTGGTAGGGTTTTGTAGCCTGTGAAGTATCACATTATACTGAAAAAATAATATAAGCAAAAGTCTGAATTTCTAATCCTTTAGCAAAGAAATTTCTTGTTCCAAATCAATGTCAAAATATTGAGGATTTTTTTTCATCATAAAGTTCATAAAATCCCTGATTCACAAATAGCTAAATACTGTGTTATGAGGCAGTTTGACATTAAATTGGATTATCTGTCATCCCACATGGTCTCACAGGAGCTGTACCATCACCAGTTCATAATCTACTTCATAAGCAGTGCTCACTGTCAGGACTTCATCTTTCATAGTGCACTGACACTTATGATTCTTCACAGGTTTCAATCAAAAGGCTACTATAAGGCACCATGGGAGGTATAATCCATCTGGGCAACATAGATTACAGAATGCCTGGAGGCAGGACTCTAACCACCTAATGGACAGATGTTATGAAATTTCACTGACAGGAGGAGATACAAGTTAATGCTGGACTAAAGCTACTATTCCAAATCTGACAAAAGTAAGTGTTTAGGCATTCCTAATGTTTTTGCTTTTTTTTTTAAATCATCGACATAAAAACATGGTTTTATAGAAAATGTTTGTTTGTGTAGAGGTCAGCCTCCTCAAGCTAAAAGAAATAAAATTTTCTTGTCCATCTCCTGGTATGGTGCTAGTTGGAGATTTTAGACTAGTACTGGAGAATGTGAGATAGTTCAAAAGAATGACAGAACTTTTCCCCTTTGATTCTTTGGTTGTGTAGAGACTTTAGACAAGGCACTTCCTCAGAAAGGCAGGACAGGCATTAATAGCTGGACTATTTAAAAATTCAGATGGCAGGATGTTGGGCAATGTCACTGAAGTATTCTGAAGTTTGATAACTCTGTAACTGGAGTCATCTATTTTAGGCTAGATTACAAACAGATTGAAAACAGCTAATTCATCTGAACAACCCATTTATGTGAGCTACACAGAATCACATCAGCAAAGAACTATTACATATCAAAGCATAATAAAATTGAGAGCATGCTGAGAACCATGGGTCACTGAGGTGTTGCTTTACGCTTTATCACCACTTAACAACAAAGGCAAAGAAAGATAATCTTCTAATCAGTCCAATATAAAAGTTGAAGATGAGAGGTCTTTTTATGCTCTTTGATACATTTCCTATGCAGTTCCTTTCTGAAGACAAAATTTCTTTCCCAAAATTGAATATACTTTACAGGATCTTTTTCCTGCTTGTTGTGGGGTTTTTTTCTATTTTTTTTTCTTTTCTTATTGTTTTTCAATATATGGATTAGACCATGAAAGAATCATATCTCTTTCCTTACACAGCATTCTGTTCTAAGCAATTTCACCCTTTATTGCATCACGTTTCCTTTTTGATATAATAAAGTAGCTCATCATTTCTTAATCATGCTCCTTGTCTTTGCTGTTATGAAAGGTTGGAACAAGATGCAGGTAAGAGAGAATTAAATTATAAGGGTATATTAATATCCCTTGGTGTGGCTAGAATGAAAATGGGCCTTGTCAAACAAATAAGATTTCATTTTTGCTGAAATTACAGGTTTGATTGATGAAGATAACTGCACAAGTATAATTGAATAGCTAAGTATTGACAACTGAAATACCAATTTAAAAATTAGCTGTATTTATGAGTAACAAATTAATCATCCAGCTAATAAACCTCCAAAAGTCAGTGGAGAACATTGCTTAGCACTTGTACTAAAACAGACTAGGAAAGGCTTTCCTGTCCATGACAAATGCAATACAATGCAAAAAAGCATTAGCATTTTGTGGCAAAAACTGTTACAAAATTAGAGCATCTCACAACAGAGCTTATTTTCCTTCTCATTCAGAGAATATTTAAGTCCATACATAAAACAGTAAACAGGTATTGAGACCATTTTAAAAATTACTACAGAAAGGTAAGAAATTACATTTGGGAAATGGGTAATCTGGGTTGAAATCCAACTTTTAGCCTGAATAAAAGAGAGAAATCCCCACTTAAATTCTCACAGTTCCTAAGAGGTGGATTTATCAAGTCTCTGGAATGCAATTCTGTCATCTTTAGTTTTCATTACATATTCCTGAATCTAAGAAACCTCTCTGTAATACTTACCAAAATCAGCACAATATCATGAAGGACTTTTAATTCCAACATATTAGTATAATCCATTGAGAAAGGTCTTTTAAAATACTGGCCTATGACAATTTTCTATGGAAGTTTGGTTGGGTATGACAATACAACTGACACTAATCAGTATCTTCTTCAGTGATATGGAAATAACATAAACCTGCTGCTGATAAAATTGTATCAACTGATGCAAAGATGAGTGGAAGGCTAAATAATGGTGATGAAACACCATCATGGTTGGTAAATTGCTCAGTAAACTGAGTCCATTCAGGCAGGATACATTACACTAAAATATGGACAAAGCACAGTACAGGAAGAGGGACTATTCTGTGGCCACAGAACCTGTGACCAGGGCTTGGGATTCTCACTGAGTTAACTTCAATTGAGGATGGATGTAGGCCTGTTCAGACTGCAGATGACTCTTTCAGGCTGTATGGGTGTTTCTGGATAATAATAATTACTAAAGATCTCTCAAATCAAACAGAAAAATTGAGTCATTCAAATTGGAAAAAAGTCTTACATTTGTAATTATATAAACAGAGGGGTAAAAGTGGGTTAATCTTCCCTCACTGTCTTCAAGTGAGCATTTAATAGCTTCAAGAGAAATAATGTTTTAGCCCAATATTTTTCTATGTTTTTGTAGTAACATAGCTTCTGTGCTCTTGTTGGCAGATGAAGAACTGTTTGCACACTTGCTGGGTTAACACAATGCTCATTCTTCAAAAACCACTGGCCTATGGAACCACACAATGCTTGTTCTGTAGGATCAAGTTAAACATTAACCAAGAAGAAGAATGGAAAGTAACCATCTCAGTTGTGCCAAATTTTCACCAGTTCACCAAGCAGCCAAGTACGACTTTGGGGTCACTGACCACCAGGGACCACGAAAGAGACCCCCAGGACAGAAGAACGCATGCACAAAGAGGAGGGTATACATGTTGAAAATTTTGGGGAAATGATCATCAAATGTATGTTTATTCCAGGAAAATCAATTAATATGTATGTAAAATATAGTATAAAAAGAGAAGCTTTTTCTGTGCTCAGCATGCATGATATTTTGGAGAACATATCTCCTTGTGCATCCAGATAAATAAAGAATGCTTGCTTCTTACATTGGTGTTAAGGAGCTTTATTTTTCCCTATTTTTGGCAACAATCTCATCTTTGATTGCAATCCCATAGCATGGGAAAATGTTATTAGTCTTCAACACTTCCAACAAAATGAAATGTAGCCTCTGGCACTAAGAAAGCCTGGATTCCCATTAACTTTTAAGCTACATCATAGACTTCTGGTGTGTAAAGAAAAAAACAGTAAAAAATAGCTAACTCCAGCTAGAAATTCAAGCCCCCTCCCATTTGGGTTAGCTGGTAGTTCCAATGGATGTGCTCCTAAAGATGACTTTGCTTCAGGTTTTGCACATGCAAGGTACTGTTCATACAATTTCCAGCTGTTTTCACAAAACTA
The DNA here is from genome assembly GCF_001522545.3 of Parus major. Lineage (NCBI taxonomy): Eukaryota > Metazoa > Chordata > Aves > Passeriformes > Paridae > Parus > Parus major. The sequence goes on along the minus strand of NC_031770.1, from coordinate 74,447,371 downwards.
GAGAACTAGCCTGCAGTTTAGACAAGCAAATTGAAGGCAGTCATTTGAACCTCAGTTTTAGATAACTAGTGATTCTGTTTCCATGCTCTAGCACAATAACCACTGAATGGAAAACAGTAGGTGTTTATGAAGGCCTTCAGAAGTTATTGTCTAGCTTAATTCCGTGCCTAAACTACAGTCATCAAGGTCTCTCTTCAGAGAGATCTCTAATGCACCTACTTCTCTGTACAGGGAATTTAGCCGGATACTTTAAGAACCCTTCTCTGCTAGGAGTGGAAGGATAGACACATTATGAATTTTCAGTTAAATGGTGGTCAGCAGCAGCAACTGTATGAAAAATTACAATAGAAGAGCAGAATCCTGAAGTCTATATTAGCATTGAAACGTGAATGTATCATATGATCCCAAGTATTTCTTTCCATAGCAAGCATAAAATGTTTGATTATTAACTACTCCTTTATTTTTATCTCTAAAAAACAAGCTTCAGTGTATTTTTAGTTAGCTGACATCCAAATTTTTGGAACAAATTTCTATTGTAATGAAAATTGTGTAAAAAAGTTTTCCCAAAATCTAGCCTTTTTATTACATGATATTATTATCGACATATTTGTCTAAGAACAGGGCTAAAGAAATATCAACACTACTTCATCACATTTTTTAAGCTAATATTACTATTTACTATTATTGCTGAGAGGCTATTGCACCTTGATGAACTGTCCAGCAAGAATCTAACTGATCACTGAATTGGTCTTAAATATGTCAGAAGAATTGCTGACAGCAAAGCCTGTGCACTGAGAACATATAGATCTGCTAGACATGCACTTCTGTTCATTATATAGCTCCACATTTTCATTTAGTGTACATGGAGAATTTCTTATCCTTGGGCTACCTGCAGTTTAGGATTTGACTTGGATTTGTTTCCCCCTTTCTTCTGTGCAATAGCCCAAAGCATAGTGCTTTTTCTTCCTGAATTTTTGATGCTCTTTCCAGCACACTAGCCTATGAGGGTTATTTTCTCCATTATTCTATCTTTGTCCTATTTCTTGTCTTCCTTTAGCCTGATACACTTGTTCCAAACTGATGGCTGTTTTACTTCAGTGCTCTCACTGAAATTCAATAGGAGATATCTTTATAGAGATAAAGCTGTTCCTCTCATAAATCTCCCTAGCAAACTGGATTCACATAGTCCACAAGAGATTCAGCCTTTGATTAGGGATTTCTTTCTCTGATATCATATAGGAATATACAAATTCTTAACCGTGCACATTTTTAAATATTTTTTGATCTGCATTTTTTGTCTCAGAACTCAACAAATTGTTCTCTCCTGTGTTCATACAGCATTTCTAACAATGGTGTCCCACTTACTTGCTTTCTTTTTTTGTCTCATCAAAATATTTAAAAGGTATTATGTCGATTTTTTAAAATCTTTATCACAGGGAGCTCTGTATACACACTCAACTCTTTCATCCATTGCTTTTACACAAAGATATTTATATCTATGATTCAACTTGAAGATATGTGATTTTTTTTCCCCCTCGTTACTCAAGTGTTCAGCAGTTTATCAGTGTCTTCCTAAGCATGAACCTCAGACAACTGAAAATTGCTACTGTTTTTCCTGCATCACCTGTTAAGTAATATATAAGAAGATTTATTTTTCTTATGGCCCATTGCATCTTTATTAAGGCTCAGATGTATTCTACAACAGTAGCCAGCATTCTAGGCACATGTCTTCTCCGTCCCCTTTCCAACAGCTTGCTTTTGCAAGCTGTATGGCTCCTTTCTCTAATGCCTTTCCAGAATTTGTAATTATTGCAAAGTTTACTAGAGGGTAAACAAGCAAGCAGCAGCACTGACAGTGTTCAGTAGCTTTCATTCTCCTTATGGACCAATAATTTAGTAATTCCCTTTAAATTCTCAGTGCATGACTTCTTTTCTGTAGCAGCAGTTGAATAGCAGATGATAGGGAAAAAAAACAACAACAAAATACTAAAACTTTCTGCAAGTGTTAAAAACTCATTTGGAAGCCTGAATCTCCAAAAATGTTAAATTTATTATGTAAGGATCTGTTACAAGAGACTGTCTACAAATCAGTCTCTTGGTATCATTTAGTGGATTTACAATTTCTCTTGCAATTTCTGTACTTGGGATACAGATAACATAGACTGATTCATAAAACAATTCTAAATTTCAAAAGTCATAGAAATATAATACAATGATTTATAATTACACTATACATTAGTAAGCTTTTACAGGTAAGGTAGTTAGCTATTCTATGAGGGTTTGAAACTCATATGACTATTTGAAACCATCAACACTGCACCTTTACTATTCATAGCATTAACTAACTAGTGAAAAGTACTGCAGGGCACTACAAATAAATGTAAAGCACCTTTAGTACTTTCTCAGTCCCTGTCTCAGGCTGCCAAAACAAAGGGTAGCTCAGATACCTAAAGAAAATAAATAGTAATCACAAATGATTAATAGCATAAAACCACAGTAGTACCTGTTGGAAGTGAAAGAAGGTAAAATATGAAGAATTGACATGGAATGGTGGTGGTTTTTTCACAGGTAGGATCTAATTTGAGTTTATTAAATGGTACTCACAGTTAGGAGGAACACAGAATTCCCATTTGGTAAGTGATGTTTTACTGAATGCAACAAGCAATCATATGGGCAAATCGCAGCTCCATCACACCAGTACTCTTTCTCAGGTTGATGCTGTTCATTTGGCTGTACAGCTGTGAGACAGCAATACTGTTCACTTTGAAAATAGCAATCCAGCACATCAGCTCCTCAGATGAGATAAGCCACTGAGGGTCCTTCTCTGTACTTCTGTTTTCCATCTAGTGGCTGGAAGCCCTGAAACACTTTCATATCCAGAGGTGAAAAAATACTAGGTTTCTTTTCCATACCTGAGCTTTACGCACTTCCCTGACTGAAGATTAAGGCAATGAGGGAAAGGCAAAAAAAGCCTCCTTTCTTTCTATCTCTGTTCTTCTTAGGTTTGCTCAAAGATATTTTTTGTTCTGTAAGTGAAACCACAACAGTGACATTTCTTCAACAACAACCACCAAATTATTAGCACTGGTGACAGAAATAGAGCCTAAGATTCAGGTTTTGGAATAAAATCAAGATTTATTGTTTGTTCTGTTTCTCTTTACTCCATCTTTTATCATAAAATTGTCACAGTCATGTGTCTTTCCTTGAAAATATTGTGGTTTCCCTCCAACAACCCACAAATCACAAACACAGATTGCTGAGGATGTTACTGTCTTTCTTTCTTTCCATTAGAAGTAAACTTTTTGTCTGATATTCTCTCCCCTACAGAAATTATCTTCTAGCAAGTGTGGCATGTATTTATTCTGAGTTAATAAGATTCTACCGTGCACTTTGCCCATGACTGATTTTCTGCTTTGTTGACTTTATGTTTTATGTCTTTTTAGGATTCCTGAAAGCTGATGGTAAGCATTAGAACTTTCTCATTAGCATAGATTCTGGTGGGGCAAATTACATTGAAATTCTCCTACCCAGCATTTTCTGTTCCTCACTAGTAGATCCTCAGAGGTGAGCAGCTATCAGCCATTGTACAATGAGTCTGAAGTGGAAATCAAGTTGTCAGAACCCACATCTCTACATTTGCAAACCTGAAGTCTCGAGGAGTATCTTTTTTCTGTCTGAATTGAAAGGACTTTTTATTGAAACCCAATAGGTAGCACCCTTCAGAGTTACCTTTACACATGCCAGTAACCTTCAACAAATTATATGCCTTTTCAAGCTTCTCAGGGCAGATTAGCAAGGAGCCATAGACAGTTGGCTCTCTTTTGTATTGTCACTGGATAGCAAAAACAGTCCTCCAGCCAGCTGGTCCTTTGTTTTGGCCACTATGTGTGCCCCTGATTGTGAGCTACCTTCATACTTGGGCAGCCTTTTAGCTTTTTAAAACTTTCAGCACATGAATGATTATAAAGCTATTCTGGTTACTGACTAGCATAATATTCTGGGCAAGATTTGCTAAGGAAGAGAAACAACAGGCAGATCTTCATAGAGGAGTGCTACTTCTATCAGCTGTACACAGTGAATGACCAATTCTATTTTTGATAGAAAGCCAGTGACCTATTGTCCGTAGTTTTTACTTTTCATTCCTTGGCTGCTGAAATGGAAGTAACCATAAGAGTTTAAATTAATGAGATGACACAGGATAAATGAATAGTTGTAATAACATTAGCTAAATTAATAGGATCTACAAGACTTGTCACACATTGTGAAAACTCCTTGTTCCTTGTCACATCCAATCATCTTTGTAGCCCACCACTGGATTCTCCTGCCTGCCCATATCTCTCTTCTAGGGGCAAGACCAGAACTGTACACAGTATTATAGAGGCAGCCTCACCAGTGCTCAGCAAAGGAAAGGATCACTTCCCTTGATCTGCTGACAATCTTCAGCCTCCTGCAGCACAGGATGCCATCAGCCTTCTTACATGCCACTATTGGAAAATGTAAGAAGGGAATAAAATCCTTGTATTTTCTCCATGTACTACGAAGTGCTAGGTACTTAAATCTTCTTATAAAAAAATGAAGCATTAAGGAAAAACAGCTCATCAGTGGTCATTACAAGTGAATTAATCTTCTTTATAGCATCCATAAATATTGCTAACGCATTAGTGTTTCACACACTGAACTCAGAGATGAGGAAATATAAATCAGTGATACATCCACTATTTTCCAGTCACCTCATAACAAAAAAAAGGTCTGTGTACCTTAGAAAAATTGTGAGACTCTCCACATCCTACAGTGCTGAGAGACACATGTAAGGTTATTTGCAGCAGGCAGCAGGGGGTAGGAGGAACTGTTAGTAACTTCAGTTCTCAAAGGACAGATTCTTCAGTGTTCATAAGCCACCTGCTATCAAAAGAAGACCAGCTTGCTCCTCCATACACAGTATGAACTGAAGAAGTATTCTAAGGTGTCATACCACATAGGTGAGAAGGGTACACCTGTACTCTGCTTGAGGGGGACACATCTCAATCCCCCCACAATGCCATACAGCTATCCACTTTTTACTTCATCTGAGGTCTCACACTGTTTCTGACTGTTACACGCCCTTGATTATTTTCATATTCCCTTCCATATTTCCATAACATGTCCTAACTGAGAATTCATATCTCCTTTTTCAGTGTTTTTTTGTTGGCTTTGTGCAACTGATGAAGGAGACATGCAACAAGAAAAGATCTGTCTCTTCATTCTGCACATAGCAAAGGTCTGGAATTTAAAAGAAATTAAACTTAACTAGAAACTCCTGCATGCATTTCATACATATCCATAGTAACAGAGCTCACAGCAGACTTTTTCACTTGGTCAGCCACCCTGACAGTGGTTGCTATGGATGTTTTGATGGTTTCTTTGCAATTAAAAGGTTTGTAGAAACTGAGGTTTCTGACAGTACACTGTTTCTCTGAGGTGAATTTCACATTTGACTACCTGCTATTCCAGCATTCTACACATACACACATACATGGGCACAAATCAAACAGCAGAAGATGCTTATGTCATTCAGGATGTTTCCAGCACACAGTTAATGAGAACACTCTACAGGCAGATAATAACAAAAAGTTATTTTTGTTATTATCTGCCTGTAGATATGGGCAGCCTAGTTCAATTAACTGCAACCTATCACAACAATCAGTGTCTGCATGACAACAAGGCATCACACAGCCCTGCAGCAGGTCAGAACCTAAACCATGCCTTTGAAGATGAGAAGGAAACAAAACAAAACAAACAAACAAAAAAATAGCATCTGATATTGTCACATTATTATATTATATACTACAATTGGACATTTTGTGACTTTTCATTCCAGTGCAGGAATTAAACTAGAGAATGCTAGGTCCAAGTGACATGTTTCAGTTTTGAAACACTTATAGATGAAAACCAGCCTATTTAGCTTTAGGATAAATTTAATAATTCCAAAGGTGCAGAATACAACCATTAAATGGTTGGTCCACTAACAGATTAAATAAAATTTGACTTCACAAGACGGACACCTTTTATTACTTCAAATCTCACTTGATTTTATTCACCTCTATGTAGACATTTAAAATTACATAAGCAATTAATATTAATCAGATATAAAAAATATTTATTCAATCAAATATTCTACATTTTTCTTCTTGCTACTAATTTCTTTATCTTGTACGTGTTCAGCTGAAGAGCATAAGAATCATTTGAAATTCAAGCTTTGTCTTACTTAAACATCAGGAAAAAATATTTTTTAAATAATAAATAAATAAAAATTATTACCATTTACAGATATGCAAAAATAAACAAGCAGTCATACATGTTATTATGCAAATCAGAATATTTCCTCCCCATTTATATTTTAATCATCCATGAATAACTGAAACACATTATGGATATTCCAGACACAAAATATATTTTAGTACCAGCAATTTCATCATCACTTGGGGTCATAGGCTAAAAATGAAGATAGAATATGGGAAAAAAGATTGCTTGGAGGAATCAGACTGGTTATTATGTGGGTTAATTAATTAAGTGCTAAACAGGAGTGCAAGGTAGTGGCCTATTGACTGGCTTTGGACATCAGTTAGTGCTGGTTCTAGTCAGCTCTTCAGGAATAAGTGGCTGGAGTAGAACAAGACAATCATTTGGAAGCAGTCCTGTTGAATGGAGATGTAAAAAGCAATTAGTTGGATGAAATGATACAAAGAGATCTGGAAATACTAGAAATCTATGACAAAACCAAAAGGAGTAAAATTAGTTTCTTCTTCTAAAAAAACCAAAAAAAACCAAAAAAACTCTTCTGGTTGAGAAACAAGAAGTGTAGGTAAGATTAACGATATAGAAGTCCCAAGGGCAAAATCTAAAAGTGAATGAGACAGGGTTTGGCAATGTGATATGGCTGCAAAACCAATTGCACTGGGGCTAGAGAGCTTGTGAAGGGCCTTGAGGGGAAGCTGCATGAGGAGCAGCTGAGGTCACTCGGTCTGTTCAGCCTGGAGAAGTGATGACTGAAGGGAGACCTAATGTCAGCCTAAAACTTACTCATGAGGGGAAAAAGAGGGTCAGACACTGATCTCTGCTCTGTGGTGACCAGTTAGAGAACCCAAGGGAATGGCCTGGAGCTGTGTCAGGGGAGGTTTAGGTTGGACATCAGGAAAAGGTTCTTTCCCCAGAGGGTGGCTGGGCACTGGAGCAGGCTCTCCAGGGAAGTGGTCACAGCACCAGCCTGACAGAGTTCAAGAAGTGTTTGGACAACGCTCCTATGCACATAGTGTGACTTCTGGCGAGGGTTCTGTGCAGGACCAGGAGCTGGACTTTGATGATTCTAATGGGTCTTTTTCAGCTCAGAATATTCGGTGATTCTGTGATCTGTTTTCTGAAAATTTTAAAGAATTGGGGTCATCATATATATGAACTTCTACAAACATGATCTAATTAATATTTCAGACCATGAGGAATGAATAGCACTGTATACACTGCTAGATGAACATAATTAGTACAAATATAGTTTTCCATAATCTTATAGAAATTAATTTTGATAACTGATAACTTTCTATTACCAGAAGAGACAGAATATAGATAATTCAAATGTATGAAGTTGTACTGATCTTTGGGAAAAGTTGAGGATCAAGATCAAATGTAGAGAAGACTAAATCCTCTTTTGCCAGTTTACTTAAAATTATAATAGCAATGTGTGTAAAAAGCATTTCATTACTATCCTCCAAAAAGTTTAAATAAGAAAGCAATCTTTCCTGAGTGAAACAACTGTTAATCAAAAGCAGCCTAAGTTTTCATCTCCAGGCAGTGCATGAAATTCACAGTGTAAATCTTTAATACCAAGTGAATGAATGTACCATGATGATACAGAACTTTCATTACAATGTTGAAACACTTTACAACTGGAAACAATATACAGTGGTAATTTGCTTCTCTGAACAATGACTCAATATACAGCAAGTTTTCTCTGAGTTATATCTATTTTCTGATGAAATCACAACTAATACTGAAAGTATCACAGCAAATATTCTCTTGATGAATGCTTCAGATAGTCTGTTTCTCAAGTGCTCAATCCATTTTACAAATAATCTTTGAGACAATAAAGGGCACAGATACATGTGTCCTCTGTTAGATTTTATTTTCAGTGAAGAATCATTAGCTAAGATGATTTCAAGATGTAACATCAAGGAAAAGTACACAGCATTCCCAATTTCCATTAACAAAAGTCCAGGCTTCTCTTGTATTCCTTGATCTAGCTTTCCTCAGCTGATCATTAAAATATTTTTCCTTATTTTCCTGCATTTATCCATAAAGAAAAACGAACACTGTCTCATCATAGCTGAGAAATTGAACAGTGTATAGTACTTGCAAGAATCTACATAATTCAGAAAAAAACCCTTCTTGGTCAAAATAATCAGCTCTGCCTGGAAATTTATACCACCTGGGGGCAATAACATGCATGAAAATATGCAGGCATCTGAACAAATTATGCAAGCATAGGCATGGGTGAAATGACAGCTGATTAATAAGTCACCTCACAATTGATGAAATTCTGGCTTCCTTATGACTATGGCAGCAGAATACTGCACTTTCAGACAGCAAGATTGTATTGTGAAGGAATCTGAAGAGATAAGGAAGAGTGGCAGGAAAAGGTGAAATATTCTTTGTTTTAATTACCAATATGCTCTTAAGAGTTTTGAAAAAAAGAAGATAATACCTAAATGAAATCATACTCTCCCTTCAGTAAAGTCTTAACAGAATTTTACTCCTGCCAATGACTTCATCTAATGGTTAAAAAGAAATTTTCTTCAAATATTACATCTATCACTTTCAAAAGTCACAGTCCAACCCACAATTCTCTTACAAGCTTGAAAGTAGTCAAGCCATTTAAATAAAATATGATTTTCTAGTTCATTATGTAGCCAAAAAAAATTCTAATACTATCAATAATGGCCTAACCGGAGAAGACTGAGTTATATGACATTATTTCTATGCAATTCAGAAGAGACAAAAATATTTATGTGGTTATTTATTCCATCAAAAGCTCCTCCCCTCAAATCAAATTGAACAGCAACATAGATTCAAATTCATGAATACTTAATTTGGTTCTCTAGTGACAGCCCTACAAGGCTGGACTTTCTTATGGATGGGCATGTAACTTGCTGAAGAGTTAAATAAAAAGTGCCATTAAAAGAAATGGAAAACTACTCATAAACAGATAACAAATCTAGCAAAAAGAACTGGGGTTTAATGTAAGAAAAAATATTTTGCATACTTCTCTATCCATATATCAATGTAGAAAGTAATGTTAATATTATTCAAAAAACAGTATCACTTAATTCAAAGATGGTCCTTATAACCAAGTGCTGTAACAAGATGGCCTCAAAACTGACTGATTTAAGGAGCTGGCTGGAGCTGTTGAGGGCTCCCAAAACTCCCATGTGAATTATTGGTTTTCTTAGAGTGAAGCCCATTGTGAAATTCAAAGACAGTTTTGCCTGAAGGGCAAACATGCCAAACCTAAACAGAAACCTAAGTTTCTCCCTCATATGTTCCTTTATCAGTCAGTTTTGTTAACAACATACAATATTGTCATAGTGCAACAGAAGTCACATTTAAAATGAAAGTAAGAAAAGAAAGAAAGCAATACCAAAAGATAATAGGTTGTACCAAAAGATAGTAGGATGATCTGTGACAAAGCTGGAGAAAGAAATTATGAACACATGTAAAATCCACACTTAGAGACACTGCACACTGGGACAGAGTACACACACTGGCTGGCTGGTAGGGTAGATTAACAAACCAGTACACATTAAAAAAATACTACATATAGACTTCTAGGTTCAAGGGGCTGAAAAAGAAAAATGTGAACTGCAAAAAGACCTCTGTACTGAGAAAATTTTTTCTGGACAAAGGTTGAATTTCCTTGCCTATAAACTCCTTATAGAGTTCTTAGAGTTATAGTCAGAGTTAACACAAAAAGAAAACTTGAAATTTCATTGACAAGAAAAAGATCCTACATTTCAAAGAGCTGAGACTAGATGGACAGAATGGTACTCAAATATTAGCACCCATGAGCCGAGACAGTGTCTCTGTACATAAGGAAAGAGAGGAAGGGAAACCCCAGAGACACAGCCTTGAGGGCTCTGGAAAAGCTCCAGCAAACCAAGAAGGATGGGCTGATGCAGCAATTCTTGAACGGAAATAGTTGAGTCTGTCAGTGGAAACAGTGGCAGAAAGGTCTGAATGTGGTTTTACCTTGTGAGAAAGCTGATAGCACCATATGCAATGGGTAGGGGTTAGGTCTAAGAAAGAGAGAAAGCATAAAGCTCTGATTGCAATAGTGCTACAAAGGCAAAGCTAAAACAAAGGTGGTGAAGGGAAGGGATGGGAATATAGATGTGCCTAGGATTTGGATTATGATTCTCTTAGAATTAGGAGAAAGAGAAAACCTAGACCTCCCTTTGGATTGTGGCTGAAATCAGGCTGAGAAAGTGAGGGCAAAGCTGTAAAAATAATTGTCCCCTGAGAATATGTTCATCTGGGCCACTGCGTCTCAAACAAAGGCTCAGCTAAGGCCAAGACCAGTATTAAGGGTTAGGGTATTGGTTGGGAAAGGGACTAAATCTACAGCAGTGCTTAGACAGAGGCTGCAAAGGAGCTGAAAAACAAGGCTGTCAAAAGAATTGCTCCCTCCAAATGTGCTCATTCCTGCTGTGGCACTGGTATTGAGCTAGGGTTCAGCCAAGGGGAAGGCTCAACTAAGGAAGAGAGTTAGGGACAGGAAAGAGACCTAGAGCTGGAAGTGGGGTAGCATTGCACAGGGGCCACGTAGAGAGGTGTAGATTTCTCTCTTCAGCCTGTATCTTTCTTGTGGCAGCCTCTTTGAAGCTCTCCTTCAACTGGATTTCTGTGGTTATTTTTTCTTGACTCCTAAGAATCCCAAGTGATAAGGTGACTGCTCCAGCACCAGTTCCTGCTTCTATCAGAGGCTCCAGATTCCTGAGAGGAAAATTCAAGTCTCAACAGTTCCTTTTCTTAGAAGATTTTTCAGTTATCCTGCAGTTTACTGCAATTTTATTCCTAAATATAATCCCAAACATAAAATAAGCCTAGGCACTTTCCTTCTTCTTTTTACTCAGAAAAGGATTTACTCCAGGGTGAAATTAAGCCTACGGGTTTTTGGTTTTTTTCAGACAGCCCTTCTTCTGCACCACTCGAGCTATAGCTCTAGGCTTTTTCTTTCAATCATTAGAGTTGTAAAAGGAAGTGAGTGGTGCAAAAATAATTGTTTCCTTAGGAATTTTTCATCTTCACTGGCATTTTTTTTCTGAGGCTCATTTCAGGGTTTGGTTTAAGGTTATTTTTGACTGAAAGTCCACAGCTAAGTTTGATCCCATCTGGACAGCAGCTGACAAAGAAACCCATGGGCAGACTCTAACATTCTCCTTGGAAGAACACTGAATCTTTGCATGGAACACTGTTTTTGGTTTATGCATCAGTCAAGCATTTATGTTAGTGCCAGAGGAGGTTTAGAGACAAAGAGAAATCTGAAATGAAGTTATAGTGAGGCTGCAATGTATCCTTCATTGTTAAGTAAGAACTGATACTACAGCTGAAGAATTTAGTCATATTTATCTGTTTGAATGGAGAGGGATTCCTCTCTTATGCTCAAGCTAGCCTTAAGGGCACTCTGTTAATGTTAGGTTTGTTGAGAAGAAGCAGCCCAGAACTTCAGAAGACTATGTCTGGAAAGGGCTACCAGATGGAATTGTGAATTCGAAAAAAGTATTCTTTTGGCCAGTTTTCAGTATAGATAAAGTCCATCTGGTCTTTTGTGACACTCATATGGATTTGGTATTAGGGCTTTGGTTACTGTGAGAAAGAGAAATAATCAAATTAAACTTTGGAGATATATTTTACAGTTAAGTAAAGACTTACATGTAAGATTTTTTTGTTGTTTTGTTTGGCTTTTTTTAGGAATATTGATTTTTTTTTGGTTGAAATATTAGCCCTATCCTAGATCAAACTACAGTTATTGCCTAAGGCTAGGGCTGCAAGAAAGAAATTTCAGAACTCAGCTGGAAAGGAGGCTGGTAATGGATAGCAAAAGAATCCTGAAATTCTCCCATGAGGAAATTTTTGTCATGACTGGGCTGGAATGTTTTTTTTCTGATGTTCCCCTTGCATTGGGCTTTTGTTGAAAGAAACATACTATTTTTTTTTTAATTTAGAATGTTTCCATTTTTACTTGCCTTAACCAACAGAGGTGGATTGATATGTTTTGCATGGTACCAAGAGGTACCATTGTGCCATGGTACAATTGAGGTACATTTGTGGAGGACAAAGTTACAAGGTCATTTGTAAAGCAATGGCCTTTTTCCCCCCATTTTCCAATATACAGGAACAAATAACCTTATCTTTTGTTAGCATTATTTTGCCAACCAAAAACCTACATGTTCTTGTATTGTATGATATTGTTTTCTTGAGTATCTGTTGCATTACATGTATGTTCACACACAGGTCTGCTCCAGAGTTTTCTGTCAAGATCTGTAACTGCAAAGCCTTAGAACTGTAAGTAGTGGTTAGAAGGAACTGAATTTGTTTTCAGTGACTTTTGAGGAAATAAATTTTATATGATTATTATACACAATTATTTCATTTTAATTATTCATTTTTAACTATTTAATTATTATTTTTTAATAAAACTTACATTCAGCATCATGGCATCTATGTGTTTATGTTTGCTATATGCTAAAGCAAAGCATCAAACCAACAGCTTTATGACTGTAAATTTAGCACACACGACATAGCTTATATTTGAGAGAACTTAAATATAACTTCTCTGTTGCTTCTGGCTGCATGGATAATCTTCCATAAACAAATTGCGGATGACTGAACAATGCTAGCCTGAACATGCCTGTTTAGGAGATTTTTGCAATAAACCCCTTCTTTCTCAGGGAGATGCTTATGCCTTAGGCTCTCTGCAGTAAGAACCAGAATTTAATTTTTATAACTTGAGGGAGCTCAGATTCTGTTTTTCAGTTTAGTTGACTAAGAGCAAGAGAGACCAGCATCTAAATATGACCATAAAGATTAGTGCATCCCTACCAGGACCTGATTGAGACCAACCACACCTTCCTGTCTAGGTATGAGCAAATCAGTGTAAGCAAAACAAGGAGTCTCTGTGAAAGGCTCTGACATAAATAAGAATGGTTATGGCAGCAGTGGTTATGGGAATAATCCTAACAGTATTGCAGTGACAGCTCATATCTGGTTTGCTTCTTGAGACTACTTTCCATGAAGCTGACCCTGTTTATATCTCTGTTTCTTCTGCTTTATGAGCACAGCATCCATTAATCAGGTCAGAATTCAGATCACTATTTTGCCTTCTGCATCAGGCATTACTCAAAATTTTCTTTCACATTCTGCATTACAATATTTAGAACTTCAGATCCATATTTTGAATAAAGCATGGGAGCTTGTATATGAAATGACTGCTATTTTGTATGGCACTATCTTCTTGAGTCTCCCAATTTAACCTATTTTCATTATTATATAAATATATGCATATACAAAGTTCTTAAAATGCTTATATTCAGTGCAGTTTACATTCAAAGGAAAGCATAATATACATGCACTGTGCTCTGTGTATAAAATGAATCCTATAGAACTGCACAGTATAACTGGTCATATCACTAATTATTACAATGAAATTACGACCGAACAAGAAAATACGACAGCAGCATTCAGCTACATGATATTGAAAAGTTCTTCACATTATTTTCTTGTTGTCTAGAGCATAAGACTGAGGCAAATGTAGATATGTGGTGATGCCTTAAAGACCTAGGAATAAAACAACACACTTGTGAGGCCATATTAGTATAGAAGGTAACATGAAAGCTGGTATTCAATGGAGACCTCCAGGGTTAGATATGGAAAAATACTCAGTCCACATAGGGTGAATACAGTTTTATAAGTTTAGCAAATTAGCATAATTGACAAGTATTCACAATTAGAAGCATGGGTAATGGGGGAATTCCTCATTCTGGTTAAACCCTTTTTGGACAACCCCCCTACCCCCCTTGGTTGTAGTTGTACTTTGCTTATGAGAAAGTGTCTGAGGAGAGTAGTTGAGTAGTTTGTTCTTGCTTCCCAGAGAATTTAGTCTTGAACCCACAGGCTTGGAGCCTCTGGAGGATGTATTTTGTCTTTCTGCCTATCAGGGGAGGAAAGTACTCGAGTCAGCTAGGAGCTATGTAACTATACAGCCATACAGCACTATGAACATATATAAAGGAAATACAAAAGCAAAAATAATTCTGCCATCAATGGTATATTCTGTTCCTCTGACTGCACAGGAATTCTGAAGATTCTACTCTGTAAATGTATGCATACCCAGATATGTGCTAATCAAAAAAAGCAAGAATATTGCAAATGGAAATTCTAAACACATGTTAACAGCTGGAAAAAAGTATCTTCACTATTATTTTAAAGTCCTTGTCTGTTTGGTATTAATGTGTCATATAGATACCTCCTGAGACAGATGACATTTTCAAGGATAAATATGAATTTCAGCAGCTGCTATTTTTCATCTTTTGTAGGTTATAGAGAGTAACTTTCTATTTACATAGATGTGGAGACAGGTGAGCAGGAGTGTTACCTGAGGGCAAACAAAGGTTAATTGATTTTGCTTACATATCAAGCTCACCCCCTTCTCAGTGCCCATTCTGGAGCACATAGAAAGTAAATTTAATCCTCTGTTTTAATTATGTGTCTGTATGTGTGTTTACAAACTTGGACTGGTGACCTAGCTACTCATCCTTGTTTTTTTTTTTTTCCCTGAGTAACAGGAGTGCTGTGCTGTATTGTAGCACCAGATCGTTACAAAATAAAACTATTTTGGGACTGTGCTCATTGCACTCGGGGGATCCAATTGTTCACGCCTCAGGCAGTATCTGTACAAATGATGTAAAGAAATTATTTAATCTCTACAAAGTATCACTGGAAATAGCTGAAAAGAGATTTGCCCAGGTAGTGATAGTGGTCAGGCTCATTCTGTATCAGGGCACAGGCTTGTCCATGTACTTGCCCTATGGCAATGGGGCTATAATTAGAGCAGTAGCTGGTGGATTAGAAGAGATGCTGTTAAACTCCTGTTATGGGCAAAAGAGAACACAACATATAAATGAAGCTAAGAACGTATTTTTATTCCACTTAAAGTTTTACTAGTCTAACAGTCTGAGTTAGATAATTAACTGTCATGGTCGTCAGCACATCGATAAATTTTAATTGTTTTGACCTCCATCCATGCCCACTGGTCCAGGAGATGCTGCTAAGCTCCTTGCCTGAATTATGCTGTAGGTATGTTTGTGCTCAGCTCTGACCGCAGCTTGGTTGCTTGTTGTTTTGTGTATCTCAGATCATCATTAGACTGCAGTAACACCCACCATACCTATGCTTCTGTTAGAATGAATGCTGTCCCTCTCTACATTGTTGTACTCAGCTTGAATATTATTTTTTGTGGTGAAAAATACTTAAAGAGCTATGCCCCCAGCCTTGGCTTTTATAACCCTGATAAGGCATCATCTGTTACAGCTTAAGCAGCTGATAAAAGAGCCAAGACACAGAGGCATACCTAACCTTCTACAGCAGCAGCAAAAATGCATATTTTCTACCAAAATATTGTCTTTCCTGTTCCAGACTCTAATGGCTCAGCATCCTGTGCTTCTCTCCATCTGTGCCTCAAGCTCAATAAAGCACTGAACTATCATGGAAGCTCTGTTAACATGCTGATATGAATTCTTTCAACACCTGTACACTAAGTACATTACTAAGTTTTATAGGATGAAAATAGAAAGCAGGAAGAAAAAAAAAAATAAGTGCTTTAAGGAAGACTATTCTACAGTGGTTATTGACTGAAACATGTTTGAAATAAGCAGTTTGGAAAAACATCTAATATTCACTCACAGATGCTGCCACCTAGAGTCCGGCATTATGACACTGTGAACACAAGGATTACAGAGTAACTTTTAGGCAGGAATATTCAATTTGTGTGGAGATGGAAGTGTTGGTTTCTGGGAGAGTATGTAGCAGGAAAAGGTGAAAGAGTAGCCAAGCAAGCAGAAGGAAATTTGAGACCTTGAAATTTTTGAGTGTCTTCCTTCTGTAATGGTCAAAGTCGGATCTTACACTGAAAGGTAGAATGGTGGAACTTAGCATGGGAAAGCAAATTGGAGCTGCTATTCTGTCCATTTATCAGAATACTTTTAAAATAGATTTATTTCCAGTTCAATTTCCAAGTCTGAAAAATAATGGTCAGCAGAATAAGAGATGTTCTAGTTGAGCAACCTTGCCTTCAATTTTGATGATAAAGCCTGCCAGTTCTCAAAAAGTCATTGATAAAGCATATTTAAGCCTCTCTCTCTCTCTCCATCAGTAGACTATTGCAGAAGACAAAATATCCCCATGAGGCAGCCTAACTGGAAATCCAAGGCAGCCTGGAAAATGAGCTATCCTGCTATGCTTTAGAAATTGCAAATAGCAGCAACCCAGTTTCTCAGTTCACCTGAACGATCTGGCAGCATTTGTTACAAGATGCCTAATTCCATGCCTGGACTCTCACACTGCATGTTATTTGTTTAGAAATGAGCTGCAAACCTGGATCTCAATTTACTCAACAGGATATGGTTTGATTAAATGTGTCTGGATACATTTGTAACGGGATTATGGATTTCAATTAGGAGAAAGCAACAATCATTACAAAGTAATACTTTGTCATGCATACTTTAGCAAGCAGAACTGGGGCAAGAAACAGAACTACGATGGAAAAGTCTCTCGTGTCTTTGTTCCCTCCATGACATTGTTACTGCTTCTTCACACTCTAATACTGTTTTTTCTCAAGTTCATGTTACGTTTCTTTCCTTTCTCTTTGCTGGCTTGTTGTCAAATTGATGGCTTCTAGTTCCACTGAGTTCTGGACGTGGTCATGTTCCCAGTAACAGGCTGATCTGCAATTCTTCTGCCTGCTAGTGAATGACAGTGAATAGATCTTTACTGTATTTGATTGCTGATGCAGAAGGGTCAAGCTAATTGTCTCCATCTTAGTAGGGGTACACCTTGACTGAACTAAACCAGCACTGCCTTACCTTGTGTGCTGCATGGGGAGAACAGGCTTGAGAGAAGACAGTGTCTGTTCAGTGAGCCCCATGATCCTCCCAGCTGGTGACAGCTGAAAGAGCCAAAACCCAACATCTACTGCTCAACAGGTGAGTAAGCCTCACTTACACCTGCTTTGTCAGGCTGCATCTGAAAGAGTGCTACTGCAGAGCTATGCACACAAGGATTCTCTCTTCTCCAGGAGGCACTAGAGCCAGGACTGTTTTAGCTCCTTTGTGAAAAATTAAGGGTTTACAACATGGTTTATGGTCAGTTCTCTTCCAATGAGTGGACTCATATCTCTGCTGCCTGCAGTAGATACTACTGTCACAGAGACACGGAACAAAGTGCAACTTACAACCATACACCTGCATTTTCTTTCCACCAAACAAGATGACCTCATTCAAAATGGAAATGCTACATGGCCTTTACTGCTCTCCAGACTGTCCTGGAAGTATGAAAAGCTATTACCTGGCATGGGCTAAAATCATGCAAGAAAAAGTTAACGGTGCTGGACTTCACTTGGATCTGTGCCCTGGACTTGAACAGTCTGTGTCCCCAGAAAGAAGGAACTCAAGACAGCAGTGAAAAAACATGTGCAACTGGTTCTGAATAGGATGCCAGTTTACAAAATACTGTTCACCAACCATGGTTTAAGTATGTGTCCATATCCTCCTAAGAAAAAATAAGAATATTCAATGGCAAAGGTGAAAACAAGATAAAGCAGCTTATTCTCCCAGGTTCCCTCTAAGGGCATTGTTACTGAAACAAAAAATAATCACTTAGGATAGACAAGAGAGTAAGGTTCTAATATGTTTTACAAGCACGCCATCAGGAAATCTATTCAGTCCCATACAATAGCATGGAATCACGGAGTCATTGAATGGTTTGGGTTGGAAGAGGACCTTGAAGATCATCTAGCTGTAACCCCCCAGTCATGGGCAGGGACATCTTCAACTAGGCCAGGTTGCTCAGACCCCCATCCAACCTGGCCTTGAACGCTTCCAGGGACGGGGCATTCACTGCTTCCCTAGGGAACCTGTCACACTGCCTCATCACCTTCTCAGTAAAGAATTTTTTCCCAATATCTAATCTAAACCTACTCTCTTTCAATTTGAAGCCATTCCCCCTTGTCGTCTCACTACCCACTCTTGTAAATCTTGCCTCACCTTTCCTTACTGGGCAGAGTTAACTTTATCTCTTATCTATCATTGTGGTGGTTTGTGATGGGTATTATTAGATAGATATCTGGCCTGTTAGTGTTATGATCTGTCAGTGGAATGCACATACTCAGACTTTATTCCAACCTACAGAACCAGTCTGCATCAGTTTGTGCTGTACTGGGAACCCCGTTTGCATACACTGCTGTGCACTGGCACAAACAGTATGGAAATGACTCACAGGCAATGCACTACTTATAATTTTGCCAAATGGGGCAGTGTATCGGCAATTTTGTTGCATCTGCCATAATATTCAGGCCAACTTTCTCTTCTGCGAGGGAAAGAAAACTGTCTTCCAAACCAGATGAATTTAAAAGTAAATATGACAAATTCTGCCCATTCATTCCACTCACACATTTCTACTCACTAGTAACTATTTTATTTATATCCTTTAGCATGGTGAAGATCTGGTGCCTTTTAGTTCCAGTATTCTGGATAGTTATTACCAACCCATGGAACTGAGCACACTACTACGAAAAACTTCTTTCTAAAAGAAAAGCACAAAAATATCCAGTTGCTTAGCCTGGACTGATTATTCAGTTTGTTTTTAATCTTTTAATTGATGGAATGTAATTTAATTCTTTGAAATATATAGAAAAAAGATTGTAAAAGACATATTGGAGTTTAGAGTATAGATACAGAAATGGAAAACCAACTGAGGAAAGAAGAACAAGAGAAATTAAGAAACACAGGTAACAATTCCAAAGCCTTACAGCAGACTCACATGATGAACTACCATAAACTGTGTCATAAAGGAGGTGACAATATCCTACAGACATATCTGATAACTTCAGCAAATAAGAGAATGGGAAGACAGATTGCTGACAAATTGCAGTGACCCAAGATTAAGTTATCCTGAAAATCAGTCCATAGGGGAAATTAATTTAAAAGTTATAGGCATGTTTCTGAAAAGCACCCACCTTTATGCCATCTTCCAGGATCAAAAGCATGATCATAAGGATCATCAAAGCATGAGATGTTAGAGGTGCATTAGACACAATTGTCAAAGGTCATAAGCAAAACAAGTCTTAGTAAGGTTATTAGTTATTATTTTATTATTTATTATTAGTTATTTATTAGTTATTAGTTATAGGGTTATTAGACCAGACAATATCACTGAAAATATTTCCTTCAGAAGGTATTTCCCTTATGTCTGAAATTGAAACCAGACCTGCAGATCCTCCATTCTGCCCAACTTTCTAACCCTTCTCTAGACTGCTCTGCTTCCTGCTGGTCACCAACAGAAACCCTCTAAGAGAAGGATGTCAGAAACTCACAGATCAGGAGCAAGACTGATATGTAGGGTGGCCAATGAGTTCAGGGCCAATCAAGCAACCACCAGAATGAAAAAAGAATGCTTTAAATGGCTTCTGTTCAATTTCAGCTAAACTGTCTTAGCACTGCTGTACTATCAGGGAAAAATGAGAGTCAGTGGAGCCCATACTCAGTCTTCATTTTCTCAGTCCCACAAACCCATATTTCCTAAGATTTTAATTTATATTGTCATATAAATGTTCTTTTTCTTTTCTCCAGAGTTAAAACCAATAAATAGGGAAGTACAAATATGATTCAGACAGGTATAAGATCAACATGTATAATCCAAAAGGTAGCTGCCTGGGAGAATTAAATGTCAGTGCTCATGAGCAGTGATAAATTATTTTCACAACACAGACAAGTTTTAATGCTTTAAATTGGAATACAGTCAAGTTTTAGGTGAGGGTTTTGGGAGGTCTTTAGGAGTTTGGGTGTTTTGCTTGCTTGTTTAGAGAAAATAGAAAATATTTCCAAGACTGCATATTGGAAGAAATATTAATTTCCCTTCATCTTACAGGATCAGAGAACAGGATCAGGTCTGTGTTCTCAGTAACATTTGTCTGTTTCCACTGAGCAATGCCAGAGCTGCTGTATTCCATGTGGCAGTATAATGAAGTTCATTGGAACCTCAGATGGCTCATATTTATTTCAACACATCATTTTTTAGCACTGTTCTAGATAACAGTTTTGATCTATAATTCTCTGGGTGGTTAAAAGCCTCTGGTGTTCTCATATTTTTCACCAGCCGCTGAAAACTACTAAACCCACAGCCACAGTGGGGTATTTGCTGGATGCACAGCTAGGGTTTTTCAGCAGTCAGACTTTGCACCCTACACTTGATTCAATGAAGTTGAAAAACATCTGACTTTCAGCTAATAGAGTGAAGCAGACAGCATTTTTCAAGGGATGGGAAGGCAATCCCAGCAGGATTGCAGGCACACAAATGAAAACATTACTGTTCTTTCTTTGGAAAGCCAATTTGTTATGTAGTAAGGGTATTTCATGGACATACACTCCTCTGCCCTACCCTCAGAGGAAGGTCTCCACGGCCCAAATGGCTGGAAAAGCAGAGGCAAATACTATTTTGGGTCTACTGAGCCATTAGTCCCCAATAATCTGACATCTGTAAGACCGTGCTTAACATGGACACACATTCACACACAACCTAACTCCACAAAGGATTGTTTTCTTAGCAGGTCCTTACTAAAATATTTTAATTGCTCTTTACCTGACATATCAGCTACTTTCAGAGATTCTGATATTTTAGCACATTTATTCTTATATTTTTATCTGGTTAGATTTTTTATTCAACTGAGAGATGAAGAACAGGAGAACAATGTTAGTGCCTTCTGGGCTTGCCATAAGGAGATCTGAGATGATCAATAAAAATTCCCAGTAAGCACTCTGTCAAGAACTGAAGTATATAAAAAAGGATGACCAACTTTCTGCTCTAGGCCAGCTGTGGCTCCTCAACACTCACAGCTTTACTACTGCTGACAATGCAGTACAAACAGGGAACAAACAGCACTTGCATGCGGAGCATCTCTTGGCTAACAGTAGACTGCGTGATCCATAACAATTCAGTCCCGCTGGGAAGCATGGGCAAAAGACACTGTTGCAAGAATTACAAATTCCAACTTTTGATTCAAAGGAACTTCTATGACAGGTATTGCAGTTTAAAATATCTGTTCTCTGGGGATATAAATACTTCCATTGTATTCATGTATCATTTTGCTCAGCATCTGTGGTCTCAGATTTCCCTTTCTATTCGCCTTATAAGGCCATTTGATTTGGCATTTATTCTGCTCACCTCTGGAGTCATTCTAAGGCAGCTGGTTAGCCATGGAGAACGTAATAAAATTAAAAACAGCAAACAAAATCCCAGAAGGGAATAGGTTCACTACCTCAGGGATCTTTCATTTTATATAAATAAGCAATGCAATTTAGATTCATGGATTGTGAGAATCCAAGCTTCGACTCCAATTTTCGGATGTTACTTCATGCAGAAAAGAAACATGTTTAAGTGGGTAATTCTTTTGATGTCAGAATTAACTTATAAATGTATAAGTTATTTGTCAATTTTCTTCTACTTTTGATCAGTCTTCACTACTGTGAATTTATTTTCTATAAGACAGATCTTCGAGTTTCTGAAATGTTTGGGAATGAAAAGCTGTACTATCAGTGTTAAGCTCAGCTACTCAAATTAATTGGCATTTATTTTACAGATTTCTTCTGTGCAAAATCCAAGAGTAAAATAGTGGAACTTACTTTTAAATCATCCTAGATGTAATTGGCTCAATGGTTATAAACATTACTTTGATTTCTGTGCACTCTGCTTTCCAGTCTTTTAAAAGTTATTGCCTCAGTTACCTGCAAGCTGCATTTTTGTATGAAACCTACACACCTCATAGCCCACTGTAGAATAATCAGAAGTTTGCAAAAGCATATTTAATCCATTGGCACACACATTTTCTTTCATTAGGTATTTCACACTTCATGCCATGAGATTTTTTACTGTATGAAATTAGAATGACTGCCTTAAGAAAGGTCTAGATCCCCGATTTCCTTAGATGAGACTTGAAATTCATTTTTTTCTTAATTTTTTAAAATTCCATTCCCACAAGATGATTTTTCCTCCATATTATGGTGTATTGACTCTGCCTGAATGCTGGGTGCCCACTGAGCCAGTCTGTCACCGCACTCTACAGCTGGACAGGGAAATTTGACAAAAGGCTCATAGGTCAAGAGAAGGACAGGAAGAGATCACTCAGACATAACCAGCATGGGCAAGACAGACTTGACTTGGGTAAATTAATTAGTTTAATTTATTACCAAACAAATCAGAACAGAATAACGAGAAAGAAAAACAAATTTTTAAACACTTTCCACCTAAGCACCCCCTTTTCCTGGGCTTAACTTTAACCCCAAATCTCTTTCTCCTCCCCCCAAGTAGTTAGGTGGGACAGGAGATGGGACTGTGGTGAGTTCATCACAAGTTGTCTTTGCCGCTCCTTCCTCCTCGGGGGAATTCCTCACACTCCTTCCCTGATCCAGTGTGAGGTCCCTCCAATGTTCATCATTCCTTGATGAACTTCCATGAAAACTGGCATACTACTCAGACTTTAATTCCATGATTCTAAATTTCTATTCTTGATAGAATATCATCCTCCATATCTTCAATCTTCACAGCTTCTGAGAATACATAAGAAGTGAACCAAAAAAGCTGTAAAACAAGAAGGCAAAGAAAGAACTCCAAAAATTATTCCCTTAATAAAAAATAAATTTAAAAATAGAGACAGAAAAGTAAAACTTATCATTTTGGAGTTAAGTTCATGTCCTGCTGAACATTAGGGACAAATATTGCTCACCCATTTGTCAAGGAAGTTAAGTGCCAGGTCTCTGTGGCTTCTGCCTGCCCGTTTTCCTGATATGCCAGTTAAAAAGCAAACAGAAGCCAGGTGCAGGTATTTCCCACCTTGTGGGAGATGCCTTTCCCCAGAAGGTTCCTTCTTGTAAGACTGAACGTGCTCCCCAACGACCTCACGGCCACAGCTCACATAGCTGTGTGTGTAACACCATTACTGCCACATGCTCATTCTGCCCATGTCAACCTCAGAACAAACCCAAGTAAAACCATAACTAGATATTGGTTACCAATCAAATAGAAATTTCCAAATTTTACCTGGGGTGACAGTCTCAGTGAGTGCTGAATAATTAAATGCATCAGATATTTTCATTGTCCAAAATGCATTTAAGCTATTCTAAGTAGGTTTGTTATTCTCATGGCTGAGTAATGGACAAACCTGAACAATTTCCTGTGATACTCTTTTGGAGGCAACACCAAAAGACCAGGAGAAACATCTACCATCTGTAAGCTAAATCTCAGTGTTCAGTGTCAGTGCAGATTTGACAAAAAACTCAAAAGCTTGTTAGCACATTCACAGCATTCCACATTCCAATTACAAAAGGGACAATTAATATCAACTTCAGTCAACTCAAAGTTGACTACTTCAAAATGAGTAACCTTAAGCCCTATATGTATGAAGAGAATGAATGAGGCGCCTCCAGTGGGTAATTCATCTCACCCTAAATCTGGTGTTTTAGACAAGATGAATCACTTTGTGCAGACATGTAATTCATTTCACTGACTTGAAACTCAGTGTTTGAATTTACACACCTTCCAAGATAATAAGTTAGATAGGATAAAGGTTGCATAAAACATCTATTGTCTGAACTCTTTTATCAGATATCTACATTTTCAGGCATTTTTGTTGGGAATACATGCCCAGAAACACCTAGAAAAACAGATTCCATAATGACAGACAGATTCTGAGTATTTCAGAATATTTCTGAATATTTCAGAACTTAAAACACACTCATTACATAGTGTGGTGTTACTAATATCTATAGACATAATAAAGTGCTAGACTATATATATGAACCTTCAGTAAAAAGATCCAAAACTTTCCAGAATTCTGCTAACAGACCTTTACCTTTCAAATATCCTTTCTGAAATGAGAAAACTGAAATTCCAAGGAGAGGAGCTCAAGGCTACAGTAGTTAGAAAAACTAAACAAAGCAGAAACTCAGCATTTAAAGTGCACAAATTATTTGTAGTTTTACTATTTAAAATGTATTATTCATTTTAGAATCATCATGCTTTGAATTCTGCATACACTATATTAGACATTGTAATTGTCCAGTTTTCTTATTCAGCAAATGCCAAAAGTACTGATACTGTAGTATGTGTCATTAGAAAGGGAACAAAACAAAAGAGCTCAGAGGTGCTATAGAAATAGTGAGGCACTTGGCTCATGAATACCTCAGACTGAAGCTGTTAACTTCTCATGGTCAATTAACTGGTGTTAGCCTTTCTGTTAAAAGGTTGATCACCAC